>NC_090319.1:76711342-77017822 GCF_040869045.1 Eurosta solidaginis
AAGAAATGGGGGTTCCAACCCCGGTCCAAATACATTTCTAATTATTTGTTAAACCTTATACATAACTGTAAGTAGATATAGACTTCTTTATATTAAAACGTATGTATAAGTTTTAGATTGACACCTTATTTGCAGTAATTAAAGGAAATTGTTTGCTTGTATTCAAGTATTTAGTTATTTTTTCTACATTTATCTTTAATATTGATACCAAGATTGAAGGTATATTGATGCAATGCGATACTGCTCTTCCTGCTGTTCTTCATTCCATCCCATTCGACTACCTTCGACTCTATTCGCAACATAACCTCAATTTTAGCTGCCCAACTATATAGTAAACAATGTTCAATTACCTTTCGGATCAAGTGTAAATCGAATCAATTACCTTTCGAGTTATGAGTATGATCATCTATAACGGCAGGCAGTGTAGTGACTGAGATGCGTTTTTGTTCTTTGTTTACAAACCGTTGCGCTCAGACGCTGAGTTATTGTTGTGTAGATAAGGCAGGCAAGATTTTTGCGAGTGCCTTAAAACGAAAGAACTTCTTGACAAAGAACTCGGTTGAATGTCTCTTAATTCACGAAGAACAAACCTGATCTGTTGATTTTACTAGTTTCATTTCTTTCAGTGTATAAATTTTGTTAAGATTAAACCTGTGAGTTACTTCATTTTGCTCAGATCTAGTATAACACCAATAACAATACTTTCATCAAGTTGCAAAATGATATCAACGGCTATTCGATCTTGATAATTTTGATATAGCTATGTCTATATCTATCTCGATTCCTTTATGTAGTTGGCTACGACTATAATCAAATCAGAGTTATAATACCCTTTGTACAATAACACACTACTTATAAGAATTACCTAGACCCCGACCCGAATATCATTTATCTAGACCAATATCCTTAAGAGTTATAACGTTTAACAAATAATTAAAAAGATATTTTGACCGGGGTTAGAACCCCACACTCTTTTGCAAAAACATTCAAATATTCACATTTAAAAAGAAAAAGATCATGGGTAGTGTGTAATAAGGTACGTTTATTTGTAGCTATGTATGTACATTAGGGTGACCGTAAAAAATCGATGTCGTATTTTTGTCAACGGGAACCCCATAAAATGATCAGCCTTTGCAGATATTATGATAGCCAAAGTTTAAGAACGATTGGATCATATTAACATGTGCCGCTGGGCGCTTAAAATTTCAAAAAACTTGATTTTTTGGCCGATGAGCGACGTTTGTCCGGAACTCTTCATTATTTTCTCATGATTCATATCTCCAGGTAAAGGCATGTTGTTCCCACTAATTTATATTCCATACAAATTTTTTGTTATTTGTAACCGAACCGAGCTATTACAGCCTTTGTCACCAAAAATTTTAATAGGTACCTCTAAGAACAAACTTATGATATCATGAAAAATCTCTTATATTCTTTAAAGTATAAATGTTGGAATGGGAAAACGGGTTTTTTTACATACGTTAATGTATTTTAACACATTTTATTATTTTTAAGGACACAAGGATACAATAATGAATACTCTATTCTACAGGTTTCCTCAATGTTCTTTTTGAACAGTCAGGATACAACTTTCGGCATTGGCTTACGACTTTGAAAAATATATGGGGTATTCCATCCCATTTCGACCAATTTTGAACCCGACCTCTTTAGAATTGGCTGCAAGTTTTTCTTCTTTTTCTAGCTTACGAAAGACGTTTTTCAGAAGTTTTTCAAATTTTTTCATCCAACTCAAAAAAAGTTATGAATTTTAAAAAAAACACCGTTTTTATTTTCAAAATGCTATAACTTTTTCAAAAATTGACCGTTTGGGATCTTTTTTTTTTTTAATTTTTTTTGAAATGTACTTTTCGGAAAAAATTCAAAAAAATTTTTAAAGTTTGTTTTTTTGTAATTTTTCAGTTTTTCGAGATTTTTCGAATTTCGCCATTTTTTTCCCATAAAAAACTTCTATCAATTCTGCAATCATCTCACTAATACCGGAGTGGGCCGAGAATTTTTTTTATTTAATTGAAAAAAAACTTTAAAATTTTTTTTGTATTTTTTCCGAAAGGTACATTTAAAGACATATTTAAAAAAAAAATGATCCCAAACGGTCAATTTTTGAAAAAGTTATAGCATTTTGAAAAAAACACCGTTTCTTTCAAAACATTTAAAACTTATTTTGAGTTGGAAAACGGTATTTTTTTTCAAAATGCTATAACTTTTTCAAAAATTGACCGTTTGGGATCATTTTTTTTTTAAATATGCTTTTAAATGTACTTTTCGGAAAAAATACAAAAAAATTTTTTTATTATACAAGCTCCTTTAAGCCTTCCTGTATTTGATGAAGTGGTGTCGAAACACATGGCTTTGCTAGGATGGGAGATACCCCATTCCTCGATACAATTATAAACAGCCAGGGCTTGTTCTTCGCCAGTGCTACTATCTGCTGTAGGAACTCCTAGTAGTCGTTCATGTTCACCATAAGAAATAAAAACCGCTATTCGTTCAGTCTGCTCTGTCTTTAGAATGCTTGGTGAACCACAACAGCATCCTTCTCTGTCACATGAACTTGTTCCTTGACATTCTCAGTGTATTTTTCCCTAAATACTTTTCGACTTTCTTGGATAACAGTTTTTGACACTTTGAAGTCGTCAGGATTCTCCCCAAGTGCCTCTATGGTAGCTTTAAGAATTCGTGTGGCATTTCTGTCAGATACCTTACAACGAACCAACAAAAGAGAAATAGTTAAAAGTTCTCTAGTCCCACGCCTAATCTTTTTGCTATGAGATGGCCCTGGAAGATCTTCAGCTTCCTTAGAGGTACATACGTCCATACTCGACACATCCATGTCATCCCCATCATACACATCGCATATATTTTCCGCATATATTTTTCACTGTCCTCGTCTTCTTCACTATCACTATCTATATCTATGAAGGAAAAGGGAAAATACCGTAAATAAGGAAAATAATGAGGTTCAATATATACTGAATATTAGAAACCGATCTACTCAAACATTTTCAACAAAAATAAAAAAATTCAAACCAAATAAAAAGAAAATCTTGCCTATGTTGAAACATTCCGATCGAATTTGTTTGTTCTTTTTCGCAAGTTCCTTTTGTAGTTTTCTTTCTTCAGCTCGAGCTAACTTCAAATCAACTCCAAGCATAGAGCCTGGACGACCCTTCTCCTTTTGTTTCAAAAGAAATTACTTGTCTTCTTCTGATTTCATCATGGCCAAGGCGTCTTGATGAGCGATATCAAAGATATCATCTATCTTCAAGGCGAACTCTTTGATTTTGTTCCTTGCAGCTTCCGATTGTTTTTTCTGGTCCTTCTGTAAATTTCTCCACTCTGCGTAAAGTTTCTCTAATTTAGTAATAGCATCTTTTTCATGTTTTATAGGAATTCGAGCTTTCGAGATATCGTTATAAAGGTGGACTTTGAGAATTTGTTTGTACGATATGGGTATAAAATGAAAGGTGTTAATGAGTATTTTAAAAGGGAGTGGGCCTCAGTTCTATAGGTGTACGCCTTTTCGGGATATCGTTATAAAGGTGGACCAGAGCTGACTCTAGAATTTGTTTGTACGATATGGGTATCAAATGAAAGGTGTTAATGAGTATTTTAAAAGAGAGTGGGCCTTAGTTCTATTGCTGGAGGCCTTTTCGAGATATCGCCATAAAGGTGGACCAGGGGTGACTCTAAAATTGGTTTGTACGATATGGGTATCAAATGAAAGGTGTTAATGAGTATTTTAAAAGGGAGTGGGCCTTAGTTCTATTGGTGGAGGCCTTTTCGAGATATCGCCATAAAGGTGGACCAGGGGTAACTCTAGAATTTGTTTGTACGATATGGGTATCAAATTAAAGGTTAATGAGGGTTTTAAAAGGGAGTGGTGGTAGTTGTATATGTGAAGGCGTTTTCAAGATATCCACCAAAATGTGGAACAGGGTGAGCCAGAACATAATCTGTCGGATACCGCTAATTTATTTATATATGTAGTACCACGAACAGTATTCCTGCCAAGGTTTCAAGGGTTTTTTATATCGCCTTCAGAACTTTTCCATTTTCTTCTCCTTAATATGGTAGGTGTCACACCCGTTTTACAAAGCTTTACGCTTACGCTTCCCAAGGCAGTCGGTTCTATGTACCGGAGCGACTCGGGATTTTTCCCGACCAAGGACTGTCATTTCAGTGTGACCCCATTTAATTTGTTTCGTCCCTCCCACAAATTGTCATCCTCCCAGCAGCTCCTTGCAGCAGGACTGCTACATATTCTCTTACTCCGGGAAGGTATCGAACCCAATCCGGGTCCGTCTCCTGACCCCGGTCATGAGAAATGGTTTTGCTGCATTTGCCAGAAAAGAATCTTTTTAGGACGGTCATACTCTGTTCAGTGTGTCTCGTGCAAGGGATGGTTGCATCGGACAGGTTGTTCTGGGCTTGATCCCAAAACCCGACGTCCACGTAACTTTTATAAATCTTTTGTGGCTCCTTGCTGCTCACGCCCAAGGGCGTCCCGTAGTCTACGCCTAAGCGTATCCCCACTACCTTCCAGCAGCTTCGCTGCTCAGCAAGCCACAACAAGTACCCGCTGCTGCTCGCGCCCCACGGCGCCAACAACTCAAACAGCTGATACCACTCATAACTACTACCTTCGTAGTAGAGCTGGTAGCAATGCTGAGCATCAGCCCCTGCCCCCGTCTTCTTCTCCCCCCCCCTCTTTTCTGGCAGCAATCGTGCAGGTCAGGGAAACAGACTCTTAGTCCCTGCCTCCGTTTGCACCGTCTGCCAGCACAGAATATATAGGTTTGCGACATCCGCCTAATGCAGCTCCTGCCTTGGGTGGTGCCACTTTCCTAGATGTTCTGGTCTCCGCGACGGCAACCCCCCGACGGGTTTCATCGCGCCATGTTGCCAGGTCGCAAACCCAAATCATCCGGGTACCCCAATGCTTGTCCAAGGGCGCCCAGTCCCAAGGCCCCAACAGCAATTGCGTCCTGGCCTTCCACAACCCAGGTGTAGTCACCGCTCACTTACCCCTAGAGTGGCGGCGTCACCCCTCATGCACTTCAGAATTCTGCAGTTCAACTGTAATGGACTAACTGGGAAGATTACGGAGATAGTCGATTTCATGAAGCGGCACAACATCCGCATTGCTGCGATTCAAGAGACTAAACTCACAGCAAGATCTGCATTGCAGACCTGCTCTGGTTATAATGTCCACAGGAAAGACCGCGAGAGCGGAAATGGAGGCGGCCTCGCGTTTATTATACACCACTCTGTGCAATATCATATATTTGATCCTGGCATCGACCGCAGTGACAATGTCTTAGAACGTCAAGGCCTATCTGTCCGGTCAGGCGATGCAAATCTAGAAATCATCAACATCTACATCCCTCCTGTCACCTGTTGCCCCAGTGGATACCGCCCTAATATCGAGGCCTTACTCACTGGCAACAATCGCATTATCTTAGGCGATTTCAATGCCCATCACGACCTATGGCATTCAAACTTGCGGGCGGACAGTAGGGGTGAGATGTTGGCGGATCAAATAGACGAAACGACGTTCTGCACAATAAACGGAGACGCCCCCACACGTATGGTAGGAAGCTGTCATAGCTCGCCAGATATCTCAATCGTGAGCGCAGAACTCGTAAACTGCGTCAACTGGCAGCCGATGGTAACATTGGCATCCGACCACCTGCCCATACTTATTTCGTTCGAGCGTACTGCCGACTTCATCGTCACCGAAAAACGCACTTTCATAAAATTCAAAAAAGGAAGGTGGGAAGAATATAAATCTGCAACAGACAGCAGCTTTGCTGCCCTCCCTATCCCGACTGATGCCTGCCAAGGGGAGCGTGCCTTCCGTAAGGTCATTGAATCCGCCTCGGCACATTTCATTCCCGCCGGGAGAATTCCCGAAATCTGGCCCCACTTCCCGGCGGAGGCCGCGAGCTTAGCGAGGGAACGCGACCTTATAAGACAGCTTGATCCAGGCGACCCCCAAATAAGGGATATAAACCAACGCATCAGATTGCTTGTGGACGAACACAAGCGGGCGAAATGGGAAGAGCACCTAAGAGGTTGTAACCTCTCTACCGGTGTAGGTAAACTTTGGTCCACCGTAAAGTCCCTATCGAATCCGACTAAGCACAAAGACAAAGTTTCCATCGCCTTTGGCGATAAGGTGCTGTCGGATGCGAAAAAATGGCGAGCGCTTTCTGCCGACAATATATAATGCATCCTACGGTCGACAAAGATAGACGGAGAGCCAATAGACACGCACATAAACACAAACTCAGCGCGTCACCAATTACCATCACCGCTAGAGAGGTTGAGGACGCCATTGGTCGCGCTAAACCATCCAAAGCAGTTGGCCCAGACGGCATAGCCATGCCGATGCTTAAAAACCTAGGGAAAGAGGGTTTCAAATACTTAGCGCATGTCTTCAACCTGTCTCTTTCCACCTTTGTCATACCCGAGAAATGGAAAATGGCCAAGGTGGTCCCGCTACTAAAGCCTGGGAAACCAGCTAACGTAGGTGAGTCATATCGTCCGATATCTCTCCTATCGCCAGTGGCAAAAACGCTTGAAGCCATTTTGCTCCCTTATTTCCAAGCACATTTGCAGCTAGCCCCTCATCAGCATGGCTTCAGAAAACTACATAGCACTACCTCCGCGCTAAATGTCATTAGCACCCAGATAAATTGCGGTTTGAATCAATATCCCCACCATAGAACAGTACTCGTAGCGTTAGACCTATCAAAAGCTTTTGATACGGTCAACCATGGCTCGTTACTGCAAGACCTGGAAGGGTCCACCCTTCCCCCATGTCTTAAAAGGTGGACCGCAAATTATCTGGGTGGTCGGCAGGCATCGGTGCAATTCAGAAACGAAACATCAAAACAAAGGAGAATTAAACAAGGGGTGCCACAGGGTGGTGTCCTATCCCCGCTTTTGTTTAATTTCTACATATCTAAGCTACCTTCACCACCGGAAGGAGTCACAATCGTTTCCTACGCCGATGACTGTACAATAATGGCCACAGGCCCAGGCCCAAAGATCGATGAGCTATGCAATAAAATAAACGGCTATCTCCCTGATCTCTCCAGTTTTTTCGCCTCGCGAAACCTGGCATTGTCACCGACTAAATCTTCCGCGACCTTATTTACAACATGGACGCCCCAAATGTCGACCATATTGAACATCCACGTCGATGGCACTACGCTACCGACTGTCCTACACCCCAAAATCTTGGGTGTGACGTTTGATCAGGATCTACATTTTGGTGCGCACGCAACCGCAATTGTTCCAAGAATTCAGAGCCGTAATAAAATCCTCAAATCCCTTGCTGGCAGTACCTGGGGAAAAGATAAAGAAACGCTCTTGACCACATACAAAGCAATTAGCCAGCCGATTACGTGCTACGCGTCACCCATATGGTCGCCAAGCCTAAAAACCACCCACTGGAAGAAACTACAGGCCTGCCAAAATACTGCTCTCAGAATCGCCACGGGCTGTCTTCTTATGTCCCCAGAACACCATCTGCATAATGAGGCGAGAATACTCCCCATCAGGGAGAGAAATGAGATGGTGACAAAACAGTTTCTGTTGAATACCCAGAAACCTGGGCATCCCAACAGACATCTGATTGACGAACCAGCACCGCCTAGGGGCCTAAGGAGTCATCTCCGTAAGCATTTTGAGGAAATACGGCACCTGAGAACCCAGCCGTATGAAGCGGAAAAACACAAGCAGGTCCTTGGTGAACTCCATAGACAGGCGTCGGACCTTTATGTCGGGAATTGCCCGGTGAATCTAGTACTTGAAGAAAAATATCCAGAACTCGCAGAAGAGGAACGCATACTCCCCAGGGAAACGCGTGTCACTCTTGCTCAACTTCGTTCTGGATACTGTAACAGGTTAAACTCTTACCTATCCAGAATCAACCCCGACATACAAAATGTATGCCCTGCTTGCAATGTGTCCCCACATACACCAACCATCTCTTTAATTGTAATGTGGAACCAACGCCTCTAACACCCCTTTCCTTATGGTCCACCCCTGTTGAAACGGCAAGTTTCCTTGGACTCCCGTTAGAGGATATTGATGACAATTTGTGATCGGTCGCGTCTATTAGGTGGGGCGAGCATTGCTACAACAACAACAACAACAAAGCTTTTTTCCAAAGTTTTATCTTGCGTCAATAAACCAATCCAATTACCATGTTTCATCCCTTTTTTCGCATTTGGTATAGAATGATGACATTTTTTTTCTTTTTTCGTAATTTTCGGTATTGAAAAAGTGGGCGTGGTCATAGTCGGATTTCGGCCATTTTTTATACCAATACAAAGCGAGTTCAGGTAAGTACGCGCGAACTGAGTTTAGTAAAGATATATCGATTTTTGCTCAAGTTATCTTGGTAACGGCCGAGCGGAAGGACAGACGGTCGACTGTGTATAAAAACTGGGCGTGGCTTCAACCGATTTCGCCCTTTTTCACAGAAATAAGTTATCGTCCTATAATCTAAGCCCCTACCAAAATTCACAAGGATTGGTAAATTTTTTTTCGACTTATGGCATTAAAAGTATCATAGACAAATTAAATGAAAAAGGGCGGAGCCACGCCCATTTTAAAATTTTATTTTATTTTTGTATTTTGTTGCACCATATCATTACTGGAGTTGAATGTTGACATAATTTACTTATATACTGTAAAGATATTAAATTTTTTGTTAAAATTTTACTTAAAAAAAAATTTTTTTAAAAGTGGGCGTGGTCCTTCTCCGATTTTACTAATTTTTATTAAGCGTACATATAGTAATAGGAGTAACGTTCCTGACAAATTTCATCATGATATCTTCAACGACTGCCGAATTACAGCTTGCAAAAATTTTAAATTACCTTCTTTTGAAAGTGGGCGGTGCCACGACCATTGTCCAAAATTTTACTAATTTTCTATTCTGCGTCATAAGTTCAACCCACCTACCAAGTTTCATCGCTTTATCCGTCTTTGGTAAAAAGTGGGCGTGGTTATAGTCCGATATCGTTCATTTTAAATAGCGATCTGATATGAGTGCTCAGGAACCTACATACCAAATTTTATCAAGATACCTCAAAATTTACTCAAATTATCGTGTTAACGGACGGACGGACATGGCTGAATCAAATTTTTTTTCGATCCTGATGATTTTGATATATGGAAGTCTATATCTATCTCGATTCCTTTGCACCTGTACCACCAACCGTTATCCAATCAAAGTTAATATACTCTGTGAGCTCTGTTAACTGAGTATAAAAATAGAGGGGAAAAAAGACATTCACTAGTTTCAAAGCACAAAATCTAAAAATAAAAAAACACAAGTCACTCATACGATTAATTCTTTGATGGATCGGGCGCTTCGGGATATTCATACCTGGGCATCTAATGTCGGATTGAAAGTCAATGCGGAGAAGGCGGATATGGTTTTGTTTACAAAGAAGTACAAGGTCCCAAATTGGACCAGGCCTAAGTTAGAAGGGGTGACCTTACAGGAGAAACCTTGCACAAAATATCTAGGAATCATCCTAGACAGTAAGCTGTCATGGAAGTTCAACGTGGAGGAGAGGGTCAAAAAGGCCTCAACGGCACTCTATGCATGTAAAAGAATGCTGGGGTGTACGCGGGGCCTATCGCCCTCTCTTTCTCATTGGGTTTTTACAGCGATTGTAAGCCCTATTTTATACCTGGGAGTTCTTGTTTGATGGAAAGCCACACAAAAAACAACATACCTGAAAAAATTGGAGGGGGTATGCAGACTATCGATGCTTAGCATTACGGGAGCCCTGAAAACAACCCCGACGGCTGCACAGTATGCCATTCTGCACATCCCACCTGTAGACCTGGTAGCAAAGAACAAAGCGGTAACGACCGCAACCAGGCTCGGTGCTTCGGGGCAGCTTGAGCGCCGACCATATGGCCATAGTAGTATAGCGTCATCAATCACAAGATGAACAGACTACATGATTCCCTATCTGCGCTTCGAGGGAGATCTTAAGGCCACAATATAGGTGGACGGTTTGCGCAAGGGTGCGCAAATGGCCGACGAGGCGATACATGTGTACACCGATGGCTCCAAAGTAGTGGAAGGAGTAGGGTCTGCGGTATACTGAGCTGATCCGGAAATAAGCAGATCCTACAGGCTGCCGGATTACTGTAGCGTTTTCCAAGCGGAAATATTAGCCGTAACCAAAGCAGTAGAAACCCTGGAAGAGAATAGCTTAAGCTGCACCGTGTTAACTTTTATATTGACAGTCAAGCAGCAATTAAGGCAATAATCTCGCATAGCACAGCATCTAAATGCGTGTTAAGAGTGTAAGCAGTCTCTGCAGAGAATCGGGACAGGGAGAAGCATACATCTATATTGGGTCCCAGGGAATATGGGAATAGATGGGAATGAAAAAGCGGACGAACTAGCTAAAAAGGGCGCATCCCTTGAAGCTTGTTCCGTAGATGTCCCAATTAGATTGGGCGAGATTAAGCGAAGGCGAGAGGTGCACATGATCGATCAAGCGGGAAAGGCGTGGGTTCAAGCGCGGGGCTGTATGGTGTCGAAGATTATGTGTAGGTCTTACAACCTTAGACTAACACAGTTGCTTCTATCATTAAAAAGAGAGGACTGCAGACTCATGACGGGTATTCTGACTGGACACTGCCTTCTGGCGTCACATGCCTTTAAATTAGGCTTGGTCAGTGATAGCAGATGTAGGAAGTGCGGGTTGGAGGAGGAAACGATCGAGCACGTTCTGTGCCAGGCTAAGACTCCAGCTATTAGGAGTGATACAGCTGTCAAATCTAGAAGCAGCACGTGCCTTAAGTCCTAGGAAGCTTCTAGTATTTGCCAAAATGACGGAGTTATTTTATAACATAGGTCCTGGTTTTGATAGGGGTTTTCAGTTTGGTCGTTAAAACAAAATTTTGGTAACACTACGGACTCAATCAGTCTATGTGAGGTCCTCATGGACCGGCCAGTTCAACCTACCTACCTACTCATATTTAATTGTTTTTATTGAAAATACCTGGACTTCTGCTATATTAACTACTCAAATTCTCATTTAAAACTTAATAAATTGAAAAAATTGGTATTGCAGAAATGGCATTTAGCTTTGCCAATGCGCTAGCAGATGTCCGTTTTATTCAAAGTAGGCGCTGCTTAAAGGCCCTCCTACAATACACGATGCGTGCGACTGCGTGCGTCTGACAGATGAGCTAAATGCACACTGTCATACTGAATGGCCTACAATGGCCCGCACGTACACGCAGTCAATCGCAAAGAAATTCGTAGTTATATTCGAAAACGGATTCGAACGCAAAAGAGTTGCGTTTCTTCTATTTTGACTGGGTTTTTTTGCGTGCAGCCAACTTCATGTTGTTTACAGTGCGATTAGTATACACAATAATAATAAAAATATCAACCAAGCACAAATATAAAAAATTTGCTTATGTATATGCAAAAATTTTACAAAACATATGAATTGTCAAACGCACGGAAATGCTTACACTGTAGATGCACGCATCGTGCATTGTACGAGGGCCTTAAGCAAATTTTTAAACTCCAGCCTTCGGATTCTGGAAATCGCCATCGCTAAAACTGCATCGCCAAAAAGCTCTAAATCAATGTCAAGTGCGCAGAATTCGGGCTAAACTCGAGATACCTTGAAGTTAATTACCATACAAGGGAATGCGAAGTGTTACATAACTTAACGTGTAATAATTCTCTTAATAAGATGTGCGTAACTAGAGGTATGCGTAGAATATAAATTAATGGGAACAACATGCCTTTACCTGGAGATATGAATCATGAGAAAATAATGAAGAGTTCCGGAGATACGGCCCAAAAACGTCGCTCATCGGCCAAGAAATCAAGTTTTTTGAAACTTTAAGCGCCCAGCGGCACGTGTTAATATGATCCAATCGTTCTTAAACTTTGGCTATCTTATAATCTGCAAAGGCTGATCATTTTATGGGGTTCCCGTTGACAAAATTCCTCAAAAAATTTCCCCTCCCTATCACTCCGGTCACCCTAATGTACATATATTTAATATATCTATTTCTATAGAAGCCGCCGAATACCAATTTCACACAGAAAACAATGAAATTTTATTTAACGAAATAATTAATTATTTCTTTTCACACAGAGCCAATACGCTTCTTTCAAGAAAATATTTAAAATAAATAGCAGCGGTTTCCTCTTTAAGATTAAAGTCAACTAAAACAAAATGCATACGCAACTGGTTATTCATAGATGTTGCACCTAACCAATTATGTGCCTACATTTTAAGAGAAATATTATCTTTTGTTTCAGCAAAAATAAAATTTTAAAATTTTTTGTGGTGATTTATTATTTTTTGCGAATTTATGGAAATTAAACAACTTTATTTTGTCATTTGTAACATTAAAAATAAAATCCGAAACACCAAGCAAAACCGTCTAGATTTTTGACTCCATTAGGCGAGTGCCTAAGAGCAATAATGAGACAATTAAGAATTTATATTTTGTATGAAACAGTGGATTCAATAAGAGCTTTAATGTAGAAAACTTAGCTAATTATTTCATTAACCCTCTGTGTGAAAATGCTATAGAAATCACTAAATTTTACGAATATGTGAAAGATGAACAGACATTCAAGTCCACAACAAATTAACGTCTCATTAACTCTTAACCCAGGTTCTTGATATGTCAGCTCGCTTCAAATCGAGCAGTATTGCTGCTCAAAACTTAGTGCACTGCTTCCATCTCTGGTTCTGTGGCGGTATAAAATAGAACATATCTATTAGCAATTTAGAAAGAGATAAAACTAATTACGTGTACCCTTCGTGCTTTTCTGTTTTTATTTATTCAAAAAACAAAAAAAAAACCCCAACAATCTTACCAATCATATCAACCCACATAGCCGTTCTCCATTCGATAGAACAATTTAACTGTGACAGTATATGTATAAACAAACAGTTACAAAGAAATTTTGTTTTGAACAAGCAAGTATTTAAGTATTTTCATTGTGCTAAGTTCTTGAAATCTATTGCTTATTTTTTAGTCACATGACAGACCCAAGATGTATAAATAGCGCCCACAAAATTTATCTTGCTTTACTTAATACTTAACAAGTGTCGGAGAAAGTTTTACACTAATATGAATTTAAACAATAACTTCACGCTTCTTTTCGTCGTGCTGAGCTGCATATTGACCTACACGAATGCGCAATTTCGTGTTATTAGTGGCAGATCTGTACCTATAACGGAGAGACCATTTTTAGTGGCAATATTTAAACAGGAAAATTATATATGCGTTGGTTCATTGCTTACCAAAAAATTTGTGCTTACAGCTCGCAAGTGCGTGTTTAGACAATCTTTAGATGAGATCACAGTTAAAGCCGGTGTTACCAAATTATCTGAAACGGGACATGTTGGCCATCCTAGTCGTTTTATTTATTCAGAAAGGGTCTACGATTTGGAACCAGGTATAATTGAATTGCAAACATCCTTTACCAAGAGTGATACAATCAACACAATAAAACTTTGCCATTCTACATTAAACGAGGGCGATAAAATGGAAATTAGTGGATGGGGCACAAAAAGTATCACGGAATGTCCTGATGAACTTCGAACTACAGATACGATCGTAGCACCATGGAGTGAAAGTGACCTTTTATGCGGGCGAGTGCTTGTGCATCCAATGTCCAATCCGATTTGGGTTAAAGACCACGAAAATGGTGCGGGTTATGGAGATTCTGGAGCACCGGGCGTTTTTCATGGAGAAGTTTGTGCGATTGCAATAGAGTTTTCTGATAAGGGATCGCCGCCAGTGTATTTGGATTTATCTTGGAATAGTGATGCTCGACGTTATATAGATTTAAAGACGAATTGTGATAAAGATATATATTATTAATAAATAATAAATTTCACATAAATTTCAAACAAAAAATAATTTCACATCGAGCAGTATTGCTGCCCAAAACTTAGTGCACTGCTTTCTGGTTTTGTGGCGGTATAAAATATAACATATCTATTAGCGCAATTTGGAAACAGATAAAACTAATTACGTGTACCGTTTGTGCTTTTCTGTTATTATTTAAACAAAAAAAAAAAAAAAAAAAACCAACAATCTTACCAATCATATCGACCCACATAGCCGTTCTCCATTCGATAGCACAATTTAACTGTGACAGTATATGTATAAACAAACAGTTACAAAGAAATTTTGTTTTGAACAAGCAAGTATTTAAGTATTTTTATTGTGCTAAGTTCTTGAAATCTATTGCTTATTTTTTAGTCACATGACAGACCCAAGATGTATAAATAGCGCCCACAAAATTTATCTTGCTTTACTTAATATTTAACAAGTGTCGGAGAAAGTTTTAAACTAATATGAATCTAAGCAATAACTTCGCGCTTCTTTTCGTCGTGCAAAGCTGCATATTGGCCTACACGAATGCGCAAATTCGTGTTATTCGTGGCAGATCTGTGCCTATAAGGGAGAGACCATATTTAGTGGCAATATTCAAAAAGGAAAATTATATATGCGCTGCCCCCTCCCCCCCTCTACACTTTTTCATAATCCTTTTATTCACTCCTCCCTCCGTCTTTTTCGCTTCATCTATCTCTATATCTTTCTCAGTCTCCTTCTCCTTCCCTCTTTTCTCTTCTCCCAAGTTTTTCCCATTCTTCTTCATCCCTTATTGCCAGTCCCAGAGGGTGGTATGTATTTTGTTCCAGTCCCATTCCGAGTCCCAGTCCGAGTACTAGACCTAATCCCAATCCCAGCCTGTCTCTGGTCTACTTCCCGGAAAAAAAAAGATCGTAAATACTAATATAGGAAAATTTATATACCAACTTTCAGGCAAATCGAATAGGACGTATGTAAATAGGTATGTGGGTATTATTAATTCATGTCTTTATATCGGCTTCGCATGCATATTTATCAATTTTGCCAGGTTTATGCGACTTAATCGAATATCACAATGAAAATTACTTTAAAGCTCTCAGCAACAGCTTTCATTTGATATCCATATTACACACACGTTCTAGGGGTATACGGGTCCACGTTTTGGCGTATATCTCGATGAAAATTACCCTCTACTAAAGCACTTATTAACAGCTTTCATTTGTTATCCACATTCTATAAACACATTCTAGGGGTAACCGCGTTCACGTTTTCGCCAATATCTCGAGACCCTAGTCACCCACGGGTACGAAAAATACCCGGTATCAAAGTACTCATAAACAGCTTCGATTTGATATCCATATTGTACAAACACATCCCAGGATTACCCAGGTCCATGTATTGATCTCAAGACCCTATCCAGAACGGGATAAAAAGTATCCTATGTCTGTCTCCTGGTTCTAAGATACCCTTCCACCAATTTTCAGCCAAATTTGTTCATCCGTTCTTGAGTTATAAATAGTGTAACTAACACCACTTTATTTTATATATATACATCACATTAGAAACTTCAAAAATAACAGTATTTCTCCATTATTTAATGGATGTTATTATACAATCTACAATCTTCAATCACTCTATCTATTAAAAAAAAAACGCATCAAAATCCGTTGCGTAATTTTAAAGGTTTAAGCATTCAAAGTGACATAGGGACAGAAACAGCGACTTTGTTTTATACTATGTAGTGATAGTGATACATGCAAAAATAACAAAAAATAAAACTTTTTTTTTAAGAATTTTAAGGAAATGTTCAATATTTTTAAGGAAAGAGTATTTTTCAAGAGATGTATGCATTTTTAACCATTTATGATGCATTAACAATTAACCATTTATGTTGCATAAATATGCATGTACATACATATGTCAAGCTGATATGATATGAAAATACATACATACATATGTACATCCATACAAGCCTCATATAAACCTACGCCCGAAGTTAAATAACGCAGCGAATGCTGCGTATGTACGTATGTGTTGCATCATTCCTCACTCAAAAGCAATTTGCGCGCGCAGTTGACACCGAACAACCACACGCACGCATTTTTGGTAAAAATTTTACTTTTGTTTAAACAATTTGGCTGATATTAGGAAGGAATCAAGTATTTTTTTTTTGACGCAGAACGAAGGTAAATATTTCAAAGTTTTACTCCAAAGTAGAATTTTTCCATCCATCCGTTTATGAGTTATAGCTGTGTAAACAAAAATTTTATGATTTTGTACTACATTTTGGAAATTTGCCACGCCCCTATAATATATATCTTCAAATTATATTGACAATATCCATCTCACTTAGCTAAGCTTTCAAATGCAAAATACCGTTTTAAAATCGGAGAATGCTGTGTGAAGTGATGTGCGTACATGACATTTAGCGACTTTATTTTATAAGATTAATAGATACATATGTATATACATAGATGTATAGATTAAGAAATTCAATTTTTAAAATGAATAAAAAAAAAATATTTTGAATACAAAAATTTTCACCTCTCTGAAGTTGGCAAGACAACTTTTACGTGGAAAAATTACCTATTGGGAAAATTGCAGTGAATTTGCCGTAATTTATCCGTGAAACAAAAAAATTTGCCGTGGCCATATTTTAGAAAATACAGAGAAAATACCACCTTAGAGGCCAGCTAGGAAAATAATTCTTGCACACGAATTTGCCGTAAATTTTCCGTAGACAAGCGGCATATTTTATAAATTCGAAAAAAAAAATTTCAAATTTTTTTTATAGTGCACCGCCAACTTCACGTGAAGTTAGCGTGCCACCCTCAGAAAACCACCTTAGAGGCCAGATAGGAAAATAATTCTTGCACACGAATTTGCCGTAAATTTGCCGTAAATTTGCCGTAGATAAGTGGCATAGTTTATAAATTCGAAAAAAAAAAATTTAAAATTTTTTTATGGTGCACCGCCAACTTCACGTGAAGTTAGCATGCCACCCTCAGAAAACCACCTTAGAGGCCAGCTAGGAAAATAATTCTTGCACACGAATGTGCCGTAAATTTGCCGTAGATAAGTGGCATATTTTATAAATTCGAAAAAAAATTGCAAATTTTTTTTATAGTGCACCGCCAACTTCACGTGAAGTTAGCGTGCCACCCTCAGAAAACCACCTTAGAGGCCAGATAGGAAAATAATTCTTGCACACGAATTTGCCGTAAATTTGCCGTAGATAAGTGGCATAGTTTATAAATTCGAAAAAAAAAAAATTAAAAATTTTTTTATGGTGCACCGCCAACTTCACGTGAAGTTAGCGTGCCACCCTCAGAAAACCACCTTAGAGGCCAGCTAGGAAAATAATTCTTGCTCACGAATGTGCCGTAAATTTGCCGTAGATAAGTGGCATATTTTATAAATTCGAAAAAAAATTTCAAATTTTTTTTATAGTGCACCGCCAACTTCACGTGAAGTTAGCGTGCCACCCTCAGAAAACCACCTTAGAGGCCAGATAGGAAAATAATTCTTGCACACGAATGTGCCGTAAATTTGCCGTAGATAAGTGGCATAGTTTATAAATTCGAAAAAAAAAATTTCAAATTTTTTTATGGTGCACCGCCAACTTCACGTGAAGTTAGCGTGCCACCCTCAGAAAACCACCTTAGAGGCCAGTTAGGAAAATAATTCTTGCACACGAATGTGCCGTAAATTTGCCGTAGATAAGTGGCATATTTTATAAATTCGAAAAAAAAAATTCAAATTTTTTTATAGTGCACCGCCAACTTCACGTGAAGTTAGCGTGCCACCCTCAGAAAACCACCTTAGAGGCCAGCTAGGAAAATAATTCTTGCACACGATTGTGCCGTAAATTTGCCGTAGATAAGTGGCATATTTTATAAATTCGAAAAAAAAAATTTCAAATTTTTTTATGGTGCACCGCCAACTTCACGTGAAGTTAGCGTGCCACCCTCAGAAAACCACCTTAGAGGCCAGATAGGAAAATAATTCTTGCACACGATTGTGCCGTAAATTTGCCGTAGATAAGTGGCATATTTTATAAATTCGAAAAAAAAAATTTCAAATTTTTTTATGGTGCACCGCCAACTTCACGTGAAGTTAGCGTGCCACCCTCAGAAAACCACCTTAGAGGCCAGATAGGAAAATAATTCTTGCACACGAATGTGCCGTAAATTTGCCGTAGATAAGTGGCATATTTTATAAATTCGAAAAAAAAAATTCAAATTTTTTTATAGTGCACCGCCAACTTCACGTGAAGTTAGCGTGCCACCCTCAGAAAACCACCTTAGAGGCCAGCTAGGAAAATAATTCTTGCACACGATTGTGCCGTAAATTTGCCGTAGATAAGTGGCATATTTTATAAATTCGAAAAAAAAAATTTCAAATTTTTTTATGGTGCACCGCCAACTTCACGTGAAGTTAGCGTGCCACCCTCAGAAAACCACCTTAGAGGCCAGATAGGAAAATAATTCTTG
This sequence comes from Eurosta solidaginis, assembly GCF_040869045.1. Lineage (NCBI taxonomy): Eukaryota > Metazoa > Arthropoda > Insecta > Diptera > Tephritidae > Eurosta > Eurosta solidaginis. Next base: position 76,729,768 of record NC_090319.1, read on the forward strand.
CACACGAATTTGCCGTAAATTTTCCGTAGATAAGTGGCATATTTTATAAATTCGAAAAAGAAAATTCAAATTTTTTTATGGTGCACCGCCAACTTCACGTGAAGTTATCGTGCCACCCTCAGAAAACCACCTTAGTGGCCAGCTAGGAAAATAATTCTTGCACACGAATTTGCCGTAAATTTGCCGTAGATAAGTGGCATATTTTATAAATTCGAAAAAAAATTCAAATTAAAATATGCCACTTATCTACGGCACGTGAAGTTAGCGTGCCACCCTGTATTTTCTAAAACATGGCCGCGGCAAATTTTTTTGTTTTACGGATAATTCACGGCAAATTTACGACAAATTAACGTGCAAGAATTATTTTCCTAACTGGTGTCTAAGGTGGTTTTCGAAAAGTGGCACGCTAACTTCACGTGAAGTTGGCGGTGCACCATAAATAAAAGTAAAATTTTTTTTTTTCGAAATTATATAATATGCCACTTATCTACGGCAAATTCGTGTGCAAGAATTATTTTCCTAGCTGGTCTCTAAGGTGGTTTTCTGAGGGTGACACGCTAACTTCACGTGAAGTTGGCGTGCCACCCTGTATTTTCTAAAATATGGCCACGGCAATTTTTTTTGTTTCACGGATAAATTACGGCAAATTCACGGCTATTTTCCCAACAGGTAATTTTTTTCCACTTAAAAGTTGTCTTGCCAACTTCAGAGAGGTAAAATTTTCATGAACAAAAGTATACACGATAAAATCTATATACATACTAGAAGACCCGGCAGACGTTGTCCTGCCTTAAATTTGGCCTAGCTAGACGGAAAAAGCTTGTTAAAATGTATGCAAATAGACTAAATTTAGGGCAGAACAACGTCGGCCGGGTCTGCTAGTAATTTTATAAATTGAAAATATATAAATTCAAAGTAGATACATAATAATGAACGTTATAGTCCTTTGCCGGATACAGATCCGCTACGTTCCGGTAACAAGCACCATTAAGGTACTAGCCCGACCATCTCGGGAACGATTTAGTATGACCACATGAAACCTTCTAGGCCATCACGCGTTCCCACCCCCTAGATCCATTAGAAAATTGGGGGCGCCAGAGCCTTGGCTGCTAAAGAAACAGGATTCGCCACGTGTAGGTCAGGTTGACAATTGGGTTGGATAATGTATATTGCGCTGGCAACACCTTGAATCAATTTGGTGTTTTAGTCGCAGGCATACCTGCAGCCTGGCGTATCTTTATGTATGTCACGTTCTGGATTTCCCGTTTGCATGACATAACATAGCCAATGAAGTATTTAGGCTCTTATTCGCTTGACAATGTTCATTTCTACGTAAAGCTCGAACACTTACTTACTTACTTGATTGGCGCTTAACCGTCTAAACGGTTATGGCTCGAACAGATTATCATAAAACTGCCTGCACGGTGCTGGCATCACGGGGAGGGTAGTGAATGATACCTAACTCATTAGGATATGTACGATACGATAATTATAAACCGTGAGTTTTGTTATTCTAGATAGGACTTTACTTTTCGATTGCCTACTCAGTTCAAAACTGCATTTATGGCCTCGGCAGTTATTGTATACCTGTCATTGTTTATCATAAAAGGAGTCCTCAAGAGACTCTTTACTACTACGTGACAATTTCCCGTCGTACTTATTTCTCTGTCTCTTGACTTTGTATCCTTTGAATAGGACTTTCCTTGGTATCGCCGTTTTACTGAGCATTCCGCACAGAAATCTTTCCATGATACCCTTTTCGACTTTTTGACTTCACTCTTTCCTGCTGCACATTTATGATACTAAATTTCTCGTGGTAGATTCCTGTGGGACGCCTCCAGTGATTTTTTACTCTTTTGCTCCGTGGTCCGTGTCAAAAAGAAGTACTCTGTCTTTAAGGTAGCTACCTATTATTCTGCGTAAGTAAGCTGGTGTGCCGAAGCTTCGCAGCGCTGCCATTATCTGCATCCAGTTCGCAGTGTTAAAAGCATTCTTGATGTCCAACGTAATCAGTGCACAGAACTGCCTTTTATTTTGGCATCCAGAGATAGCTTCTCTAGCTATATTGACGACTGTTTGTATTGCATCTACGGTGGATCTTGATTTGCGAAATCCATATTGACTATTCGATAAGCCACCTGGGCTTTCTAGAGTCAGCTGTAGGCGCTCGCTAATTATACGCCCGAAAATCTTTCCCAGGAAATCCAGCATACAAAGTGGCCTTTATGAGGAGGGTTGCTCCGGCTGTTTAACACGTTTCAGCAATAGGGCAAGTCTTTGTCGTTTCCACGGACGAGGGAACACGCCTTCTTGCACACAGGCATTAAAAAGATCAGTAAATAATATGTGATCGCGGCTTAAGGGCTATGTTTGGCACCTCTTGCTCTGTAATTTCCGGAATTTCCGTACTTTCGAGATCCTCGCTTGGATAAGTCCAGCGATCTTGTGCCGGGAAAAGTGGTTCAACAATAGTGTTCATTAGTATCGGGCACGTAGGTTGCTGTGATATCGGTGCTTTAAATTTGGCCATCACAGTTATGTAGGCTGATTCCCAAGGATCTACATCGACATTATCCAGCAGTTCCCTAAATCACAACTTTTTTCTCTTTTTTATAGCATTTTTAAGTGCCTTTCTTTGTGCAACATAGGTGCTGTGTAGCTCCGCATAACGTGTTGATGAGCGTGTCCTTTGCGCTATTCTTCGTAGTTTCTGACATTTTCTACGCTCTTCCGCAATTCGTCATTCCACCAATATACCGGAGTGCGCTCGGCTTTTCCGCGACTTCTGGGCGTGGCCGCATCACATGCCATACATAGCGACTTAGTGATTTGAACCGACTGGTCTTCCGCATGCGATCCTCATAGTATGACATCCTTGGAGATAATATCAAATATTTGTGGATCGAAAAGGTGCTGTTTCCTTTTCCTACTTTGTCTATGTTTTGCTGCTACCGTTTGTGGAGTTTCGAGCAGCTCTACGCTAATAGCTTTATGGTCGCTGTGTGTGTGTAGACGTTGCTTATGGACCATTTTGCTCGTCTTGCTATTTCGCTGCTAGCGAAGGTGAGATCTATAATGGATCGTCTGGTACCTGTATCGAAGGTATATATCCCTGGTTCATTTAGGAGATCTAGCCTCAAAGAAGTAAGGCTTTGGAGAAGAACTATCCCTCTTTCGTTGGTTCGTCTACTTCCCCACACAGGTGACCATGCATTGAAGTCTCCACACACTAAAAGCGGGTGTTTACCTCGTGCTTCCATGGTGATCCCGTATATCATGTCTTCGTACTCGGCGATGGTCATGCTCGGAGGGGCATAGCAACTGAAGGCGTATATACCGTTGATTTTTGTCCACGTGAATCCTGCTACCGTTTGTGTTATATTTTCCTGTGGAAGAAATTTTGAGGCTTTCCTTCCGAATCTGAGACCCAACCCTGCTCCTGGCGATTTTTGTATTGTGCAGAAAGTTCCTCTATATCATACATATCCTCCTTCATAGACTGTTTGGGATAATAGCTCTTGGGCTGCCTCGCAAAAGTTTAAATTGAGCTGCAATACCCTCACGAGACAGTCATTTTGCTGCTCTCTCGTTGTGGGCACTTAAAACTGCCTGCCGAATGTTGTTCCCCACATAACATTTTAGTGCGTTTTCGCAACTTGCAGCCTTATGACCTTCCTGACCGCATTTCCTGCATAGTCTAGACCTATCTACGGTCTACTTACATTCCTGAGCTATATGTCTATAGCCCCAGCACCTATAAAAGCGTTTCTCTTGCTTGACCCCTCTAATTCAGCAGGAAACCCATCGTGCCACTGTACCCTGTGCGTATGCGTTTTATGGCAGTCACATATGGAAGTTTAATGTTGCATTGCTGGTGAATGGCGTCGCAAATTTCCTCGGGCGTAGTAATCTCATAGAGATCTCTGCACTGTAGTCTGACCATTTGGGACTTTGTTATAACTTTAGCCGAGTCCTTTAGCGCCGCTTCAATTTCAGCTTGGTAGGCGCTTGTTTTCCCATCTTGAAATTTTTTCAGCTCTCCTTTCGCCGTTCTTCTAATCGTTTTGACGTCATCACCCAGGGATTTTAATTCGTCGCATCTTCTCACTTTACGCAATATGTCGGCGTACGTCGCATCTCCCGCCTTAGAAATGATGATTGCGTCCGGCCTAGCCTTAAGTGCTCTTTTCTTGCTCTTCTTTTTAGCTAACTGCCATTCTCCCGTCTTTTGGGATGCAGTGTCCTCTTTCCGCTCCGACTTCTCTTGCGTTTCTTGCCGTCGTTTGTGACTACCCACGTGCCCTGGCATGACGTCTTTTGGTGTAGTAGTGGGTTTGACCACGTTGTTCTCCTTGATCGAGTACAAATTGTTCCTCGGTCGCTTTCCAGGCGGTGATGGACTTCTATGCTTGGCACTTTCGCTTGCACTCAATTTATGTTCCAAATTCTTTACTTCTAGGGCCGACTCGATGTACAGCACTTTTATTACGGAGGCCAAGCGCTTGATTTCCGCGTGTATATTATTACGCCCTATGAAGAATGCATCAAGTCCTCAATCGCCTCGCCTAGCTTGGTCATCTTTTTTTCTCCAGGGGGGTTTTGCTGATTCAAAGCAGCTGACGTTTGCTTAATTAGCTCACTTCATGTTGGTGTGCCTGTTTGAGCCTTGCTGTCGGAGCTCCTTTTGCATATCTTCGGTGTAGCAGCCGGCGACGATGCTCCTTTGGGTTTCGTTACCACTTGCGAAGTATTGTTAAGGCCCCCAGCCGATGGGCCACGCCCTTCTGGAGAGCGAGGTAGCTTCGTTCCTACAACGCCATTTCTTTCTCCTGTGTTTGGTTTCTTATTTTATTATTGTTGTTGTTCATCATCTATTTAATTGGGTCCCACATGAGGCCGCTACCTTGGTCCGAGTGTGCAGTTACCTATATAGATCACGTGGTTGTCTATGCGAAGGCAGAGAGGCCACGTGAAAGTTTACGCAGTCGCTCATGAAGACTGCGTTCAGAGCCAGATCAGTATTAATCGGGAGGATCTCCACTGAACCTGCACCACCAACTTAATGATGACGGACTTTGAACGTACCCCAAGGCCTGCCAAGGTTTTAACGGGACGGAGACGAATGGGACATTAACCGGAAAATCATTTCGACTGTGTCAAGCCGTGTACTGAGATTTCCGAATGCCACAGTCGCCAACACTTAACACACATATCCAAATCGTTGATTCCAGTATACCTTAATCAAGACCTTACTGGGCCCAGTCTTAATGTGATAATCGCGTTAAATTTACAAATAATTTACCTCTTTACCTTCCTGAGTATGTATCCCACGTCGTATAGTTGCCTCCCTATCTTGGGTACGTATTCCCTCGAAGCAACCCCGAACTGGGCTGTGGATGCTTAATTCAGGGCGGTATCTACTTGCCCTGTTACTGGAGGTTCTCAGGTTGCTTTAAGCCTTTTAATACAAACCCTCCTCACCAGCTGCTTTTGGTCGAGGGCTGCTTATTTGATATTCGCAGCTAAGCTAATTAATAGGCCGTTCACTGTCCGCCTGCAGTGACCTGCTTGGCCTGAGCTTAGCCGTGACTTGAGGTTTATAGATTCTTCTACAGGTCTCCATATTCGTCTTAGCACTTATCGCTTTTCGCAACTTATGCCAGCTTATGGCCTTACCTGCCCTATAAGAAGACTCAGCTTCTTACTCCACCAAAGTGGCTTTGCTATTCCATGTTCCTCTATGGTGGAAGTTTTTTTGTTTTGTTAAAATTTTCCTTCTACACACTTATGGATGGTGTAAGCTTTTCACTTCTCTACCTTCTTTAGAGAGTGATATATGCTTTGTCTGAAAATGGTGACTTTTCAAGGACCCTCCATTCATACAATCCATACCGTGATATTATGCTTAGATCACATTACTTAAGGTTGGCTCGAGATATGTAGGAACGCTACCACTGCTTTCCACTTGTAGAATTATCTGTAGTATATATCAAAAAAAGCTACCCAGTTTTATAATCAGTACCGTCCCCTCCGCATACGCTGTGGTGCGCAATTGCATCTGGGCCTTTGGTAAGGCGCCCTTTATACCTCTTCTAGTTTACCAACTTTTTGAACTGCCCCCCTGGGGCTTCCACGTTATGAGCCAGGTAGCAGAATAAAGGACGGTTCCGCTCTATTCCCGGTAGGTCTTTAGTGCTCAAGTTCGATAGCATACACGAGCATAGGTGGTTCCTTATCATGACTGGAGCTCTAGCCCTGATACGACAAATCCGCACGCGCTTAAACTAGAAACCTTTCCTCAAAAAGATAGCCATGGCCGTATTAGCACCGTAAAATTGAGTCATTTAGTTGTTTGGCTCACCCCTCGGTTCTCCGCCAATGCGCTTATGCTGTGGCTTTTTCACGCTTTTTCGAAGGTTAGTAGCGGTTTATTTAGTTCATTATGCATCATTTTGATCAGGATATTAATCAGCTTTCCTTCCACGGATATCCACATTTGGAGCACACCTGCCCATTGGGTTTGCTGCATTCTAATAGTGAAACAGTCAGGGACTACTTCGCAACTTCGTAGATCTTCTTCTCGGAGATAACCAGTGTCTAAGCATTAGCTCCCTTTAGTATCAGCGAGTAATGGAAACTTCCCAAACTCATTTTTGCCTATTGTGAATGCGCTCACCAAGTGCCGGGTGGCAGCACATTTGTCCAGCCAGATTTTTTCTAGTAATCCTCCACGAAGCACCTGCTTTCTCTTAAGAATTCGAGTAGGAGGGAAAGATCCACCCTCCCAACCTCAGAAGGAGCTTGATGTTATGCATCGATGTAATAGAGCAATGACTTGGTAAGTTCTTTCACTGCAGATTTGTTCAGCTTGAGCCCATAACAAATTTATTCCCTTCAATATTGTTGTATCCAGGGACCCAGTAAAAGGAGGCACTGAGATGCCAGAGAGGCCTGACACCTCCGTACGTAATTCGGCTTTATCACGTTGCTTTCTTATGCCTTTAAAGCGGCCTGGGACAGTACTATCTTAGTGCAGTCTGGCAGCATTTTTAGGTACAGACCTCCGCCTGGAAGACCCTGCATGAGTCAAGAAGCGAGTACCACAGATTTATCTGCAGATGCTTTGAATACAGTCCAGCTCCAGTTCCATTTCCGAGCATTTTGTGAAGATTGCAATCCTCTACCACCATTCATGCTTTCCTCCCATTTCTCCCTTATCTTATGTGCGGCACCATCGAGAGATGATATGGTCGGTTTCGGACGTAGGGTCAGTTATTTAATCGTCCTCCTGCCATGTCGTCTAATATCGTCGCGAATTCTCTTAGTCGTAGATCCCCTTTCACGGCCAATCCCTGCACGAACACTTCTTGAAGCATGCATTGCAAAATTATGTTTAACCCTTCCTGAGGTGCACTGTTCACTGTGCCTGGTATTCCTAAGCGTTCCAATAGGATAGGGTGAGATTAATAGAATGCGACATCTGCAAATGATCGACCAAGTCCACTATAGCTGCAGTAAATTTTTGTGTGAAAGTGCCCAATTAAAATTTCAATCCCTTTATTGATAAAAGATACAAAAGATTTACAAAACTTTTTAAAATGACTTTTCCATATAAATTTCCTATATGAGCTCTATAAACCTAATAATAAAATTTTACTCTATCAAAATAACAAATTCAAGGTTTTTATGCATATTCTACAGAAATGAAATGCGCGCTAATTTGGGCAAATATTTTGGTATACTTTTTCATAGAAAATTTTCTTGTAGTTGTTTTTTATATACATATTTGCACAGGTGAATTGTGCCATTGAATTGAGTACGGCTATGTGGGTTGATATGATTGGTAAGATTGTTGGTTGTTTTTTTTTTTTGTTTTTTGAATAAATAAAAACAGAAAAGCACGAAGGGTACACGTAATTAGTTTTATCTCTTTCTAAGTTGCTAATAGATATGTTCTATTTTATACCGCCACAAAACCAGAGATGGAAGCAGTGCACTAGGTTTTGAGCAGCAATACTGCTCGATGTGAAGCGAGCTGACATAATCAAGATCCTGGGTTAAGAGTTAATGAGACGTTAATTTGTTGTGGACTTGAACGTCTGTTCATCTTTCACATATTCGTAAAATTTAGTGATTTTTATAGCATTTTCACACAGAGGGTTAATGAAATAATTAGCTAAGTTTTCTACATTAAAGCTCTTCTGGAACCCAATGTTCCATACAAAATATTCTTAATTGTCTCATTATTGCTCTTAGGAACTCGCCTAATGGAGTCAAATATCTAGACGGCTTAGTGTTTCGGATTTTATTTTTAATGTTAGAAATGACAAAATAAAATTGTTTAAATCCATAAATTACAAAAAAAATAATAAAACCCAAAAAAATTCAAAATTTTATTTTTGCTGCATTTGAGACAAAAGATGCATTTTGTTTTCATTGAATTTAATCCTTAAGAGGAAACAGCTGCTATTTATTTCAAATATTTTCTTGTAAAAAGCATAATATTTGTTTGGGACTGCTTACGAATGTTCGTCAATGAAGCAAGTGGCCCTGTATGAAAAGGAAAAACTAATTATTTCATTAAATAAAATTCCACTATTTTCTGTTGGAATAAAGAAATTTAGTATATTATACTACATAGGTACAAATAAACCAACAATAAACCCCACCACTACCCATAATCTTTCTCCTTTTTAAATATGAATATTAGGATGTTTTTGCAAGAGAGTGTCTGGTTCCAACCCCGACCCAAATATATTTCTGATTATTTGTTAAACGTTATACATAACTGTAAGTAGATATAGACTTATTTATATTAAAACGTATGTATAAGTTTTAGATTGACACCTTATTTGCAGTAATTAAGGGAAAATGTTTGCTTGTATTCAAGTATTTAGTTATTTTTTCTACATTTATCTTTAATATTGATACCAAAATTGAAGGTATATTGATGCAATGCGATTCTGCTCTTCATGCTGTTTTTCATTCCATCCCATTCGACTACCTTCGACTCTATTCGCAACATAACCTCAATTTTAGCTGCCAAACTATATAGTAAACAATGTTCAATTGCCTTTCGGATCAAGAGTCAATCGAATCAATTGCCTTTCCAGTTATGAGTCCATAACGGCAGGCAGTGTAGTGACCAGTGTTGCAAAAAAAAAATTTCTCTGTGAATAGATTCTAGAAAAACGGGCTTGAAAGAGCTAAATTTCTTCAAGAAAATCCAAAACCCCCTGAAAAAAGAACTAAAGTTCAGACGTTTAAGACCACTTCTTGTTGTCAGAAGCGAATTCAACATAACTAAACTCATTTTGTTTCTGTGTTTTGTTTAATCAAACTCATGTTTGAAAACTTTCTTGCAACTTCAGCATTACTTAGTGACAGCACAAAATGAACAAGCGTTTGAAATTATATTCACATTTTTTTCAATTTTGGAGATAGATATTTTTTCACTGCATTTTTTATCTCGTTATTTTATCAGTGCTATACTTGTTTTTTTCATTTGTGAAATATGAAAACTTTTGAGGTTTTACAATCCTCAATGTGTTTTCAACCGAAAAGAAATCTATTTTGCTAAGCCTTTCTATATTGTGCGGCAAGCGTTGTCTTAATTGTTCTATTAATTTAATTATGAAGTCGCGACATATATTACGTATCTTTTTTTCAATGAATTCGTCTATAAATTTAACTTATTTTTTAATTCGTATATGTTCTTCAAAGGTATAATGAAAATAAGGTACGGGAGACAAAAATTTATTATAATCTGAAGTTAAAGGGTCGAAACTCTTAGAAGGTGACACTATGCTGTTGCACAAGCTGGAAAGCAAATATACAACCTCATGACACTGTTTATCGATTAAGGTTTTTGTTTTGTTGAGTACAGAATTGCCACATCATACATAACGAAACAAATAAAATAAAACTTCGACACACATAAAACACATTACAATTTTCACAATACGTATTGCCGAAATAGATTTGGAGCCAAAAAGGTGCAAACTTTTTAAAGAGGGCCAAAAAAAGAGCTAGGAGCTAAACCGGAATTTTTGGAGCTAAACGCAAAAAAAAGGGCTAGATCTGGCTCCAAAAGCACCAAAATGGCAACACCGGTAGTGACTGAGATGCGCTCTCGTTCTTTATTTACAAACCGTTGCGCTCAGACGCTGAGTTATTGTTGTGTAGATAAGGTGCAAGATTTTTGCGAGTGCCTTAAAACGAAAGAACTTCTTGACAAAGAACTCGGTTGAATGTCTCTTAATTCACGAAGAACAAACCTGATCTGTTGATTTTACTAGTTTCATTTCTTTCGGTATATACATTTTGTTAAGATTAAACCTGTGGGTTACTTTATTTTGCTCAGATCTAGATATAATACCAAGAACAATACTTTCATCAAGTTGCAATATGATATCAACGGCTATTCGATGTTGATAATTTTGATATAGCCATGTCTATATCTATCTCGATTCCTTTATGTAATTGGCTGCAACTATTATCAAATCAGAGTTATAATACCCTATGTACGAGTACGGTCTAGATAATTCTTATAAGTAGTGTATAAGAATTATCTAGACCCCGACCCGAATATCTTTTATCTAGACCAATATCCTTAAGAGTTATAACGTTTAACAAATAATTAAAAAGATATTTTGACCTACATATATATTTTCTTCTTTAAGATTAAAGTCAATCAAAACAAAATGCATCTTTTGTTTGAAATGCAGCAAAAATAAAATTTTCATTGGATTGTAATTAAAACAACACAACTTTCAGACAACTCAACTCCTGTTGGGTATTACGAATTACAACTCAGTTGAAGTTGAATTGGTGTTGCCAACCTCAGAAAGTGATGATTTGACAGATAAATGAACAGCTGATTAATTTGTGGCGGAAATTTAAGCATTTGCAAAAGTGATTTTGTTATTACAAGATATTATATGATATGAAATCTATTTTATAATGGCGGAAATGTTGGTGATTGACATGTCGCGAATACGGAAAACATTCGCGTGATCATGCCAATCCCTTGGAACTACCTAGCACCAAGTAAGAAAATGTTTAAGTGACAAATGATGAGCTTCAAATGAAGTTATTTTGCAGATTTAAAAGGAAGCATTTTGCTCATTACTAAACAGAATTAAGGACCATTTCCGCAAATGCGTTCGAGGGAAGGCTTTACCCCTATTTTAAAATTATGCGCTACGCTCAGTTTCCTTGCTGATGGCGGCTATCAAAAATGCTGTGGAAGTGATTTTGTTGTTTGGCTGCTTTTAGATATTATTGAGGAGCATATTTGTGCGAAGTGGATTAAAACCCAAACAGCAAAAATTGTATTTTACTCTAAAACAGGATTCCCAGGAGTAGTGATTAGTATCAATGGGACACACGTTCGCATAATTTCACCTGTTTTGGCTGCATCCGACTGCGGCCAGCCTCGTCCAACTTCGGAATGGCGCTTCATAAAGTCAAAAAGATATTCAATGCAATCCTTCGTTTAAACGTTGTTTTTTCTATAAATGAAGCGGAGCCGCGAATAACGTTTTAAAAGCCAATTTTTGCAAAACGTTTTTGCAGATTTCCGTTACTGTTACTCTCTTGCATCTCTAAAGCATCAAATAAGTTAAAATTACATACTAAAGGGCAATTAAAAAACAATTAGAGGTCAGTCCGTGGAAGAACGTTGTAAGTTACACGCAAAATGATACGATCGCAGTTGTCGCAGGTAATTGATAAGTGTAACAGAGGTACAAAAAGGAAATGTAATGTTGAAAATTGGAAAGGTATTAAAAACAAAAAGTTAAAAAATAGTGGAAATACATATACAATCAGGAAAAACAAAAGTATCCCTAAAAAAAAAAACGCTCCAGAACAAGTAATGTGGAAAAACGTTTTAAGTGCACTTGCTGTAATTTTTATTTTATTTATTGTTTATATTTAGGTTTGTGATTGTCGTTACTATTCCAATTGCCAAAAATTTAGTGTTGGTCAAATGGAGGACTATTTTGTCAAATTCTATGAAAAAAATTATAATGAACAAACTGTTTTTTTTATCGTCTTTGATCGAATTGAGTGAGCCTCGAAGAAGAAGAGTTAAAAATGCAATTTCATATCGTAGCCTTACCGTAAAATACTTTTTGCAGAGCCAGTTCGGTGGAAAAGAGAGTGTGCAAAAAAATGATTTGCCATAAATGCTGGTTTTTCGCCCTCTTTATGTAAAAGTGATCGTGAAAACACTCGGAAATTAATATTTAAGAAGAAGTAAACAAAAAATATGGGTTGGAAAGTTATTGTGTAAATGGGCTCAAAGCAAACCAACCTTTCACCCTTCTCAGTTTTTGGAATATTTTCATTTCTGTTTTGAACACATTTTTGTTTTGATGCCGAATTAACTTTTTGTATGAAATAAATAAACTGTAAGCATTCTACAATATACTCTTTATTTAAAAAAAAAAACCAATACATATTTTTTTTTTGCGATAGTAACATTTTAAATCCGTTCCTACGAATCGTATTGCTCAGTGGAACAACGTTTTAAAAGCCATCAGTACAGACGCTGTGCATAATGGAAAAACGTTTTAACTGCTGTCGCGCTTGGGATATGAAACGTTTTTCCACTGAAAAAAGTTTTAAAATGACCGCTTGTAATTCGAAATTGAAATTCCTCATTTTTTTTCATATAAGTTATTAATGTCATTGTTTTGGACAAGCCAACAATACAGGAACAAAAAACAATCACAAAGCCTCCAAAAAACGTTTTTTTTTTTCCTGTAAAAAAACGGTTTTTGTCATTTACAACGTTATTCGCGGCTCCGCTTCAAATGTGTACAAAATTGTTGATTATCGTTTGATTAAAAAAGGTTTAACTACCGGCTTTCAATTTTTTGTTTTTTTTCGGTAACGCTTTATGAGACCGTGCACCATCTCTTTTCAGAGGTGGTATCAAAAGACGTGTTTCGGCCTCCGTTTTTAGGATTCGAAAGCGGAAATTAAAAATTTTATTTCTGTCGAAAAATATTTACAAAAACCCACAAAATGGCTCCGAAAGGGTCCGAAATATGAGGCCCGATCCATAGTTTTTTTGCACAGAACATCTTACCGCGTTGGCGGCCTCGGCCGCTATTTGTAAGAATAACCCTGGGTGGATCCAACGTCTTTCTGTATTGGTGTGTACAAAAAATCTGGCAAAATACAACCACATGAAAATTTGAACCGAAATGATATGACAGAAATCAAATTTTTAATTTTTGTTTTCGGATTCTTAAATCGGAGGTCGAAACGTGTCTTTTGATACCAACTTTGAAAATTTTTGTTAAAAATTAGGTGGTTGAACCATCTTGTAAAACGTTATATTTTTTCAAAACAACTGCAAAATTGTGTGAGAAAACTGCTAGTAATCAGTTGTAAGATTTTGACGTCTTTGACAACTACACTAACACAAAGTTGTATACGGTGACGCCACAAAAAGTTGTTAGACTGGACAACTCAACCGACATTCTTTTGACAGGTTGAGTTGTACTCTGTAATACCAAATTGCGATATTTCAACCCAACCAGAGTTGAGTTGTAAACGGTAATAGGGGCAAATGTTTCTTTGTCATTTGTAACATTTTAATATATAAAAACAACTGGTACGATGAAGAATGCCGCGTTGCAACCAAAAGAAAAGACGCTGCCTACAGGACTACGTTAAAAGCGAGCGCGACAAGAGGAGTGTGTGAACGCTATCGCGAGTTGAAAATGGAAGCGAGACGCCTTTTCAGGAAGAAAAAAGCAGAAGCAGAAAGGCGTGAGTGCGAGGGGCTTGAGCTGCTAGCCACCAGGAATAACGCCCGAAAATTTTACCAAAAAATACGGCGACAGACCAGAGGTTTTAAGACCGGGGCAAACTCCTGTAGGAACGAAAACGGCAACCTTGTAACTGATGTCCAGAGAGTGCTTATATTATGGAGGGAACACTTCTCTGCTATCCTAAATGGAGGCAGCAATTCACCGCGCAGAGATGAAGAACCCGATCCCGCAATCGATGATGATGGAATATATGTCCCCCCGCCCGTTTATGACGAAGTTAGAATAGCAATAACCAGATTGAAAAACAACAAGGCCGTGGGCGCTAATGGATCGCCTGCGGAGCTATTCAAGTACGGCGGCGAGGAGTTGGTAAGGCGCATGCAACAGCTTCTTAGCAAAATATGGGCGGAAAAATGCACCAACTATCGTGGAATCGGCCTTCTTAATATCGCATATAAGGTCCTTTCAAGTGTGTTGTGCGAAAGATGAAGCCCACCGTGAACCGGCTGATTGGACCTTATCAGTGCGGCTTCCGACCTGGTAAATCTACCATCGACCAGATTTTCACAATGCGCCAAATCTTGGAAAAACCCGTGAAGAGAATCGACAGACATCACCTCTCCGTCGACTTTAAAGCCGCCTTCGACAGCACGAAAAGGAGCTGCCTATATGCCGCTATGTCTGAATTTGGTTTCCCCGCAAAACTTATACGGCTGTGCAAAATGACGTTGAGCAACACCATCAGCTCAGTTAGAATTGGGAAGAACATCTCCGAGCCGTTCGAAACTAAACGATGTTTCAGACAGGGTGACCCCCTATCGTGCGATTTCTTTAATTTGATGCTGGAGAAAATTATACTAGCTGCAGAACTTAACCGCACTGCAACAATATACTATAAAAGCGTGCAATTACTGGCATATGCTGATGACATTGATATCATCGGCCTAAACACCGGCGCTGTTAGTTCTGCTTACTCCAAACTGGAAAAAGAAGCGGTAAAAATGGGTTTGATGGTGAATAAGGACAAAATGAAGTACCTGCTGTCATCGAGCAAAGAGTCAGCGCATACGCGCCTTGGCAACCACGCTACTGTTGGCAGCCATAATTTCGAAATAGTAAAATACTTTGTTTATTTGGGAACCAGCGCAGAATCAATCTTGCCAATAAATGCTACTTTGGACTAAGTAGGCAATTGAAAAGTAAGGTCCTCTCTCGGCGAACGAAAATCATACTCTACAACTCACTTATCGTACGCCTCCTGCTATATGGAGCGGAAGCATGGACCATGACATCAGCAGATGAAGCGGCTTTGGGAGTGTTCGAGAGAAAAGTTCTTCGAAGGATTTATGGACCTCTACGCGTTGGCGATGGCGAGTACCGAAGAAGATTTAAGCGAATTAAAACGCAGCGGCTGCGTTGGCTAGGCCATGTTATGCGAATAAACGATGATGCTCCGGCCAAGAAAGTGTTTCTATCGGAACCCGCCTATGGAAGCAGAGGTAGAGGGCGGCCCCCACTCCTTTGGAAGGACCAGGTGGAAAACGATTTACACTCCCTTGGTGTGACCAATTAGCGCCGGTTGGCGGAGCGAAGGAGCGACTGGCGCGCCTTGTTGGACGGCCATAACCATTTAACGGTTCAGCGCCAATTAAGTAAGTAAGTAATATATAAAAAACACGTGTCACAAAATTTTTGGCCGCGATGGACTCCTAAACTACTGAACCGATTTTGAATTTGTTTTGCACCCCGTGTGTAGTTTGATCTAACTTGAAGGATAGGATAGGTTATATCTCAGTTTATAGTCGCAATATGGGTTCAACTCCCGGGCAAAGCAACATCAAAATTTTAGAAATAAGATTTTTCAATTAGAAGAAAATTTTTCTAAGCGGGGTCGCCCCTCGGCAGTGTCTGGCAAGCGCTCCGATTGTATTTCTGCCATGAAAAGCTCTCAGTGAAAACTCATCTGCCTTGCAGATGCCGTTCGGAGTCGGCATAAAACATGTAGGTCCCGTCCGGCCAATTTGTAGGGAAAAATCAAGAGGAGCACGACGCAAATTGGAAGAGAAGCTCGGCCTTAGATCTCTTCGGAGGTTATCGCGCCTTACATTTATTTATTATTTATAGTCGCAATATTATTTTATTGCAATTTTTTTTATTTGGTTATACGTAATAATAAAATGTAACCCCAACAATCTTACCAATCATATCAACCCACATAGCCGTTCTCCATTCGATAGAACAATTTAACTGTGACAGTATATGTATAAACAAACAGTTACAAAGAAATTTTGTTTTGAACAAGCAAGTATTTAAGTATTTTCATTGTGCTAAGTTCTTGAAATCTATTGCTTATTTTTTAGTCACATGACAGACCCAAGATGTATAAATAGCGCCCACAAAATTTATCTTGCTTTACTTAATACTTAACAAGTGTCGGAGAAAGTTTTACACTAATATGAATTTAAACAATAACTTCACGCTTCTTTTCGTCGTGCTGAGCTGCATATTGACCTGCACGAATGTGCAATTTCGTGCTATTCCTGGCAGATCTGTGCCTATAACGGAGAGACCATATTTAGTGGCAATATTTAAAAAGGAAAATTATAAATGCGTTGGTTCATTGCTTACCAAAAAATTTGTGCTTACAGCTTTTAAGTGCGTGTTTGAACAACCTTTAGATGAGATTACCGTTAAAGCCGGTGTTACCAAATTATCCGAAACGGGGCAAGTTGGCCATCCTAGTGGTTTTATTTATACAGAAAAGGCGAGATTACTAAAATTCGATTTGGAACCAGCTATAATTGAATTGCGAGCACCCTTTACCAAGAGTGATACAGTGAACACAATAAAACTTTGCAGTTCTATATTAAGGGAGGGCGATGACATGGAAATTATTGGATGGGGCACAAAAAGTATCACGGAATGTCCTGATGAACTTCGAACTACAGTTACGACCGTAGCATCATGGAGTAAATGTGAAAGTATATTCATGAACCTGCTTTCGGTTCCGATGTACACTCCGATTTGTGTTGAAGACCTTGAAAATGGTGCGGGTTATGGAGATTCTGGAGCACCAGCCGTTTTTAACGGAGAAGTTTGTGCGATTGCAATAGAGTTGTTTGATAAGAATATGCCGCCAGTTTATTTAGATTTATCTTGGAAGAGTCATACTCAATTTTTTATATGGTCAAAGACGGGATGTAAATAAGTAGTGTTGTTATAAATAAATGCTGACATATACTTATGTATGTAATACTTCTCAATTAATAGTACAGACAGGATACACTAGCAAACATCAGAGTGATAATATATTTCTGTTACAATGTTTTCGTTTTTGTTTTCGATAAGGAAATGTATCTAAATTATAATTTTTTACTGTGAAACCTAAACTGCTACAATCACAATATTTTGATTGTGATTTTTATATATGTACATACATATATACATAGATATATAGATTAAGAAATTAAATTTTTCAAATGAATCAAAGAAAATATTTTGAATGCAAAAATTTTCATGAACAAAAGTATACACGATAAAATCTATATATCGTCGCTGCGCTAACGAAAACAGTTATGTGTTTTTTTTTTTTTTCAATTTTTTTTATTGCTTGCTTTTATTACTTGCTTATATTTTTTTTTAATCGCTAGCGAAAGTGCTTTGATTTCAATGTAAAAATAATTACAAACCATCTCGCTTCCCAAGGCAGCCGGTTCTATAAACCGGAGCGTCTCGGGATTTTTCCCGACAAAGGGCAGTCATTTCAGTATAACCCCATTTAATTTGTTGCGTCCCTCCCACAAATTTTCATCCTCCCAACAGATCCTTGCAGCGGTACTGCGCCATATTCTCCTGCTCCGAGAGGGTATCGAATTCAATCCGGGACCTGTACCTGCCCCGGACGGTCACACTCTTGTCAGTGTGTCACGTGCAAGGTATGGTTGAATCGGACAGGATGTTCTGGGCTAGACCCCAAAACCCGACGTCTTCGTATCTTTTATAAATCTTTTGTGGCTCCTTGATGTTCACGCCGGGCGTTCCGTAGTCTGCGACTTAGCGCTCCCACTACCTTCTAGCAGCCCCACTGCTCAGCAAGCCATAACAAGTGCCGGTGCTGCTGGCGCTCTACGGAAAAACCAGCTCCGTAGTAGAGTCGGTAGCAATGCCGAGCATCAGCCCCGCCCCGTTTTCTTCCCACCCTCTGCTCGACACTAGCATTCTAGTAGGTCAGGAAAACAGACTCAGTCCCTACCACCATTTGCCAGCACAGAATATATATGTTTGCGACATCTGGCCAATGCGGCTCCAGCCTTGGACGGTACCACTTTCCTAGATGTTCTGGTCTCAGCGACAGCAACCCACGAAGGGTTTCATCGCGCCATGCTATCAGGCCGCAAACCCAACTACACCGTGTACCCAAATGCTTACCCAGGGACGTCCAGTGCTAGGGCCACAACAGAAATTGCGTCTTGCCCTCCCTCTACTCACGCGTAGTCACATATCACTTACCCGTCACACTTCAGAATTCTGCAGTTAAACTGTAATGGGTTAACTGGGAAGATCACGGAGATAGTTGATTTAATGAAACGGCATAACACCCGCATTACAGCGATCCAAGGGACCAAGCACCCAGAAAGATCTGCTCTGCAGACCTGCTCTGGACATATAGTCTCGCGGTCTCGCGTTTATCACCCACCACTCAGTGCTATAAAAATCTATTTGATCCCGACATCGGCATCACGCTACCGACTGCCTTACACCCTAAAATCTTGGGTGTGACGTTCGGTGAAGCTCTACATTTTGGAGAGCATGCAACCGCAATTGTATCGAAAATCCAGAGCCGTAATAATATCCTCAAATCTCTCGCCGGCAGCACTGTAAAGAGAAACAGACGCTCATTACTACTTACAAAGCAATTGGCATGCTACGCGTCCCCGATATGGTCGCCAAGTCTAAAGGTTATACACACATGAAGAAAATACAGGCCTGCCAAAATTCTGCCCTCAGAACCGCTACGTGCTGTCTTCTTATGTCCCCAGAACACCACGTATACAATGAGGCGAGAGCACTCCCTATTAGGGAGAGAAATGAAATGCTAAACAAACAGTTTCTGTTGAATACCCAGAAATCTGGGCACTCCAACAGACATCTGATTGATGAAGCTACACCTCCCAGTGGATTAAGGGGTCATCTCCGTAAGCATTATGAGGAAATACGGCAAACATTTCATATATTTCCCTACCGACAGAAGCAAATTTGAATCGTGTTTGTAAACAGCTATGTGCTATAAAACGGCGCAAATATTTATCACGTTGTAGTGGGTTAAAAAACATGATTTTTTCCTTCACACATCAATAACGCACTTTCCATAAAATATTTCAAAAATACGACATTTGCAAAATTTTGCAAATGGACACCAGAAATAAGTTTTTTTGATCTCCTGAAAAGTTGCTGAAAAACACATAACTGTTTTTGTGAGCGCAGCGACGATATGTATGTGACCCGGCCTATGAAAAGGTGGCTTATGACTCAAAAAAGAAATTTCGAGAAACAAGCTGTTAAAGATAAACAATGCATTTCTTCAGTCTCTTAGTAGTTTTCTTTTTTGAGTCATAAGCCACCTTTTCATAGGCCGGGTCAGATATATATAAAAAGCAGGGTAAAATGTGTGTTAGTTGGTAGCCGGTGTTTGAAGAGTTGCGTTGGTGGATTTTGTTCAAACTTTCACATAAGTTGGATATACCTCACGCGGTGGTTATTACATAGGTTTGGTTGCGATCGATGCACAGGGTCTCGATATATAGACCAATACGTGGATCCGGGTACCCCTGGATGTGTTTATAGAATATGGATATCAAATGAAAGCTGTTGATGAGTGCTTTAGTAGAGAGTAATTTTCATACCCCTGGGTGACTAGGGTCTCGAGATATAGACCAAAACGTGGACCCGGGTGCCCCTAGAATGTGTTTATAGAATATGGATAACAAATGAAAGCTGTTGATGAGTGTTTAGTAGAGGGTAATTTTTCATACCCCTGGGTGACTAAGGTCTCGAGATATAGGCCAAAACGTGGCCCGTGAACGCCTAGACAGTGTTTCTACAATGTGGACATCAAATGAAAGCTGTTGATGAGTGATTTAGTACAGGGTAGTTTTCATACCTATTGGTAACTAGGGTCTCCAGATATAGGCCAAAACGTGGATCACGGTACACTATGGTAGTTTTAATACCTATTGGTGACTAGGGTCTAGAGATATAGACCAAAACGTGGACCCGGGTACCCCCAGAATGTGTTTATAGAATATGGATATCAATCTTTTTGATGCGAAACTGAGTTTCAACATGCATATTTCATCTATTCCCAACAAAGCGTTGGGAGTACTTGGGTTCGTTAAAAGATGGGCTAAAGAGTTCGATGATCCGTATCTCACTAAGATTCTTTACCCATCGCTGGTCCGTCCAATACTCGAATATTGCTCATGCGTTTGGTACCCTGTTTCTCAAAATCATATAAAGCGTCTTGTATCAGTTCAAAAGCAATTTTTGATATTCGCATTACGTGGCCTTAACTGGGACTCAAGTCTCCACTTTCAACCATACAGAAATATACTTCTTCTTATTAGCTTACCCACTCTGGAAAACCGGAGAATATTACTGGAGTTATTGTTCATCCATAAGCTCATTATTGGGGAAATTGATTCTGCTGACCTTCTCAGCCGATTGTTTTTTGCAGTTTTCCTAGCGTTTCCGGACACTACGTTCCTTTTTATTTACGCCTTTGCTAAAAATAATCCTCTGCTTATCTGGTGCTCGCACTACAATGACTTGTATAGCTGTATCAGTCTTGAATGTTCTTTTGTCACTATACGTAATGCAATACTCGCCTATCTAAACTAAGAGATACAAGCTAATTTATTTTTTAAAAGCTGGAATTATTATTTCTTCCGTAGAAAACAGACACGATATCGAATAAGGATGGATTGGATACAGCGGCACTTCAACCGGTTCGCGCGTTCCCCCTACTGGGCATCCGGCTCCTTTATGAGCACGTCGCGTCAGCCCCCTTATGGGCACCAAGCTCCTTTCTGAGCACCTCGCGTAAGCTCCCTTCTGAGCTACTCACGATGACCCACCACTGGGGACACTTCTATTAATCTTATATATACTATATCTATATATATAAAATTCAAATTATCTATGTATGTAGGTATAGATCGAGTTGCGTCCTAAACGGATCGACCGTTCACAACCAAATTTGCACAACCTACTAGAAACCTTCCAAGGATGGTCATAGGCTAAAAATAATATCGATATATAAAAGGGGCGTAGCACCTCCCATGCAAAATTAATATTTGGTACTACATAACTCTGAAGGTATTCATGCTAGAACATTGAAATTCAGTATGGAGTTATATAAGGTCAATCCCTAACACCCCTAAGAAAATGTGGGGCGGCGGAGAAGGCGCGTGGCACCTCCCATATAAATGGAATTTATAATACTGCATATCTCTGGATGTAGTAATGGTAGGATAATGAAAATTGGTAAGAAGCTATTTGAGGTTAAGTCCTAACACCTCCAGTAAAATGTGGAATTGGGGAAAAGGGGGTGTGGCATCTTATTAAAATGAGATTCTTCAGAACTATGGCTGCCGTACAAACTTAGGTTATTATAACAGCTAAAGTTTTACTACATAGTTGTTTGGCTGTTATTCCTTTTGGATGTTTAGTAATCTTCCACCGTTAAAATTTTTTGTTAGCTTCAGTCTATCCACATCTTCTATCTATATATAATATAAAAAATTAGTCGGGTTTTCCTTCCTGACTATATAACTTCAGAACGCACGAACCGATTTCCACGGTTTTACATTCGTTGGAAAGGTCTCGGGCTCCGTGAGGTTTACAGCAAAGAAAATTCAGGATCGACGCACAGGGTCTCGAGATATAGGCCAAAACGTGGACCCGGATACCCCTAGAATGTGTTTATAGAATATGGATATCAAATGAAAGCTGTTGATGAGTGCTTTAGTAGAGGGTAATTTTCATACCCCTGGGTGACTAGGGTCTCGAGATATACGCCAAAACGTGGACCCGTATACCCCTAGAACTTGTGTGTTAATGAGTATTTTAAGAGAGTGGGCCTTAGTTCTATAGGTGGACGCCTTTTCGAGATATCGCCATAAAGGTGGACCAGGGGTGACTCTAGAATTTGTTTGTACGATATGGGTATCAAATGAAAGGTTTTAATGAGTTTTTTAAAAGGGCGTGGGCATTAGTTCTATAGGTGGGCGCCTTTTCGAGATATCGCCATAAAGGTGGACCAGGGGTGACTCTAGAATTTGTTTGTACGATATGGGTATCAAATGAAAGGTTTTAATGGGTTTTTTAAAAGGGCGTGGGCATTAGTTCTATAGGTGGGCGCCTTTTCGAGATATCGCCATAAAGGTGGACCAGGGGTGACTCTAGAATGCGTTTGTACAATATGGGTGTCAAATGAAAGGTGTTAATGAGTATTTTAAAAGCTAGTGGGCCTTAGTTCTATAGGTGGACGCCTTTTCGAGACATCGCCATAAAGGTGGACCAGGGGTGACTCTAGAATGCGTTTGTACAATATGGGTGTCAAATGAAAGGTGTTAATGAGTATTTTAAAAGAGAGTGGGCCTTAGTTCTATGGTGGACGCCTTTTCGAGATATCGCCATAAAGGTGGACCAGGGGTGACTCTAGAATTTGTTTGTACGATATGGGTATCAAATGAAAGGTGTTAATGAGTATTTTAAAAGCGAGTGGTCCTTAGTTCTATGGTGGACGCCTTTTCGAGATATCGCCATTAAGGTGGACCAGGGGTGACTCTAGAATTTGTTTGTACGATGTGGGTATCAAATGAAAGGTTTTAATGAGTTTTTTAAAAGGGCGTGGGCATTAGTTCTATAGGTGGGCGCCTTTTCGAGATATCGCCATAAAGGTGGACCAGGGGTGACTCTAGAATGCGTTTGTACAATATGGGTGTCAAATGAAAGGTGTTAATGAGTATTTTAAAAGAGAGTGGGCCTTAGTTCTATGGTGGACGCCTTTTCGAGATATCGCCATAAAGGTGGACCAGGGGTGACTCTAGAATTTGTTTGTATGATATGGGTATCAAATGAAAGGTTTTAATGAGTTTTTTAAAAGGGCGTGTGCATTAGTTCTGTAGGTGGGCGCCTTTTCGAGATATCGTCATAAAGGTGGACCAGGGGTGACTCTAGAATTTGTTTGTACGATATGGGTATCAAATGAAAGGTGTTAATGAGTATTTTAACAGCGAGTGGTCCTTAGTTCTATAGGTGGACGCTTTTTTCGAGATATCACCATAAAGGTGGACCAGGGGTGACTCTAGAATGCGTTTGTACAATATGGGTATCAAATGAAAGGTGTTAATGAGTATTTTAAAATGGAGGAGGCCTTAGTTCTATGGGTGGACGCCTTTTCGAGTATCGCCATAAAGGTTGACCAGGGGTGACTCTAGAATTTGTTTGTACGATATGGGTATCAAATGAAAGATTTTAATGAGTTTTTTAAAAGGGCGTGGGCATTAGTTCTATAGGTGGGCGCCTTTTTGAGATATCGCCATAAAGGTGGACCAGGGGTGACTCTAGAATGCGTTTGTACAATATGGGTGTCAAATGAAAGGTGTTAATGAGTATTTTAAAAGCGAGTGGTCCTTAGTTCTATAGGTGGACGCCTTTTCGAGATATCGCCATAAAGGTGGACCAGGGGTGACTCTAGAATGCGTTTGTACAATATGGGTGTTAAACGAAAGGTGTTAATGAGTATTTTAAAAGGGAGTGGGCCTTGGTTCTATAGGTGGACGCCTTTTCGAGATATCGTTATAAAGGTGGACCAGGGCTGACTCTAGAATTCGTTTGTACGATAAGGGTATGAAATGAATGGTGTTAATGAGTATTTTAAAAGGGAGTGGGCCATAGTTCTATATGTGGATGCTTTTTCCAGATATCGCCATATAGGTGGACCAGGGGTGACTCTAGAATGTGTTTGTACGATTAAAGGTATTAATGAGGGTTTTAAAAGGGAACGGCTCTTAGTTGTATATGTGAAGGCGTTATCGAGATATCCAAAATGTGGACCAGGGTGACCCAGAACATCATCGGTCGGGTACCGCTAATTTATTTATATATGTAATACCACGAACAGTATTCCTGCCAAGATTCCAAAGGCTTTTGATTTCGCCTTACAGAACTTTTCCATTTTCTTCTACTTAATATGGTAGGTATCACACCCATTTTACAAAGTTTTTTCTAAAGTTATTTTTTGCGTCAATAAACCAATCAAATTACCATGTTTCATCCCTTTTTTCGTATTTGGTATAGAATTATGGCCTTTTTTTTCGTAATTTTCGATTTCGAAAAAGTGGGCGCGGTTATAGTCGGATTTCGTTAATTTTTTGTACCAAGATAAAGTGAGTTCAGATAAGTACGTGGACTAAGTTTAGTAAAGATATATCAATTTTGCTCAAGTTATCGTGTTAACGGCCGAGGGGAAGGACAGACGGTCGACTGTGTATAAAAACTGGGCGTGGCTTCAACCGATTTCGCCCATTTTCACAGGAAATGGTTACCGTCATAGATTCTATGCCCCTACCAAATTTCAGAAGGATTGGTAAATTTTTGTTCGACTTATGGAATTAAAAGTATTCTACACAAACTAAATGAAAAAGGGCGGAGCCACGCCCATTTTGAAATTTTCTTTTATTTTTGTATTTTGTTTAATTTACTTATATACAGTAAAGATAAAAAATAAAAATACAAATATAAAATATTTATACTGCGTTTTTATTTGGATAAGGCCTCGAGCTCATAAAATAGTTTAATAAATTTTAAAGATTGAAGGCCAATAATAATTTAAAAAAAAAAAATGTTCAAACGGAGAGCACACCGTCAGAAAAACAATACATTCAAAGTGTACAAAAACATCAAAGAAATCTATAACGTCACAACCAACAAATACATAAAGCGCTACCAACAATACAAGCAAGTTACAAGACTAACAACATCAACAAAATTTTTGGAGAGGTGCAGACGAAGCGGCTTAACTCCGAACTTTATCTGCAACAGAATCTATAACGTCACAACCAACAAATACATAAAGCGCTACCAACAATACAAGCAAGTTACAAGACTAACAACATCAACAAAATTTTTGGAGAGGTGCAGACGAAGCGGCTTAACTCCGAACTTTATCTGCAACATAACCAAGAACATAATTTACCTTATCACCAATAATACAAGTAACAACAAAATACGCATGAGATTCTGCAACGTAGTGTCCGCATTTGTAGAAAAAGTGCAAAGAAAACTTATAAATTTACTTATAAATATTAAGCATGAACTCATCAGAGAAAAGGAAAGAGAGGTAAATATATTAAGAACCCAAATTACACAGTCTCTGAAGTTGAATCATTCTACTCAATTTTTTCGAAGTGAGGATATGTTAGTAAACAAACTCGCGGAATGTATCAAAAATACACAAATTAAAAAGTACGAAGAACTGGTAAGGAAACAAAGAGAAAAGTTAAATATTAGGGTGATCCCTGATTGGTTTCAAAATAAAACATCTTTAGAAATACCAAATGGCATTCAGTGGCTTTTATCCTTAGGCCTTAAGTATACTCTTCCAATCCAAAATAAGGTGTTTCCACTTTTCCAACTTATTGCAGACGGGGAGAATATTATACATACTTTAGAAGATAAGGAGGAACAGGAAATAGGAAGAAGCAATTTTACAAAGCTCATACATGATCATCTTAATATTCCGCATTTACATTCCGCAAGAAAGTTTCTTAAAAGAAATAAAAATATTTTAATACTTACTGCCGATAAGGGTAATGTAACAGTAGCGATGGATAAATCTGAATACCACAGAAAAATGCAAACAATAGTTAATAATATTTCAACCTATAGATTTTTGAAGCGTGATCCTACTAGCAAACTCCAAGAAAAGAATAACGAGTTAGTCCAACAAATATATGGTTTGCCAAAAATCCATAAAGAAGGGGTACCTCTCCGACCGATTTGCTCGTCCATAAACTCGCCGTCCTACAATTTATGCAAATATGTAGTAAACATACTTAAGAATATAACAAACACCTCCAAGTATAACGTTAAAGACTCAATTGAGTTTAGGAACAAAATAAAAGATACATTTATTCATGATGATGAGACTTTAGTGTCATTTGGTGTGGTTTCTTTATTTCCGAGCATTCCAGTAGAATTGGCCTTGGAGATAATTTCCTCTAAGTGGAATGATATAAAAGAACATACATACAACTATTTATAACAATTATCAAGTTTTGCAAGAGAACCGATATTGCAAATACAATGATAAAATATATGAACAGCGTTCAGGGATGCCCATGGGATCGCCAGCAGCACCTGTCGTAGCGGATATAGTAATGGAGGAACTATTATCCAAATTCGTAATGGAATCCACCAACAAACCCCGCTTACTAACTAAGTACGTGGATGACTTGTTTGCGGTTGTTAAAACAGAGGAGGTGGAAAATATGCTTAAGAATCTTAATAGCTGCAACAAATCAATAAAATTCACAATAGAATTAGAAAAGGATGGAAAAATACCATTCTTGAATACACTTGTTATAAGGAAGAATAACAAGCTGCTTATTGACTGGTATAAAAAGCCGACCGCATCAGGTAGACTCATAAACTTTAACTCAAAACACGAAAATAGAACTATTATAAATACGGCGAGTAACTACATAAGAAGAGTTCACTCAATAAGTGACAAGATTTTTCACAAGAAGAATATCGAAATTGTCAAAGAAACTCTGAGAAATAATGAATTCCCCATAAAGATAATCAACAAATTGCTCAGAAATTCCGTGATCAGCTTGAACAATGATAAAATTAGACAAACTTCGGGAGATAAAATATATAAATCAGTAGTACATGTGCCGGGCGTAACGAACCGAATAAAATACTCAAATCTTTACAATCGGGAAAAATACCAAATAGCATCGACATATAATCACACTCTTAGAAAGGTATACAGCAGTACAAAAGATAAAATACCAAAGCATGAGAAATCCGACGTTGGTTATAGAATTCCGTGTAATGGTGACGGGTCCCACGTATGCGACAAGGTATATGTGGGGACAACAAAATTAAAACTCAAGACAAGGATTCCCGCTCACAGATCTAATATTAAGTTAAGAAACAATTATTCAGAAAATAAGACGGCCTTGTCAGCCCATTGTAAAGATACGGGGCATTATCCAGACTTCGATAATGTAACTATTTTACAGGAGGAGAGAAATTATAATAAAAGATTTACTTTGGAAATGCTTCATATAGCGAACACCCCTAATAGTACTAGGATGAATTTTAAAGCGGACACTGACCACTGCGCACATGTGTATCGGAACTTAGTTTTAAGGCAAACAACAATGCGCGGTAGGAAGATCTCTCCCACAACAATAGGAAAATCAGATGATATATGTATATATGTATGCTTATATGTCGTACTTTCAGCCACTCCATGTACTTTTGTTTTTGCAAAAATTTTGTTTACATTTACGGTGCTTTGAAATATTGTTTATATTTTTGTATGATTATTTGTCTCCAACAATCTTAATTTTCGCACACATGGTTAGTCTGTATAACATACTCAATTGTGTGATATTTGTTTTATGGTTGATTTTTGATAATGTTATAATTTTTGCTTTTGTTTTTGTTTTGTTTCACAGTCCTGATGATGACTTCAGACTGAAGTCGAAATATCGAATATAAAATAAAAATACAAATATAAAATATTTATACTGCGTTTTTATTTGGATAAGGCCTCGAGCTCATAAAATAGTTTAATAAATTTTAAAGATTAAAGGCCAATAATAATTTAAAAAAAAAACAGTAAAGATATTCAATTTTTTGTTAAAATTTTACTTTAAAAAAAAATTTTTTTTAAAAGTGGGCGTGTTCTTTGTTCTTCATCCGATTTTTCTAATTTTTATTTGGCACATATATAGTTATAGTAGTAACTTTCCTGCCAAATTTCATCATGATATCTACGATGACTGCCAAATTACAGCTTGAAAAACTTTGAAATTACCTTCTTTTAAAAGTGGGCGGTGCCACGCCCATTGTCCAAATTTTACTAATTTTCTATTCTGCGTCATAAGGTCAACCCACCTACCAAGTTTCATCGCTTTATTCATCTTTGGCAATGAATTATCGCATTTTTTCAGTTTTTCGAAATTTTCGATATCGAAAAAGTGGGCGTGGTTATAGTCCGATATCGTTTATTTTAAATAGCGATCTGAGATGAGGGCCCAGGAACCTACATACCAAATTTCATCAAGATACCTAAAAATTTACTCAAGTTATCGTGTTAACGGACAGACGGACGGACGGACGGACACGGCTCAATCAAATTTTTTTTCGATACTGATGATTTTGATATATGGAAGTCTATATCTATCTCGATTCTTTTATACCTGTACAACCAACCGTCATGCAATCAAAGTTAATATACTCTGTGAGTTCTGCTCAACTGAGTATAAAAATTGGTAAGGAGCTATATGACGTTAAGTCCTAACAGCGCCAGTAATATGTGGAATTAAAAAAAAAAAAAACAAGACAAATGGGACTTTCAGAATTATGGCTGCATTAAAAACTTAGGTTATTTCAACACGTAAAGTTTGATTGCAGAGTTGGGTTTGGCTGTTATTCCTTTAGTATTCTTTTATGTTACCTTTAGGGTTGGTATTTTTGGAGACGCCTGGAGAAACCGGAAAAAACATTTCTGTTTAATTTGATATTAATTGATGTAAGAGCAAAAAGAGAAATCACTATGGCAGTTGCTTTCTCAGATACCGCGGATACCCTTTGTGTAGTGGATGTACAACTCCGCATTTAAATGACCACTGTCTGCAAACATCTGATACACCGATGTGCAACATAAGCAAACGGTCAGGCCAAAGTGAAGGTGTACAATGTGTGCACCATGACTCATAAACAGTCGGTGCAAGTTTTAGACCGAACCCTTAAGAATTTAAGGTGTAATTATCATCCCAAAGGTGGTGCTTTCCTCTTACTTGCTGCAACAGCCGCAGTTGAAATAAATGCGTGCTTTTTCGTCTTTAGACGGCTTTACGTACAAAAATGTACTCTCTTTAGAAATATGCGAGGGCATTGCGGCGGAAATACTTCAGCAGCAGCTTTTGCTGACCAACTTCTTGAAATTAATTATGGCAAAATTCCTATTTCTTTACTAACATATTTGATTTCTTTTCCTGAAACTTTTTGAGAAATTATGACATCACCTGAAGCTTTAATAGCTAATGTTTCTTCGAAATATTAAATCTATCTTTACAAACTATAAATGGCTTTGAGAAAAGGCATTTTGGGCACCTCATTCCATTAACATAGTCGAGGAAGAGTCCCAAGCTGTGCATATCCGATTGAGTTTATTAGCTCTTTTGAGCCATCAGAAACATCACCTCATCGATTGATCCTTAAAAAGGGCCCATAATATCATAATATTTATGCTTCGGTATTTCGCTTCCCCACGCTTATATAGTGGGAAGGACAAGACTTTTCATCACAAAACTTTTACGAATGTCATTGAAGCAATTCTTTTATCGGAAAATTTCGAAAACAAAAAAGTTTAAAAGCAAGGATTCCATTGATACCGATAGATTTGTCTTTTCAATTTTAAATGCCTCAAATTTCCTATTCAATGAAGCTTACGGGAAGGGAAGCCTGTTACAAATATGAATATATCCTACAACAACAGTCATTAGCTGTAGCAGAAGTCAATCTTACCAACTTATGTTATACCCATAGCCAGTTACGCGTAGCCTGCATATTTTTTTAGAAACGTGGGGTAAAACCCACGGCCATAAGCTAGTATATATTATACTTTAAATTTTTAGCAGTCGACCGCTTTGTTTTTGAGTCGACTATAATTTTATATAAATAAATAAATAAATAAATATGAAAGCTGTTGATGAGTGCTTTAGTAGAAGAGGGTAATTTCCATACCCCTGGGTGAATAGGATCTCGAGATATAGACCTACACGTGGACCCGGGTACCCCTAGAATGTGTTTATAGAATATGGATAACAAATGAAAGCTGTTGATGAGTGCTTTGTAGAGGGAAATTTTTCATACCCCTGGGTGACTAGGGTCTCGAGATATAGGCCAAAAGGTGGACCCGGGTGCCCCTAGAATGTGTTTTTACATTATGGGTATCCAACTGAAGCTGTTTATGCGTGCTTTGGTACAGAGTAAGTTGTATACCGCTGGGTGACTAGGGTCTCGAGATATAGACCAAAACGTCGACCCGGGTACCCCTAGAATGTGTGTGTAATATGGATATCAAATGAAAGCTGTTGCTGAGAGCTTTAAAGTAATTTTCATTGTGATATTCGATTTAGTCAACCTAGCAAAACTGATAAATATGCATGCGAAGCCGAAATAAAGACATGCATTAATAATACCCACATACCTATTTACATACGTCCTATTAGATTTGCCTGAAATTTGGAATCTAAATTTACCTATATTAGTATTTACCATCCTTTTTTCCGGGAAGTAGACCAGAGACGGACTGAGACTGGGATTAGGAATAGGTCTGGGACTGAGACTCGGAGTGGGAATGGGACTAGAAAAAAATATATACCACCCTCTGGGATTTCGCAATAAGGGATGAAGCAGAATGAGAAGAACTTGAGAGAAGGAGAAGGAGACTGAGAAAGAGATGAAATGAGACGAAGATAGAGATAGATGAAGCGAAAAAGACGGATGGAGAAGTGAATAAAAGGATTAAGAAAAAGTGAAGAGGGGGAGGGCAGAGTTAGACGGAAAAAGCTTATTAAAATGTATGCAAATAGACCAAATTTAGGGCAGAACAACGTCGGCCGGGTCTGCTAGTAATTTTATAAATTGAAAATATATAAGTTCGAAGTAGATACATAATAATGGACCCTATTGTTCTTTGCCGGATACAGATCCACAGATCCGCTACTTTCCGGTAACAAGCACCATAAGGTACTAGCCCGACCATCTCGGCAACGATTTAGTATGACCACATGAAACCTTCTAGACCATCAGGAAACAGGATTCGCCACGTTTAGGTGAGGTTGACAATTGGGTTGGATAAGCTGTATATTGCGCTGGCAACCCCTTGAATCAATTTGGTATTTTAGTCGCCTCTTACGGCAGGCATACCTGCCGCCTGGCGTATCTCTATGTATGTCACGTTCTGTATTTCCCGTTTGCATGATATAACATAGCCAATGAAGTCTTTATGCTCTTATTCGCTTGACAATGTTCATTTCTACGTAAAGCTCGAACAGTTTATCATAAAACTGCCTGCACGGTGCTGGCATCACGGGGAGGGTAGTGAATGATACCTAACTCATTAGGATATGTAGGATACGATAATTATAAACCGTGAGTTTCATTATTATAGAGAGGACTTTACTTTTCGATTGCCTACTCAGTACAAAGCTGCATTTTTTGACAATCGAATTCTCCATTGGATTTCGCGGATGGTCTTCAAAAAGATGTATATACTGCGACACTGACATGTAACTGCGCAAACTTCTTTTGCTACATAGAGCTGTGTGTTTATACTTCCTGCCACAAGGTAGTCCGTTGAGCCGTTATTTGGATCTCGTAGTAGCCAGGAAACTATGGTACGCTTGTCGTCGATCATGATGTAATCCATTTGATATCGTGTTCTTCGATCAGGAGACTGCCATGTATGTAGCTAAGTGAATCTTTTTATGCTGGTACTGTAGATGATCATAATTCGAGCCTTGGCGAAGTCAATCAATATCAACTAGTGGAGGGAAAATATATCGTGAAGCTGAATTTTCCAACTGTATGGCAAAATCTGCCTTCCTTTCGCAACCTGCACTCTAGTTGGCCCGCAATGATTTAATGTAATGGCCTCAGCAGTTATTGTATACCTCTCATTGTTTATCATAAAACGAGTCTTCAAGATACTCTTTACTACTACTTGACAATTTCCCGTCGTCCCTTTTTCTCTGTCTCTGGACTCTGTATCCCTTGAATAGGACTTTCCTAGGTATCGCCGTTTTACTGAGCATTCCGCACAGACATTTTTCCATGATACCCTTTTCGACTTGTTGACTTCACTCTTTCCTGTTGCACATGATACTAAATTTCTCGTGTAGGTTCCTCCAAAAGAACTCTATGCAAGGCGAGTCTTTCCTCGTGGAAACGGGGGCGGTGGGACACGACGTGTTCTGCGTTTTCTAACTCCGTGGTACACATTGGGCAAAGAGCGTCTTCCTCTATCCTACGCTTCCATAAATACTCTTTGAAACCGCCATATTCACTCAGTATCTGTGTGAGATGGTAGTTCAGTTCGCCGTGCTTCCGCTCATTCCATTGAGCTACGTTCCAAACTAGCGTGAAAGTCTAACGCCCTTTACTCGGGGCCTCCAACCGTTCTTGCCACTTAGCCTTAGCTATTGTTGTCGTTTTAACGGAGCCTTAATAAATAATGAAAATGTCATCCTGTTTCTCGAATTGCTGCAACACCCGTTGTCTACGGTGAAACGAACAACAGGTGTTGGGACAACTCGAGAACAGAGCTATTCGGGTCGACATCATTATAATTTGGACACGACAGAAGTAAGTCGAACACATTAAGGAAAACTAAAAATTGTAAAACGTTTCTATAAAAACCCAAAAAGATTAATAGCTCAATAAATCTAAGAAGTTTCGATTGTGAAACATAAAAATATACTTACTCTTCTCATTGGATGCGATATTTGGGAATCTGTCTGGAAAATTACCGGAATACTCGTAAGTAGAGTGTACATGGCGACCGTGACAGGAAAGCAGCGTTACTTTCACGATAATTACTTCAATATCCAGATTTTACTAAACAATTCATTATTACAGTTGATGCTTCCACAACTGGATGTGGCGCTATTTTAAGTCAAGAACAGCAAGGTAGTGATTTACCAATTTGTTTCGCTTCTAAAGCATTTAATAAAGCCGAACAGAAAAAACCCATTATAGAATTAGAGCTTTTAGCTATTTACTTTGCAATCAAGCAATTTCGACCATACGTTTATGGCACCCATTTTATTGTAAAGTCAGATCATAGACCTCTAGTATACTTATTCAATATGAAAGACCCATCTTCAAAACTTTCAAGAATAAGATTAGAATTAGCAGAATATAACTTTACTATAGTTCACATAAAGGGTAAATCAAACGTCGGTGCTGATGCACTATCGCGTATTACAATCGATGAGATCAAGGAATCGAACAAACAAATTTTAGCTGTTCAGACAAGATCAATGACAAAACGGCAAAACGACAATAATATTCATATTAAAACAGACAAAAACGACGAAAAACAACTTACTTTACATGTCTACGACAAATTTTCATTTAATTTTTCAAAAAAGATTCCACGGATAAGATCTGAAATTACTTACGATAAAAATAATAAAACAACAATATTAAACATAAGAAACTCGAGATGTATATCAAATGCGTGCCGATGAGTATGGTTGAGTCGCGTTTAAAGCTTTAAACGCGTATTCATATTTTGTTGTTATTGTTTATATTACGCGATAGACAGTGGTTAAAAGCAGGATCAAAATATTACAAAACATTGTACCAAATAAACAACTGGGCTTGAGTCATATTCGAGCTCAAGTCGATAACCAGCATACTTCTCAAATCTCAAGCGTTATTTCCCAACAGTGGCTCACAAAGAGCAATTATATGAAAAAGAAATGCTGTTTCTCAACTTGAGAAAAGAATAGTTCTCAAATTGTGCTGAAGTATTATTCTCTAATTGGACTCAAATGTTAGATTCCAATACTGAGGTATTTACATAAAAATAAAACATGTATACATTATGTACATTAATGCTACCAACCACTCGTTTACTTCTGTACAATAAACAGCTGTTGGATTTGGTAGTGCCATCTTTGAGAACACTTTTATATATCCAATGTGGGATATCAACTTTAGAACTTTGTATGTATTTCACAAAATTTCTCACCGGTTGAAGAAGAGCTGCACAAATATATTTCGATGTTTTTTGGGTAGGTGCCCTTTCTCGCGACAGACTAGAGTACCGATATTTCAGTTCGGAGTATAAAACTTCAGCACTTTTCCCAAACCATTCAAAGATGCCCTAAACGTAACGAAATTGTCGAATCGGAAAAGGAAAAAATGTTAAATCAAAGAGTCAATGTTGTCATATCAAAAACTTCTTGGCTGATCACAGAATTATCCAAAATTGACCCTGGATACACTCCAAAACACCTCTTAAGTTAATATTCCGCCTATATCACAATAAATTTTCCCAAAATAGCCCGATAATTACACAAAAATGATTTCGAAAACGTTTCAATAGTAATCCTAAGCCTATCCCGAAAATGTATTAACAATCATTACAAAATTGCCGGGAACTGTCATTAAAAAATTGTTGAGAACTATTGCATTGTTTCGCGACAGACATATAGTGATTCTAATGAAACAGAGCCAGACACATTGAAAATCATTTAATGATCAATTTTTTTTGATTGTAATACGTAGGCATGGTACATGGGGTTGAATCTTGATACATTAATTTAATATTAAACCCGAGAACTCAAAATTCATTGAAGTATGCCATTGTCTCTGTGACATAACTGGCTCTATTTTTAAACGGTTTCATTTAGCTTGAGTTGACAGGCTGGCTGACACGAATTTTGTAATTTAAATTTAAGTAACTACCCGATAAGCTACAGAGCGTTGGAGGCGTAAAATTTCTATTGATAGTCATATATAATAACAACTGAACCTTAAAAGGTTATGTTACGCCTCACATTTTTAGAAATTTCACGCGCCAAACGCTTTTATTTAATTGTCTGATCAACGCCCTAGATTGATGAGGAGTGCTACCTAATTATTTTCTAGCTTTTAGTATTATTATTACTTCATGTAAGTATTGTTTTCAATAAAACCGTTTAACTCAAACATTTTTTTTTAATTATTTTTTTATATTAATGAATTTTCAGTTCTCGGGATCATGATTTGAGCTTTATGTATTAAATGAACGTATCAAGATTCAACCCCATGTACCTTGCCTACGTATTACAATAAAAAATTGATCATTTAGATGATTTTCAATGTGTCTGGCTCTGCTTCATGAGCATCACTGTGCAATTTCTTAGCTTAAGTCATTTCCTGTGACATGCGCTTTTGAGTGTTTATGAAAAAGTCAATAGAAATAATTTATTTTCGCTATATTCTGAGAAAGGCGTGGTCCTCCAAATCCACTAATTTTTTGTAGGATTTAGCAGGGATGACACCTTTTCTGGTTTCCCAGAACACTCTTAATGCGTTGCAACTTGCATAACTGTCGGTGAGAGCCACTGTCCGTAAATTTTGTATGGGATTGCCGTTCAAAACTGTACGTCCCGCCTAAAACTTGTATGATAGATTATTGGAACCATTATCTGGCCCATTTTGATGTATGTTTTGAATAATAAAAAAGGGTTACTTTTTTGGATCTAACTATCAAATAAATAGTAATTTTTTGGTGAGGCGAAATCAAAGCGGACATCTTTCAATGCGGAACTCTTTCTTCAGAATACAATGAAAATGGCAAATGCACCAACCTCTTCGTTGTCTGTGTACTGATTTCAATAAGCACTGAAAAAAACATTGATACCTGTGACGCACTCCACGTAATAAAAAAATATCTACTGACTACTCTAACACGCCCTTTTTAACCTCCCACACACCTACTTATTGTGTGTTGAAATATACATCAGCTGCTCTAAATAATGTCCATTCCTACAGTACTCATAATCAATTCCAATTGCTCGGCATCGCAGTCCATCCCGACAACTGATTTAATAATATATATACATATTTTTTAATATAATTTTTGTTCACTTTGTATGCTTCTGTAATTTATCTGTAATCCGTAACTAAATTTAATCTGTTTTATTGTTAAATTTGTAGACTAAAAAATAAATAAATAAATAAAAGCGATAGGACCATAATGGTTTAAAAATTACAAAATTTGTATCGAAGGTATAAGAAATGCTCTTTAATAAAGCAGTATTTTAAGTGAAACCACGCTTTAATATTCAGATTTTACCATCGCGTTTCTATGAATGTCACAGCAGGATAATGAACTCAAACACTTGAGTCGACGAGAAAAACCACCAAATGACTGGTTCTTTAAAAACAATAACAGCGTAGCAATCTCTCCTGGCTCTATTCGGAGTCATCCTCGTAGTAGGACACTGCAATAAGTTTTTGATTTTGTGGAATCGTTTTAACTTTGTGAGTAGACAGATACAAACATACATTTCCTTTAAGCAAAAAATCTTTGAATCTACAGATTCCTTTTTTTCTATTAATACGATTGTGATAGTGCGTGGCTCTAATTTATGGACTTAAAATTGATTGAGCTACAAAAGTGCATACGCAAAAAAATTTGAGTTCAGAAACATTTTTGATTCCTTCTTTTGTCTAATGAAGTTCAATTCAATATTAAAATTCAAAACATGTCATGCTTTTAAATTAAACATTTTTTGCTTCCAATTTTTCTCAACAATTGCCCACAGTGCATCAGTGTTGGCATTTTTGTTAGTAGTGGGAAGTTGTTTGTAGTGGTAACGGTTACTCATCGCATAACTTCATTCACGTTTCAGGTGTTTAATAAGAATTAAAAGTACTCATACAACAAGAACAACAACGTAAATTTAGATTTATGTTTTTATGTATTAAAAAAAAAACAACAGTTGCATTTTAATTATGAATTTACGAAACGTTAATAATTTCTGTATACAAATTAAGATTTGTGGCAAAGTAAAAAAAGCGCTAATGGTGAAACGAAATTAATAGCTGCAATTTAAGTGGACTTATAACATTTTATTGTGCAAGTGTAATTCAAAACTTAAATATTTTCAAATCAGTGTCAATAATGCAGTCAAGACTAGAATGTTTTTAGTGTTTGTAAATTTTGTTGTATCTAAGTATTTTACTTTAATTAAAGGTGCATTCAGACATGTCA
The DNA here is from genome assembly GCF_040869045.1 of Eurosta solidaginis. Taxonomy (NCBI): domain Eukaryota; kingdom Metazoa; phylum Arthropoda; class Insecta; order Diptera; family Tephritidae; genus Eurosta; species Eurosta solidaginis. Next base: position 76,766,641 of record NC_090319.1, read on the forward strand.
AGTAAATGTATTTTAGCAACACAATTTGATTTCAAAATCTGAAATATTATATGACAAAAACTACTTTTAGAACAGTATTTGCAACATTATGTCACAGCGACTGGAAAAATTCAGAAGCGACAGGTTCCAAAAATCACAGCGACTGACTGTGACGACATCATAATAAAAATCAAAGATCTCGTCGGAGAAATAACTATAAATAGAAATACGGACGGAAAACACGTGTTTTATACAGACTCCGAACGGCATCTGCAAGGCAGATACATTTTTGCTGAGAAACTTTTCATGGCAGAAATACACTAGTGAGTGTTTGCCAAGTCACTGCTGCGGCGCGACCCCGTTTAGAAAAACTTGTTTTTAATTGAAACATTTTTTTTTTCAAAATTTTCGATGTTACTTTGCCTGGGACTTGAACCCAGAACCTTCGGCGTCGTAGGTGGAGTACGCTACCACCACACCCCTGAGATCACCGATATAATTAGCTGCGATAATATGAATGAATCAGCCTGTGATTTTGCAGCGTAGTTTAAGCGTGATGTACATAGTCGGCAAGGCAAACGCCTTCGCTCGCAGCTTAAAAGCGACATCTTGCGGTATAACGCAGCACAAAGCACGGAATTGTAACAGCTCGTTGTTCTGCTATGACAGGAGTTCCGATTTCGCTTTTTGTTAAGCGTGATTTGTGACAGTGACTATTCTTTTTCATTCTTGGTAGTGATGGACGATTTAATGCCATTGCTCAATCAGGAATAAAAATCACTGTGGCTAAGAAGTCAAAGCTACAGAGCACTTCCTCAAAAATTACGGAACCTGCCAACTCTTTTATCTTGTCTTTTGTTCCTCAGTAGTCGAATGCACTTAGTTCGATTCCCATCTTCTGCAATTCCTTCCATAAAGTTCGTTCCTCTGTACAACTGGTTCAAAAGTTGAAATATGAAACGAGACGCAGTGACCGTTAAAAATGCAGTAAAATCAAATTACCTATGTATGTAAAGTTTTAAAATTGTGTGAGAATTGGCTTGACTACAACGTGTATAAAATATAACCTTTCACCTAAATTCAATTAATAAAATTTACATACGTAATTATGTGCCAGGCAAGTGTAGAATAAAGCACGAATTTCCATTTACCAATGCACATTATTAAATTTGAATGCGACAAGTGAAGTCAATTGCTACTACGAGCTTTAAATTCTTAATCATTACACATGAAATTTTCCAATACTAGACGGACCCCTAACTAAATAAATAAAACGCGTATGCGTGTTTTAAGGGTAAAAGGTGCATAGAGCATGGCGCGATTGTAACGTATTTTTGCAGCACGAATGCCGACATTGCTATACACACAGAAAAAACAATTTCCGAAAACAAATTTTAAATAAATAGCACATTAGACCGTTTGAAAAAAAATTTGTTCTGCTTTCTTTGAAGCGCAGTTTAACATTTGTCTATGTGAAGGTTAAAATTCCGAACTTTTTATTTAGAGTTTTGTAGCCCAATCAGTTTTAGTCTACCAAAGTGCAAGTTAAAAGTCTCTAAAAATTCGCAAGGATTTTCGACCTTTTTACTTGGGGAAGGGTGTTTCAGATTGTCTCTCAAATGAAGGGTGCAGAGCTTCAATTTTTATATGGAAGAAAATCTGAAATACCTTCGGATGGGATGATCTTTGGCAGTATTCGAACAATTCGGAAGATTTATGGTCATGTCCCTGATGCCAGGCTTCGCTGGTTAGAGTGTGTTATGGGAATGGATGAAGGGGGAGATCTACACCTGTTCGGGAGAGGAATTTTTGACCTCCTAAGGTGGTTAAACGCCAGCTTATGATGATGATGTGTTCTATACTCGTAAATATATCAGCCTTCATATAGTTTTGAAGAGGGAGCGAAGCCACGCTCAAGGGTGAGTTTTCTTACGCCCTTGGAAGCTGGCGTAGGATCCTAAGCGATATTTATGGTCACAGTGCAAAACAGTTGCAAACAGTTGCGATATGATACAAAGCTACCTTTTTTTCGTATCTAAAAACCTATTTACTAACAGCATATGCATGCCACCTTCTACCTCAGGGGCAGCTGCAATATAATTCGATTTCCGTAATATAGCTTTCATGGCTAGAAGGAACCCCAAGACGTAGCCCCCTCCTCATATAATTCCAAAAGTAGCATAGAACCAAGGCTATAACCCTGATCCATCCAGCGCCATCTCCGAACGGACAACACCTTCTATTCTCAAACCAGCACCATCATGTGCAACCCAGACTTATTTCAATTGGATTCCACGTAGATGGGAAGAAAAATCAGTCTGAAGCTGGGAGGGACAACTGAGTCAAGTGTGGCCTCTTGGGGATGCCCAAGGGGATGTGCTCTCTCATTTATTGTGGATTATAGTCATATATGACCTCCTTCAGTTACTGGAATCCAATGGACAATATCAAGGGGATGCAAGAGGAAATAATATCCAATTGTATGCAACAAGGCATACGCAGAATAGAATGGTGGTGACCTACAATGAAACTGTCTGTCAATCCTAACAAAACTGTCCTAATGCCGTTTACCTGGAGAAAAAAACTGTTAATGCCATGCTATCTTTAGGTGGCAACAAGAGCTTCCTTCGCCTGCACTCGACTCTATGGCGGGATATCTAACAAAATGGTAATACTGTCGTGAAGCATATAGTCACCCAGGTTTGCTTAATTTGGTGGCCGAATACCACGCAAAGAACAGCACTAAGGACAAAACCTAAGCGAAATGCATCGATTAGTTTGTTTTGGCATAACGGGTGCGACGATAACGTCCTCTGCTCATGCATTTAGTGCCTTAGTGGGAATATCTCCCTTCCGTATTCTAATAGAGACAGAGGCAACACTTACTACACTAAGATTTCAGAAAGCTCGAAAATCTCATGGAACTTTGAGGGAACAGAGAACCAATATACTGACCTACCCAAGCAGAGTGCTATAATAGAATCCTATGATGCAGAGCCGTTCTTGTGATTTACAAAGGTACACACTAAGGGAGCAAACAGGGAAGTAACTGCGAAACAAGCAGTTCAGACAACACTGGTTTAAATGCCCATAGCAAAGACAGGCCAATTTGTTTGTATTCCCAGCAACGAGAGTATCAGTCTATTAGCCTAATCTCAGTAGGTACATGCTATACGGCAGACTGTAGTCTACGATATCACCCAAGTAAGTTAAATCTATACTATACACAAATCTGTTGCGTTTGTGAGCTGGAGGATGAAACGCGGGTTAACATTTTCTGCGAATGAGTTGCTCTGGCAAGACAGAGACTTTCCCATCTAGGTGGCGTGACTCTTAATTCCTTCGTGATAAGGAGTAAAAAGCTTGAAGAGGTATTTCTGTTGCAAAACAAACAAGTGACCTTTTACTCCGAAAATCGAACAAATGCGCGGATTTTACGCATAAGGCCCAATGTATTTTTCAATGTCGATGACAGGGTGCCGTACGCATCTAAGCTTCGATTTATGACATTACTTACGACATACTATACAAGATAGGATAACTTAGTTTGTAGGTGATTTGTACTTAAATTAAGTCCTAGTTACGCGGACTAAGTTTTAGTCAAAATCATATTAAAAGTATACAATTTTTATTCAAGCTCACCTAATACCTAATAAAATTTACAGTTCATATTTAAGAAGTCTTTTTTCACACCCAAAGAAGCATTACAACGCGTTTGAAAAACTAAAAAAAAAAATCTGAAACGGTCTAATGCAGATACAATATACAAATTGATAATTCATGTATAGTTATTAGGGCTCGTATGTGCTTCTAAAAGTGGTGGCATTTTCCGGTGGTGGTTAGATCCTGTTTTCCCATAGCAAGTGCTTATGTAAGTATGTATGCAAACACCATACACTTCACCTGTCACACTGATGCGCGGCACGGTCAAGTAGCATGTGCCACAGTTAATGTGCAGTCGACTTGCTTATTATTATTATGGTGCAATTTTTATTTGTTCAAAGCGCGCAAGCACAGGTGGCAACCTGACATAATCAAACGGCGTTTTTGTATATATTTTAATCGCAGGTGGTTAAAGTGGTTATGCATGGGTATGTACATTAGGGTGGCCCTTATTTTCCAAAGTGTTCCGATTTTCAATCTCACCCCCTAGAAATATGCGAATAGCCTAAAAACTAGAATATACAAAGTTTTAGGTCAATAGAAAAAGGGTTAGAGGTGGCGCAAAGAGCTTGAAGTCCTGAAAAATGACGAATTTTTACAATTTCTTAAATTTGGTCAACCCTACTTCATTTGTTATGGGCGAAACGTAATTTATCGTGTTATTAGTAGGTTCCACAGATATTTGACTTTCAAATAAATCTAAAACAACAAATGATTCAAATTTTTTTTTTGTAAACAGTTACAACTTGTAAAAAATATTGTTTTTCTTGTTCGTCATTTGTAAGTATTCTATTATATTCTTCCATAAGCTTTACTCCCCGTTCTGCTGTGTCGGTAACTACTTTTATATTTATAAAAGTATCTTTGGCTTTGTTATAGGTTCCTGTATCCCCCCAGTGTAGTGGATCTACCTCCAGAAATTGAGATGATATCCCAATCCGTGTAGTTCTTTTCCTATGAATTTATTGATTTCACTGGGCCTTAAGTGTAACCTCTTTAAATTTTCTGTTTCCTTGTCGCAGTTGTCTATGCTTTTGAATTTTTCCACAATCTTTTTCTTCGTGGTACAAGAGATGTCATCATCGAACAATGCCAATGCAATACATTCTTCAGACAGGTACCATAGATGGTTACAATACTTTTTTATTGCAATGTCAAATATTTCTTTATTAAAAGATATGTCTTGAAGAGGTGCTCTATGAGGATTGGTAAAGTAAAACCAAAGCTTAACATACAATTGTATAATAAACGCGCATATATTTAATTATTTAAGCAATTGCTATCGAATTCTCTTCATACTCCGTTAGTTTAAACTGTTCACGAAATAAATAGATTTTTAAGCAGTACAATGCCTTAGACATCCACCGAGCAGGCTTTGGTACACGAAACTTTGTGCCATCACTTGCTCCTAGACATATAGACGTTAATTCCAATAATTCCCTATAGTCATCTCTTACTATTTTATTTTTCAACTATTCCTTAGAGGGTTTTTTAAAATAGTATCTTTGCTATCGCTTAAAAGTAATTTCAATTCGTTATTTCGTAGCAAATCTAAAACTATTTTTGTCGATGTTTTTGCATTTTCTTGAAATCGCCGAAATAACTGAACGTCCTTACTAGTATTTACTGGAAAATAACTCTCAGCAGAACTTCATAAATATTGTAACGAATTTGCTTGCAAATCCTCTTATTTGCAACCCTCTGCTAAGTTCGTATCGCTAAACTGTTGAATAAATAACTCCAATATGTAATAATGCAAAATGGCCTTTATTCAAGTACTTCACAATAACACTTGTACTTTGCAACGAATAGTTTACTTAATAACCAAACTGATTGACAGCTCAAATGAAACTCTACTATTCAAAATAATACTGCTATAGCTCGCTAGATAGCGCTTAATCCAAATCTCAAATCAAACTGAATTACTTCTTACTCGCTTGCCCCGCTTTTATAGTTTACGCTGCATAGGCTCTTCGATTTCCAGAACTTACTAGTTGTTTCGGCTACAAAATCGCCAGCCACAACTACGTGCACAAATTATTGCTCTCTCTTGTGACAACTCAGATAAGATATATGCATGTGTTTGTGCATTGCCGCTCCGCTGCTCGTACATATGTGTAGACGCAATTATTTATTCGTTTATGTAGATACATAATGATTGGATTATTGATGTGAATGTTTGTAGTTTACAGTCTCTCGCACATACATAGGCGTATAAGTAAATGCATCTGTGTGTGACATCTTTCGGCTGCCTTATATATGTGTATACATGATTTGATTATTGACGTAAATACTGCTTATCGTGGCCTTGGCATCGCCTTAGTGATGGTAATATCCGTGACACTGCCCTCCACCTAAGTCTGATCGTCCCGGTCAGACAAATATCTCGATCTAAACGCTGCTAATCTCTCCAAATGAACCACTTTCATTTTGGTTCGTGGTTTACCGATGGTTTGTATGCGGTACACTACATCGTTGATCCGTTTTACAACTTTGTATGGGCCTTCCCAATTACACTGCAATTTCGGGGACAAACCTTTTTTTCGTTGCGGGTTGTATAACAGCACCAAATCTCCTTCCTGAAAACCTTCTGAATTAATTGCTTTATCATATCTGGCTTTCATCTTGTCACTCATAATCTTTGTTCGTTGCCTTATCAGATCATGTATTTCTCTTAGCTCTTCTTCCAAATCACTAGTGGATTTCCTGACATTTCTCTCCGCATTGGCATCTATCCCAAACTTCAAATCAGCTGGCAGTCTAAGGTCATTGCCAAAAATTACTTTTGCAGGGGTTTGGCCCGTTGTCTCATGCACTGCTGATCGGTAAGCCATCAAGAATAATGGTATGCCGGTATCCCATTCTTTATGGTACTTGTCCACTACTTTCCTTAAATGCTCCTCCAATGTTCTATTGAATCGTTCCACCATACCATCGGATTGAGGATGCAATGCAGTTGTCCGTGTTTTTCGAATGCCCAATGACTTACACATTTCCTGGAACACAGCTGATTCGAAATTCCTGCCTTGGTCAGAATGTAACTCCATTGGTACACCATACCTTGCAACCCAATTGTTTATAAACACTTCTGCTACCGTTTCCGCTTCTTGATTTGGGATTGGGTATACCTCTGGCCATTTGCTGAAATAATCCATAACTACCAGTACATATTTGTTTCCGCCGTTGCTAGTAGGAAATGGACCGGCGACATCCATAGCGATCCTTTCAAATGGCGCACCTGAGTTATATTGCTTTATCTGGCCATGACTTCGTGTTCTGGGCCCTTTCGCTCTGCTGCAAACCTCGCAGTTCGCAATCCACTCAGTGACCGACTGACGGCAACCAACCCAATAGAATCTCTGTTTAATCTTCTCGAGCGTCTTCGTGATTCCAAGATGACCTCCGCTTGGACCATTATGCAGCTCGCTGAGCACATCAGGAATCCTCTTTCTGGGAACAACTATCAGTTTATTCTTGTATTTACCATCCTCACTCTCCCATACTCGATGAAGGCAACCGGATATCAATTCTAAACTGTTCCACTGTGCCCAATATGACTTCGCAATGGGACATTTCGTTCGAGCCCTTGCATAACACGTGACAGATCTGGATCTTCTAGCTGGCACTTTCTTAGCTGTTCCTTGTCCCATTCATCTGTACATGTTATAGTCATTAGCCGGACATCTATGTCTTCTTTAGCCTCGGCTTTTGAACAGTGCTTGCATTCCAAACTACATGGTCTTCGTGACATTGCATCGGCATTTCCATGGGTACTACCTTTTCGATGCTCAATGGAAAAGTCATAGCTTTGTAGTCGCTCGATCCACCGTGCCAATTGTCCTTCCGGATTACGGAACTGCAGTAGCCATTTTAAAGCTGCGTGATCTGTCCTGACACGGAATCGCTGGCCGTAGAGGTATTTGTGAAAATGTTTAACGCACTCTACCAATGCCAACAGCTCTCTCCGCGTAACGCAGTAGTTCCTCTCTGGTTTTCCAATCGACCGGCTGTAATATGCAACTACCTTCTCCTGTCCATCGACCAGTTGTGATAAAACGCCTCCTATAGCATATCCACTCGCATCTGTATCTAGAATAAATGTTGCTCATGGAATCGGATATGCCAACATTGTGGCAGTGCACAAACGCTCCTTCAATGTTTGGAAAGCCACTTCTTGCTCCTTCTTCCATTCAAAAGCTTTATTTTTTCTTGTAAGCTCATGGAGGCTATGGGCTACGCTGGAAAATTTTTGTACAAATCGGCGGTAATATGTGCACAGCCCAAGGAAACTTCTTAATTCATGTAGGTTCTGTGGTCTTGGCCAATCCTTTACAGCCTCTATCTTTTCGTTCGCAGTGCAGATGCCCTCTGTCGTTACCTTGTGACCCAAATAATTTACTTCCTTTTTAAACAGCGAACACTTTTTGGGACTTAACTTCAGACCAGCGCCAGCTATTCTTTGGAAAACTTCCTCCAAGTTCTTAAGATGTTCATCGAAATTCTTGCCCAATACGATGATGTCGTCCAGGTACACCAAGCATGTTTTCCAAAGTAGACCTTTCAATACCTGGTCCATGAGTCTCTCGAAAGTAGCTGGTGCATTACATAGTCCAAAGGGCATTACTGTAAATTGCCAAAGACCATCTCCGACGCTGAAGGCTATTATCTCTTTGTCTTGCTCCTTTACCTCCACTTGCCAGTAGCCGCTTTTCAAGTCCAGTGTGGAAAACCATTTCGTACCAGAGAGCGAGTCCAGAGTGTCGTCAATTCTTGGCAATGGGTAGCTATCCTTTTTCGTAACGTCATTCAACTTCCGGTAGTCCACGCAAAACCTCATTTTTCCATCCTTCTTCTTTACAAGTACTACCGGTGAGCTCCAGGGACTAGCTGATGGTTCGATGACGCCGCTGTCGCTCATTTCTTGTATAATTTGACTCACAACTTCCCGCTTCGCCAGTGGAACACTACGTGGAGCTTGACGGAACGGCCTCGCATCTCCAGTGTCAATTTGATGTTTCACAACGTTGGTGCGGCCTGGTTTAGAACCATCCTGGTCAAATATGTTCGCGTACTTTAGGAGCAGTTGTTTTGCCTTTCTCTGATATGCTTCCTCTAGCCCCTGCGTCCATGCCGTGATGTCATTTGAAAGATTAGTATTACTAGCTGAAACGTGTTCCTGGAGCTGTTCACAGTTAATAACTACTTCGGCCTCTTGGCATCTTCCCAAAATAGCTCCTTTAGTCAGTTTGAGTGGTGAATTGAACTCATTGAGTACTCTTACCGGAATACGTCCATCTTGTTTTGTCATAGCCAGGGTTTTTCCTACAAGTATGTTCAGTGCTGATTTGTTTGCTGCTTCGACAACCCACAATTTGTTTGTCCCACGATCTCCATCAACCTTTGCCCAGATGACTGCTTCGGATTTTGGTGGTATTCGCTGACTCTCTTCCACCAGCACTCGTTTACTGCTGTAGCCTCTCTCGTAGCCGAAATTAAGTGGTACATCCATGTTCTTATATCGCATCGTCTTGCTTTGCATGTCGATCTTGATGCCCTGGTCGATTAAGAAGTCCACTCCAATTATGATTTCATCAACAATCTCTGCCACTATAAAATTGTGTACTACCGTGACGTTCCCAATTGCGACTTCACATGATACTTCTCCTAGAACCGTGCTGTCTTCTCCAGTGGCTGTACGCAATCTTGCTCCATGCAATGGTCTTATCTTCTTGTTGACTAAATCCGCTCGAACGATGGAATGAGATGCACCCGTATCTACAGTCAGTAAACGTTCCTCTCCATCCACATGTCCTCCGACAGTAAGATTGTTTGACCTTCTTCCAATTTGTGAGATAGAGATTATGGGGCATTCAATTGAGGGAGCCAGCTGTCGCCCCTTGCGGCTGACTCGCTTTAGTTTAACGATTGAGTGGACTTGGAGATTTGCTCATCTCCTTCAGCTCTGCGTTTACGGCCACCCACATTGTTGGATCTATTGGAACCGGTGCTGCAATTTCGTGCAATATGACCTGGGTTGCCGCACTTGAAACATTTAATCACTCCGGCATTTTTCTGTTGTGATCCCTTCAGTGCTTCCAAAATTGTGTCTACCCAATCTGGTCTTTCCACTTCCACACGATGAGCTTTGTATGCGCTGGTTTACTCAATAGTGAGGCCGTTTCCTGAGTCAATGCATGTGATACCGTTTCAGCAAATGTCAGTTTTGGGTTTGCGTATGTAGCTCGCTTCGTTTCCACGTCTCGTATGCCATTTATAAAACTCTGGATTTTTACCCTCTCGGTGTATTCCACGGGTGCGTCCGCATTTGCGAGATGAGCCAACCTTTCAACATCTGAAGCAAACTCTTGCAATGTCTCATTTGCTTTTTGGTAGCGGTTTTGCAACTCAATTTGGAATATCTGTTTTCTATGCTCGCTTCCATAACGTCTCTCGACAGCGGCCATCAATGCTTCATAGTTGTTCCGCTCTCCTTCGGGAATCGTCTGTAGGATTTCGGCTGCTGGCCCTTTCAATGCCACGAACAGAGCTGCAACTTTATCTTCAGCATTCCAGTTATTCGCTGCCGACGTCTTCTCAAATTGGAGCTTAAATACCTGGAATGGAACAGAACCATCAAACGTTGGGGATTTTACCTTCAAAGTAGACGTTGAAGTGATTGGACGGTTCAATTGTAACTCCTGAATCCGATCTTTCAAAGCATCCATCTCGGCCTCCACTTTATTTTGTCGTTCACTAACAGCCTCCAGCTGCGATGAGAATTTTGTTTCCTGTGCCTCCAGCTTTGTTGAGATACGCTCTTCTTGCTCTTCCAGTTGAGCCACAACTACGTGCACAAATTATTGCTCTCTCTTGTGACAACTCAGATAAGATATATGCATGTGTTTGTGCATTGCCGCTCCGCTGCTCGTATACGTACATATGTGTAGACGCAATTATTTATTCGTTTATGTAGATACATAATGATTGGATTATTGATGTGAATGTTTGTAGTTTACAGTCTCTCGCACATACATGGCGTATAAGTAAATGCATCTGTGTGTGACATCTTTCGGCTGCCTTATATATGTGTATACATGATTTGATTATTGACGTAAATACTGCTTATCGTGGCCTTGGCATCGCCTTAGTGATGGTAATATCCGTGACAATATGATGACGACAAGGTAGGTACAAAAGTTATCGCTTAAGTTTTTTCATCTAATAACGTTGCAGCTCCTTTTATAACGCCTGTGTTAACCGATGTCGTATCAAAACAACAGGCCACAATATCATCCTTCAGATCCCATTCAAATAACAGTTCATACAACATATCAGCTATTTCCGAGCCTGTTGCAGCATATAATTTTGGAGCTCCTATTAACTGTTCGCCATTCCTGTAAGTAACAACGACTGGAAGTCGTTTCACCTTTTCACGACCTGTTATTTCTGGAAGTGGTTTTCCATCCCAATGCAAAGTGCCGCAATTTATCTATTTAAAAAAAACCTACTATTCAAAATTCGTTCATTCAAGAGCAGTGTAGTTTTAATAAGAAAACGTCGAAGAAATTTTTTGTAGTTGTTTGCAATTTTAAAATATATATTTTTCTTTCTTTATACCTTTTTTTTTTAATTTCTTTTGACATGCTTGTTGCAAGAACAAGTTGCAGTGCAGGCTTAAATTTGTTGTAGCATCACGCATTTCGAAAGAAAATTTATAAAAAAATATATGTGTATACTTTTTTAAATAAATAAGCTTCAAGTTTGGCTTCAAGGGATATATGTATTTGTCTATAGAAAAGTTTATTTGAGCGTTTATTACCCGAATACCACGATTCACTGATAAACGCATTTGCACAGACTTAATTTACTTTTCATATTTGCTTGTCGAAAGCAATATATATTTTGCCCTGTAACTCTGTTATTGATCGACCGATTTTGAAGATTGTGGCCATTTTAGAAAATTAAGAAAATACAGATCTTATTACGGTATGGAAAAGCAGTAAATTTTCGTAGGGTTTAGAAATATGGAAGCCTGAAACACGAAATTGTAAAAAACCGTTATTTTTCAGGATTTCAAGCCCTTTGCGCCACCTCTAAATCTTTTTTGATTGACCTTAAACTTTGTATATATTCGTTTTTGAGCTATTCGCATATTACACATAGCACTTTTTTTCCTCCATACAACGAAGGGCCACCCTAATGTACATATGCATGTATATTCCTTAGTAAAGAACAAAAAGTTTTTTATACCCAGCTGTACTTGTACACAGGGTATTATAACGTTGATTGGATAACGGTTGGTTGTACAGGTATAAAGGAATCGAGATAGATATAGACTTCCATATATCAAAATCATCAGTATCGAAAAAAATTTGATTGAGCCATGTCCGTCCGCCCGTCCGTCCGTTAACACGATAACTTGAGTAAATATTGAGATATCTTCACCAAATTTGGTACACGAGCTTATCTGCACCCAGAATAGATTGGTATTAAAAATGAGCGAAATCGGATGATAACCACGCCCACTTTTTATATATATAACATTTAGGAAAACACAAAAAACCTGATTATTTAGTAAATAATACACCTAGAATGTTGAAATTTGACGTGTTGACTGATATTGAGGCTCTTGATAAAAATTTGAAAAACATTTTTAAAATGAGCGTGGCACCGCCCACTTGTGATAAAATCAATTTTACAAATTTATTTAATCATAAATCAAAAATCCTTAAACATATCGTAACAAAATTCGGCAGAGAGGTTGCTTTTACTATACGGAATCCTTTGAACAAAAATTAACGAAATCGCTTAAGGACCACGCCCACTTTTATATAAAAGATTTTTAAAAGAGTCGTGTACGAATAAAATACTCTATATCTTTGCAAAAAAGAGCTTTATATCAATCGTATTTCATTTCCCAAGTGGATTTATAACAATAAATAGGAACAACTTCAAAATTTAAAAAATGGGCGTGGCATCGCCCCTCTTATGACTCAGCAATTTTCTATGTTTCGGGAGCCATAACTCGAAGAAAAATTAGTTCAGAATAGAACCATATGTATATGTATATATTATTGAGTAGCCTTGTAACACTATTAAGCACACAAAACAAACAACACATACATACAGCTGTGTGCCGAACTTAGACTTCCTTACTTGTTTTATTTGAAATTGGCGCACATATTTGATTCTCACAATTAAACAGCTGTGTTTGTTCTTAACAATAAAGCATTTTTGTTTTTGTATATTAGTTATTGAAGGAGCATGAAAGAATCAATAGTAAGAGAAGAGGGAGAAATGGAAATAAAGGTGGTGGACATAATATTAGTTCATTGTGAACTTGAACCAATTGCTTTCGTCAATTCAACGCCAGATGACGCTGCAGGCCAACTTTGTTGAATTTCTAAGTTTTCTATTTTAAATTAAAATTTATTTATTTTTTCTACAGATTGATCCAAATCATTATATTTACTAGGAGGAGTTATACTAGATAACAAGTTGTAGTGGAAACTCCATGTGGAAGAGAGAGCGAAGAAAAACTGCGAGGAAAGGATGCTAGGATGCACGTGGGGCCTACCACCCAAGCTCTCTCATTGGGTATTTACGGCAATTGTCAAACCCATACTTTACTATGGAGTCATCGTTTAGTGGACAGTCACACAAAAATGTACTTATACCCAAAAAAACCAGAGGGGTATACAGACAATTTATGATTAGCATAAAGGGAGCCCTAAAAACTATTCCGACAGCTGCATTGCATGCCATTCTACACATGCCGCATGCAGACTAAAATGTTGTGGTAGCCACTGCAACAAGGAAAGGGATGTGGACCGAAATTGAGCTGAGGGTTGGTGCCAGGGTGCAGAAATAACAGAACTACTTTACACGTGTATACCCGATGGCTCCAAATTAACGGAAGTGTTGTCTGCTGTTTACATTTTGGATCCAGAAATAAATAGATCTTACAGATCCGTGAAGAAAGCAGCAGAAATTATGGAGGAAGCGTGTTTAAGGTGCATTCGCGTCAATATACATATTGATAGTCAGGCGGCGATTAGGGCAATATTCTCACACAGTACTTCATCAAGAAGTGTCCTGGAATGCAAAGATGTATTGGAAAAAGTTGTATAAGTTTCCCGGTCAGAAAGGAATAGAGTCGGCAAGAAGAGCGCAGCACTCGCAGATTCGACGATAAACGTCCAAATTCGTCTGGGAAGCAGGAAAGGCTGCATCATTTCTAATATTATGTCTAAATCGTACGATATCATTTGCACATATGGGCATACTAACAAGACACTGCCTACTGGCTTCACATACGTACAATTTAGGGCTTGTCAGTAACAGCAGATGTAAGAAGTGCCAGCTGCAGGAAGAAATGTTTGATTGGGTCCTTATGTTTGGTCGTCAAACAAATTCTGGTAACACATGGACACATTCAGTCTATGTGAGGTGTTTATTGACCGGCCAGTTCAACCTTACCACCCCTCAAATCTTACAGACTACTTAGAGATATTCAGTATGAAGTTTCTATAAATGAAAATACAAAAAAGTTAACTGAATCAGTAAACTAGGTTAGGTTAGGTTAGAGTGGCCACCGGTGCGAGGACCAGTGCACTTAGGCCCAAAAAGGTCCCATTGTGATACCACGTGGATCTCTCCCCTACTCAAACCAACACCTCGATACAGCAAATGTCAGGAGTTTTTTAGCTTCCAACTTAGTCAGATCACAAAGATCGTGAAGGAAGGGATATCCCAGAGATTTCTTCCTCTTGTGCCAAAGCGCGGGACAATCGCACAGAAAATGTTTGACTGTTTCTACCCCTCTTCGTCTTTGCAGCTCCTGCAATAATCATTATAGGGAGCATGCAGCCATTGTGCGTGCCTCCCGATTGCTATGTGTCCGGTTATAAGTCCAACCACCAGAGAAAGTAAACTCAAATTTTGATGATAACGGAATGGACGGGATTACGATCACCATAGTAGAAGTTTTTTTTATATGTGCATTTTAAAGTTGATATACAGATACTTAAGAAAAGTGGTTAAAAGTGCCTAGACGGTCTGAAGGGAACAGGGATGTCCACAATACTTTTGGTTAATTTTTCAATGAATAAAACACCAAGTATATCGCTGCGACTCTGTAATCTAGGTAGGTGTATAAGTTTAAAACGGCTAGAATATGGAGGAGGATTCCGTCCTGAATCCATTGCAAGCACCTGAATGCAAAGAGCAGGAATTGTTTTTGAATAGATTTCAATTTATCACAATGATTTTGATAACTTCTGAAGTATGTTTCAAATTAGATCTTACATATGACGTAAAGAGGGTTCTGGATATATAGGGATCATTGAATTCTTCAGCCCGCCGATTTGTGAATGCTTTGGTCCCTTTACTCTATTTAAAATCAATATGTGATTTGAACTTGGTGTGACCAATTGGCACCTGTTAGCAGAGCGAATACGCCTTTTGGACGGCTATAACCGTTTAAGTGGTTAAGCGCCAATTAAGAAGTATGGATGAGACTTAAAGTCAAGTTTAGGATCCATGGTTACGCCTAAGTCAATGAAGGTAGTGAATTCTCCAATTTTAAAGCGACTTTTAGTATATTTATGAATATGCCACGATTTCCTGGTAAAGCTTAAGAATTTTCCGTTCTTCAGGCTGAGCCATTCACAGAGCAACAGTCCACCGCACAATTTAGGTCGGCCTCTGACGTTCGGATAGGCATCACCAGCTTAACACGATTTGCGTGCATTAACTACAAATATCGTTAATAAACACCAAGTAGAAAATAGATCCGAGTTGGTTTCCCAGATGGAACTTTGAAAAAGTTTGACGCATTATTCTTGAATATCACATTTTGCTTTTTTCTGTTAAGTAAGAAGTATCCAATTGAAAAGGGTTGGTGGGTGTTCCATAAGGTCAAGTTTAAACAATGGAATTGAGTGACAAAAATAACTTAAGCTTAAGTCTGTGTAAAAGTTTTTCAGCATAGCAAAGACCCTTTGAGCATTCATAATTAAAACTTAAAAATCGCACTTACCGGCTCATTCTCCTCGGAATATAAACCGCAAACAAGCTCCAACATGGTGTTCATTGTCCGTTTAAGAGCGCATCATTTGCTAGATCTTGCAGAAAACACGCAATTTGTCGTTAAATAAAACAGGAACACAATCACAAAGCCACACACACACACACACACCAGTGTTTGCACTGAAGCGCAGAACTTTGTGATTTGTTTATGCAGTCAATAAACTCATTAACATTGGCAACAACAAAAAGTATTTACTAAAAAAAATGCCGTATAGCAAATCTGTTTTTGGCGGGTGTCAGAAAGGGGTGGTAAAGCACAAGGGTGCTTGTATTATAAGTTTTTTCACGCACACAAAATTTTTGTTTGAGGAAAGTATTTGATTTAGGAGAATTTATAACTTTTCATTAACATAAATTTTTGTTTTGCAGCGTTTAAACATTTAATTAAAAAATTTAATTATTCATAAAAGCGCTTTATTATTTTATTTTTTTTTTATCTATTGATTCTTAATTAAATATGTTTGCTTTTAAGCAGGCAAATATATTGAATATTTCAGCTGCTCAATATAGGGTTATCCATTTCGTACTTGAGTTTTTTAGTTTGCATTGTATTATTTAGTTGAGTTATAGTTTTTTTTTAAGATTTTTAGATCGAACATCATCCAATCTAAATTTTTATAATTTTTCATTATTTTTTAAATAATTTGAATCGGTTTTTTTATTCAGGTAACATTTTGTTTCTTCAATATGCGAACTTTGGAACCACTGCACCTGAATAAAGCTTAATTTCAAAAATTTTTGTTTCTTGTGCCACTGTCTTATTAATTACGAGTTTTGATCTGATTTTTCAAAACTTAATTTTTCTCCATTAGTATTCGATTACACTATTATATTAGCTTTTACTCGCTGCGCCGCTTTCATGGATACAATAAGCTAAATAATTAATCACACAAGAATTTTTATTATTAAAAAAAAAAAATGTATTTCTTTTCACCGAAACCTCGAAATGTCGAACGCTATTGAATAAAGCACCCCTAAGCAATGGATTTTCTCGTGAGGTCTTTTTCCTAGTTTGATCACTAGTGTATACACCGCAAAAAACGACGCTAGTATAGTGTTAACTATTTTGTACTCTTTACTTTAACTTTTAAAATAATTTTTAATTGAGTTTTCGTGTTAACTTAAAATTTTTGAATAACTTCAAAAAATGAAAATTCTAATTAGTTGGAAAATATTTAAACTCAAAAATAAATAACATAATATTTTTAAAAAATAAAATAAATGTTTGGCTTATTACCAAATATATTGGCGATTCTACCAACGGACCTAAATTTTTATATAAGTCTATATGTGAACAATTACTGAATGTGACGCGTTAGTATCGCAAAGCTATTGACCAATAAAATACCGCAAATAAAAGTGCAACTAAGTGACGTGCTATCAAAGAACATTTGTTTTAGTTACCTGAACCAAATTCAGAAGATAATATTTAATTGGATGTACATATATATTACGTCTGATGGGTCAAGTAAAAACACCATCATCACAATACATCAGTGCTATGACAAAAACCCTCACCACTAACAAAGCTCTAACAAACAAATGTGTGATTTGTAAATTAATATACTAAAAAATAAAATAAAGCAGATTTAATATCTATAATAATTATTCAATGCAAAACTCAATGAATTTAAATTAAACTGCCACTTAATTTTAATAAAAGAGACCAAGAAATTGTGTACCTAAACGAAAATCGTGTTTATTAATAACAAAACTAAGAAGCTTAAAATAATTTTAAAGAACCGCTGACCCATTGACATTATATTTTCACGTCCTATCTGATATTTAAATCAATATTGAAGAACTGAAAGAATATGCGAAAATGTTTGAATTAGATTAACGCACATCATTTGCTGTCGTATATATTAAACTTAAAATTCATTAAGATAATACCGCTAATTCCTCCCTACAATTCATTCATATATCGAAGTATTTTAATACTCAACGAAACATCGTCATTTTGTATACCATTTGTTGGAATCACTCGTAACCTTTAACGTCCTCTTCACTAATTACAAAGCCTTTGCATAACAAAGCCATTGCATAGACAGCAACAACGATGTATTTAATTGTCATCACGTCAAAAAAACGCAATTGATTCACTTAAAATCTTTGCAATCATCAATCAACTACTTATTAATTTAAATATTTTTTTTTATTAAATTTAATTTTATGTAAGTATAATTTTTATTTTAATATTAAATTTAAAATTTTCAATTATAATTCAAATTAAAATTTTAAACCCTTTAAATTTTCAATTTATTTTAAGACTATTTTTATATCTTAAAAATTTTAATATAAGTTATTTAAATTTACTTATTTTTTATATAAAATTAAATATTGTATTTAAATTGTTAACTCCCTTTCCAAAAAAATTCTTAAATATTTTCTAATTTTCAAATTTTTCATTTAAATTTTTTTTTTTTTCATATGGTTCTACGTTCACCAATACGAACCCGTAATTTTACAAATTCGCAAAATCAAAACAACAACTATACAAATAACACAATGACTCAGAATACAACTCAAAATTCTAACATTAATACAACACAAAACAACATATCTAATATAACACGAGATACTTCAACACAAAATAACTTTACAAATGTTTCTTCTATTAAATCTATTAAATTACCACAATTTTGGCAAGAATATCCCAATGCCTGGTTTTTACTTGTTGAAGGACAATTTGAAATTAATAATATCACTGATGATAATTTATAATTTCAAAATGTTCTAATTACCCTTCAACGAGATTCTATTTCTAAAATTTTTGACATCATTAACCCTCCTCCTCTTTTCAATAAATATGGTACAATCAAAAAAATTTTATGTGAAAGATTTTCTCTTAGCGAAGAAAAACGATTAGAACAATTATTTTCAAAAACTGAACTTGGTGATCGTTCACCATCTGAATTATTCAGATTTATGAAATCACTTATAGGTACTGACTTCAATGTAAGTCAAGAATTACTTTTCAAATTATGGATTCGTACATTGCCACAAGAAATACAAATCCATTTAACTTCTACTAACAATAAAAATAAAGATGAAGTAATTATTTTAGCTGACAAACTTTTTGATTTAATCAACAAACCTCATTCTTCTAAATCTCCTATAGTTTCGAGTATAAATAATAATATTTTAGAACAATGCGTTAAAAATTTAACTGAATTAACTACGGCTATTTATCAAAATTTAAATAAAATTTCTAATGATATTAATCAATTACAAATCCGTTCAAGATCTAAAGATAGAAATAGATCTAAATCTCGAAATTTTTCAAGATCACGAAATTTTTCAAACAATCGTAATTTTACTTCACAAACAAATATTTGTTGGTATCACAAAAAATTTAAGAATAACGCTCTTAAATGTATACCCCCATGCAATTTTAATCAAAATCACAATTCAAATTCCGAACAAAATTTAAACTGAAACGATCCATTATGACGGTGACGGATAATGGAACTATTATTAAACCTACTCGTCGCCTATTCATATTTGATAAATCCAATAAACTTAATTTTCTTATCGACACCGGCGCAGTTGTATCAGTTATTCCTTTTTCTAAATTTAAAATTTATAAAAGAAATTCGGATCTTACTTTGACTGCAGCAAACGGTTCTTCAATTGAAACTTTCGGTACAAAACTACTTAAAATTGATTTAGGTTTAAGAAGAGATTTTGAATTTCCATTCATTATTGAGAATATTGATACACCAATTTTAGCAGCAAACTTTTTAGAAAAATTCGGAATTATTGTCAATATTAAAAATAAAGAAATAATGGATTCTACTACAAAAATTAAAGTTGCTGGATCTTCTGGATTTTCTGATATTTTCTCACTCAAAATTCCTATTGTCGAAAATAAGTTTTCAAAATTACTTAATGAATTTCCATCTATTACCTGCGAACCAGATTATACTAAAAAAGTTAAACACCATACGGTTCACAGGATAGAAACAAAAGGTATTTTACCATTTTCGAAACCCAGATGTCTTGATCCAATCAAACTTAAAATTGCTAAAACTGAATTTGAATTTTTAGTTAAAACTGGTATATGCAGACCCTCAAATTCTCCTATTGCATCTCCACTTCATCTCGTTCCTAAAAAAGAACCAAATGATTGGAGACCTTGCGGATACTATCGAAGACTTAATTTTATTACTACACCAGATCGGTATCCTTTACCACATATCCACGATTTAACAATTGATTTAAAAAACAAAAAATTTTTTTCCAAAATTGATCTTGTGCGTGCTTACCACCAAATTCCAATGGCAGAAGAAGACATTCATAAAACTGCAATAACTACCCCTTTTGGAATGTTTGAATTCGTAAGAATGCCTTTCAGTTTACGAAACAGTGCTCAAACTTTCCAACGCTTTATTAATGAAGTATTTTCTGATTTCGATTTTGTATTTACATACATTGATGACATTCTTATTGCCAGTGATAATGAAGATCAACATATAAATCATTTGAAATCAGTTTTCAAAAGACTTGAAGAATATAATTTAAATATCAAACCTTCAAAATGTACTCTCGGTGTAAATAAATTAAATTTCTTAAGTTACGAAATTTCAGGCGAAGGTATTAAACCATCTTTAGATAGAATTGAAATCATAACAAATTTTGAAAAACCAATTTCTATAAATAAATTACAAAAATTTTTAGGTATGATAAATTACTATCACAGATATATTAAAATGTTAGCAACAGAACTTAGTCCTCTGCATGAAATGTTAACACATGCAATTAAAAACAAACTCAAACAATTAAATTGGACAAATGAAGCCACAACAGCTTTCGAAAATGTTAAAAAACTTTTTGCTAAAAATACTTTACTTACACATTTCGACAAAAATGGTACTTTATCATTGGCAGTAGATGCATCAAATGTTGCTATTGGAGCAGTTCTTCAACAAACTAGCAATAATATACTAGAACCCTTAGCTTATTTTTCAAGAAAATTAACTACAACAGAAACTAAATATTCCACATTTGATCGTGAACTTTTGGCAATTTATAATTCAATTAAACATTTTAAACATTTTCTTGAAGGTAGAACTTTTACAATTTATACTGATCATAAACCTTTAATTCATGTTCTAAATTCTGAAGTAGATAGATCTCCCCGTCAACTACGTCATCTTGAATATATTGCTCAATTTACAAATGATATTCAATATATACGTGGAAAAGACAACATAGTTGCCGACACACTTTCCCGTATTCCAGAAATAAATGCAATTTCAACTCAAGATATAAATTTAGAAACTTTATATAAAGAACAACAAACTGATACATTTTTACAAAAAACCATTTCTGATCAAAATTCTAAAAATAATTTGAAAGAAATTCATATTCCAGTTATTAATTTAAACATATGGTGTGATGTTTCTCTACAACCTTTTCGACCTTATGTTCCACATTCTATGAGAAGAATTATATTTGACAAAATTCACTCATTATCTCATCCAAGTATAAGAACAACTGGAAAATTAATTCAAAATAAATATTATTGGCCTAACATGCGTAAAGAAATTAACGATTGGACTTCATCTTGCATCAATTGTCAAAAATCCAAAATTTCAAGACATACTAAATCTCCTATTCAAAAAATTCAAATACCATCAGGTCGTTTTGAACATATTCATATGGATATTGTTGGACCTCTTCCAGTTTCAAATGAAAATTTTTATATTTTAACAATTATTGATAGATTTTCACGTTGGCCTGAAGCTTATCCACTTAAAGATATTTCAACAAATACTATAGTAAAAACTTTTATTCAAAATTATATACCACGATTTGGTATACCATTAAATATTACAGTAGATCAAGGTTCACAATTCACATCAAAATTTTTTACGGAATTAACTAAACTTTTAGGTTCTCATAAAATTCATACATCTCCTTACCATCCCCAAGCAAATGGCATGATAAAGAGATTTCATCGAACTTTAAAAGCAGCAATTATAGCATCAAACGACTCGGTTCATTGGTCTGACATTTTACCATTAATTCTACTTGGTTTACGAACTTCTATTAAAGAAGATTTAAAATGTTCATCTGCTGAACTTGTTTATGGCCAAACACTTAGAATACCTGGTGAATTAATTATTTCAAATAGTAATAAAGAATATGATTTTTCTAATGACGCTCTTCATAAAATAAGAGAATATTTTTCGCTTGTTCGTTCTAAAGTTTTTCATCATAACAAAAAAATTTTTTCGTTCCTAAACAATTAGAAAATTGTGAGTATGTTTTTGTTAAAGTTCTTCGTAAATCTAATTTAGAATCACCTTATGAAGGACCTTTTAAAGTTGTCTCTAAGAAACATAAAACATTTACAATTCAATACAAAAATACTATTAAAAATATTTCAATTGATTTACTTAAACCAGCAAACATACTTATTTACACTAATTTAAATACAAATACATTAAACAACAAAAAAAAAAAAAGGTTACATTTAATATTAATTAATAATTTGTTTGTTTCAAATTTTCTTGGAGGGGGAGTAAATATAGTGTTAACTATTTTGTACTCTTTACTTTAATTTTTATTGAGTTTTCGTGTTAACTTAAAATTTTTGAATAACTTCAAAAAATGAAAATTCTAATTAGTTGGAAAATATTTAAACTCAAAAATAAATAACATAATATTTTTAAAAAATAAAATAAATATTTGGCTTATTACCAAAGCTAGTAAAGTCAACAAGTCTTCTTGAATTAACAGACATTCTGTAAGGTTGATCGCATTATGGTTAATTCAAACGAGTTTTTTGTCAAGGGAACAAATTTGTTTAGTCATTTCAATAGAAGAGAAACTCTTCATCTCAAGTTAACAATATTCTGTAAAAATGACATTTTCAATCAATCTAACTGATCTTTGTAGGTCTCTTAAGCTAGCCCAACCTTTTCAGGCCAATCAAAAAACGAGACCGTACTAAATATCACAATATTTAATGCTAATCTAAAACCGGTTAATTAAATTTATTACACTTGTATTTTAAAAACTTCGATAGCTAGCTAGCGGGCTAGCTTACATTTAATTGTGCAATATTATTATATTGTGTAATTTAGTACGGTATCGTTTTTTGATTGGGCTGAAAAGGTTGGGCTAGCTTAAGATACCTGATTTTTGTTAAACTATTGTTGTAGTGTGGCAGCGCTGCAAACGGACGTAAAAGAGACTGTCAAAATCAATGGTAAACAAAAAAATTTTGTTTAAAAACTGTGTGCATTTTTTGTCAAAGGGGCAATAAGAGACAAAAAGCTTAGAACAAAGAATGAAATAGTCCCTTAAAAGACTTACTTTATATGAGTTTCAAAACTTAATATAAAGCCGGATGGAGTGACGTGAAACCGGAAATTAAAAAATTGCACGCGGAAATCAGCGTTTTCTTGGGTATACAGATAACAGATGACGCTGTCGAATCGACAGATTTAAACGGGTGGTTCGACTTCCTGTCAAATTTGTCGACAGGATAAATATAGCGGGCAATGCAGAAACTGAGATAAATTTTAACAGGCAGTCGAGAAAACGGCACTTAGGATGACAATAATAACACTGGATGATAAATTCCAATTTTTTTTCTGCACCAGAGACGCCATTATGAAATTCCTATGTAAAATCACCCCCTGATTTTGAAAAAAAAGGTTATTTTTAATTCTATGGTAACGTTTTTGAGATATTTACTAATAACGGTTTTTTCAAAAAAAAAAAAAAAAAAAATGGGGTCCCCTTAATCATATATATCGCAAGAACGAATTGAGCAATTCCAAAACGGTTTGAAGCTTTTGAATGGTAATAATATTTTCTATAAACTGTGTATACAACACTTTGTATTTTGCGAGGAAGGATCTCGAAAACTTTTTTTTTTTTGCAGATTTGTTTTTTCCTCTCTAAGCTCTGTTTTATTACAAAAAAAAAAAAAGCTTTCATTCAACAAAATCGATGGACTAATACAAAAGTTATAAGCATTCAAGTAAATATGTCCATTTAATACTTAAGTACCCTACTGGTACATATGTGTTAATATTCGCTAACTAACTGATATACGAATACTAACACATATGTACCAGTAGGGTACTTAAGTATTAAATGGATATATTTACTTGAATGCTTATAACTTTTGTATTAGTCCATGGATTTTGTTGAACGAAAGCTTATTTTTTGTAATAAAACAGAGCTTAGAGAGAAAACAAAAAAATCTGCAAAAACTAACTAACTGATATACGAATACTGACACATATGTACCAGTAGGGTACTTAAGTATTAAATGGGAATATTTACATGAATGCTTATAACTTTTGTATTAGTCCATGGATTTTGTTGAACGAAAGCTTATTTTTTTTTGTAATAAAACAGAGCTTAGAGAGAAAAAAACAGATCTGCAAAAAAATAAAAAGTTTTCGAGATCCTTCCTCGCAAAGCACACATTTTTTTATATTATTCCAAAAAAAATGTAAAAAATCCGTAATGATTGTTCGTTACCTTCGAATCTGCATGCCGTTTTGGAATTGCTCAATTCGTTCTTGAGATATATATGATTAAGTGGACCCAATTTTTTTTTTTTTTTTTTTTGGGAAAAAACCGTTATTCGTAAATATCTGAAAAACGTTACCATAGAATTAAAAATAACCTTGATTTTCGAAATGAGGGGGTGATTTTACATAGGAACTTCATAATGGCGTCTCTGGTGCATTTTGGCTGTAAACCAGTGTAATTGTTAAGTTAAGCAATGGCTTACTTATAAGGAAATTTGTTTTGTTAATTTCACTTCTGAATTGTTCAATTCACAATCAACAATTTGAGCAAAGTTGGTGCAATATATGCTCCCGAAATAGTCCTCAAAACCTTACGAAAGTGATTCCGAAATGGTCACGAACGTAGAATGGAGCACATAGCAATATAATTTTTGTTTGGCTGTCGATTTGTGAAATGCACCGCTCCCTACATGTCTTTCGTTTGAAATTTATACTGCACAAACAGATTTTATTGATATCAATGCCCACACTTTGGCCAATATCTGCGAAACGATAATAAGATATCCAAACAATAGACAACTCTCACCATAGAACTAATGAGCGCCTCTCATTTGATATCCATTTTGCACAAACAATGTTTGGCCCTACTGGGTTCCTAATTTAGTATATATCTCCCAACATTCTGTGTATAAGGAGAATGGGAAAAAAAATGTTACCATAGAATTTACAAATGAGATTTTTACTGCTTTAAATGTAAGCGAAAACTGGTTGAGACTGCTTGTTCTGATGAATCCCAACCGCTGGGCTCACACGACATATAGGTGAACACCGAAATTTCCAATGCTCCACGAAGCTCTCGAGGGCATCTCTGGATTAAAGGCTAGTCAGCTGTGACTGTAGTTTAAACTTACACTGATAAACGGGGCCTAAGTGCACACAATTTCAGAAAAATAGCCCCAGTAGTTTAACCGCTATTGCTCTGCAAATATACCCTTTCACTCACAAAGTATCACGTTTATAATTTAAGTGGGAATTTCCTTAAAATAAGGAAATTTTGAAATATAATAGTTTTCGTTTCAAAATTTGTTTTTTTTTATATTTGTCCAAAATATAAAAAAAAAAAGTTTGAAGTTTCGGTTTAACGTTTTTTAGTAAGTTTTTTTTTTATTTTTAGTATTTGAAGTATTCACATTTTTTTTTCTCTACTGATCAGTTATGACTTGCAGGCAGAATAATGTTGGCCACAAGGGCTGGAAGGAAAGTTCTCTATATTTGAAAGTTTAACTCCAGATATTAGAAAACTTCTACAACAGGCGATTAAACTTAGACGAGCTGGCAAACTGGCATCGGTGTTCACGTTAGAAGGTGTTGTTTTCATCAGAGCTTCTAAAGATTCTGGGACTGTTAAAGTAACTTAGCTGAGTTCTTTGCAGGGAACGGAGTAATATGCGACGATTTCAAAAAATTTTATATGCAATTCCGTATATTTTAACTTTTATTTATCTTTTTATTAAATTTGTTTTAACTGAATAAGTATTTGTATACATTAGACTAGGTCGATTTATTAACCATATCGCGCCATTGATTTTTCGATAGGATTTGGGTTCAGGAAAAAAAGTTCCACTACGCATACCCAAAAAAATAATTTTCGAGCCTGCAAAAAATGACGGAAGGGTAAATTTTTCGACCAAAACACTACCCAAACCCCAAACTGTTATCGCCAACGTTTTTACAAGTTTTTTGAAGAAAAAAAATATTTTTTGGGTTTTGGGGAGTGTTTTGGTCGAAAAACTTACCCTTTCGTCATTTTTTTTGCAGGCTCGAAAATTATTTTTTTGGGTATGCGTAGTGGAACTTTTTTTCCTGAGCCCAAATCCTATCGAAAAATCGATGGCGCGATATCTTTAGTTGATTGTGCTTCGAAGTTTGGTGCAACTTGCAGTGTTTTTGTTTTTGAAATAAGATTAAGATTTGAAATAAGTCTAATGTCTTTTAACAGCGGTACATATGGTGTTCGGGAGAATAGTTTGACGATGGTAAACATTCTATGCAAGCGTCATAACGGTTTTAATATCGTTCATTTTAATGCTAGGAGTCTCAATCCAGAAAAGATACATACCGTCAGATATGCCTTTGAGTGTTCGGTGGTAGATGTAATTTGTGTAACCGAGACTTGGTTTTCAAATTGCTTGAATGATTTATACTGTTCGTTGCAAAATTACACATTGATCCGCCACGACAGAGGATCTAAAAAAGGTGGCGCAATAGCTGTTTACTGCAGAAACAATATTAGTATGAAGGTCTTATACAAGTCGGAAAACTGTGCCGTAGAATTCATGTTTGTGGAACTGTCCCTATCTCTCTATCATGTGTATAGGAATAAGCTTGTGTAAAAAGCATATAAGCTTTGATCAGTTTTTTACTTCCCTGTCACTGCTTATTGTTGACTACGCAAATATAAGTTTGTGCGGAGATTTTAACGTTAATCTTCTCGTACGTGACTCTTATCCTCTAATTTGTTGAACTATTTATCATCTGCTTTTGGTCTTTCTGTAGTTAACACGTCTATTCCCACAAGATATTCTAACACAAGTACCCCAAGTCTTTTAGACTTTTTTATTGTCTCTGATTTTTCCTCTGTTACGGCGTTTGACCAATTTTCATTCATATCTGACCACAACCTAATATTCTGTGCACTTGACATTAATCTTGGACAATGTGAGTTTGAAAGAACTTTCTCATTTAGGGACTATCGAAACATTAACGTGGAATCACTGGTTGTTGATGTTAGCTCTGTGAACTGGTCTGATTGTTGGTGTTTTTCAAGTGTTAATGATAAACTCGAGTTCTTCAGTAAAAATATGTTAAGCATTTTAAATAAGCATGTCCTTG
This sequence comes from Eurosta solidaginis, assembly GCF_040869045.1. Lineage (NCBI taxonomy): Eukaryota > Metazoa > Arthropoda > Insecta > Diptera > Tephritidae > Eurosta > Eurosta solidaginis. Next base: position 76,793,766 of record NC_090319.1, read on the forward strand.
TTCGCTACAGTAAGAGTAAATCCTCGGTGTCCCCTTGGTTCACTCATAGAGTGTTGGCAGCAATTAATGCGTGAAACAGGGCCTTATCAATATTTAAAGCAATCCCTAGCCAGGCTAACTGGGCTTTGTTCAAAGCGGCCAGAAACAGTGCGACTTCCATTATCAGAAGCGAGAAGCGAAATTTTTACGCTGCCAAGCTTGATGCTTCTTTGCCTCCTAATGTTCTATGGCGTAACCTCAAATGTCTGCGTGTATGTGGCAGTGAGAATGTTGAAGCCTGCACTCTAGATCCTGACCAGCTTAACCAAACGTTCATTATCCGCCTTTTAACCGATACTCATCACCGCGTATCTGTCGCTCGTGATAATGCCTGCTATTCTGGTAACATATTCGAGTTTAAAGCTGTTTCTGAGTCGGATGTGATAAGGAGTACAGCTAAAGTAAAGTCGAATGCTGTCGGTGTAGATGAGATCCCGATTAGGTCCATAAAGATGGTTCTACCATACATAATCGGCGCCGTAACGCACATCTTTAATCACTGCATCACCACGTCCTGCTTTACTAATCAGTGGAAAGTTGCATCTATTCGACCCATTGCGAAAAAGAGGTCTGCTGATACTCCTTCTTACTTCCGCCCTATAAGTATATTGGCGGCTTTCTCCAAGGCTTTTGAAGCATTAATAGCTGAACAAATTACGAATCACATCCAAAATAATTAGCTGCTGTCACCTCTTCAGTCTGGTTTTAGGGCCAAGCATGGTTGCGCAACAGCTATGCTTAAGATTCTTGACGATATTCGTGCTCAATTTGATGAAAACTTTGTAACTTTACTTTGTCTATTGATTTCTTAAGGCATTTGACTCCGTTGACCATCAGTTACTTTGCGCTAAGCTAAAGGCTTACTTTGGGTTTAGCGATGATTCATTGGCATTAATCAACAGCTATTTAACTAGCCGATACCAACGTGTAATAATCGGGTCCAAAATGTAATGCCTTAGCGAAATAGTCTGCAGTGTTCCACAGGGATCAATCCTTGACCCACTGTTATTTAGTTTATTAATCAATGATATTTTTACGGTCTGCGAGTTCGTCAGTATGCATGCTTATGCGGATGATGTTCAACTTTACCTGTCTAGCCGCATTGATGAGATTGATGATTTGTGTTCGAAACTCAATGCTAACATTTCACCTATTTCCCTTTATAAATGTAAGGCGCGATAACCTCCGAAGAGATCTAAGGTCGAGCTTCTCTTCCAATTTGCGTCGTGCTCCTCTTGATTTTTCCCTACAAATTGGCCGGACGGGACCTACATGTTTTATGCCGACTCCGAACGGCATCTGCAAGGCAGATGAGTTTTCACTGAGAGCTTTTCATGGCAGAAATACAATCGGAGCGCTTGCCAGACACTGCCGAGGGGCGACCCCGCTTAGAAAAATTTCTTCTAATTGAAAAATCTTATTTCTAAAATTTTGATGTTGCTTTGCCCGGGAGTTGAACCCAGGGCATACGGTGTGGTGGCGGAGCACGCTACCATCACACCACGGTGGCCGCCTATTTCCCTTTGGGCTAATAAAAACGGGCTGTGCCTCAACACTAATAAAACTAAAATAAATTTGTTCTGCCTATCTCAAAGAGAAAGCTGATTGAGACGAGACTTCCACCTTTCTACATAGGTACCGCCCAAATTACGCTAGTGAAAAAATTACAAACCTTGACTTTGTAATCAACTCAAATTTCACATGTGTTAACTTGGCCATAGGTAAGGTATATGGTGCCCTGCGGCACTTGCGGCTATCGGCTATGTTCACTCCCTATAACATAATACATAAACTGGCTCTTCAGCTAATTTTACCTTATTTGATGAATTGATATACAACAAGCTAAATTCGCACTCTGCTCATAAAATGGATGTGACATTTAACCATATTACTCGTTACGTGTATGGACTATATAAGTTCGATCATATATCTCGTTGGAAGTCTCTCCTTTTGGGATGTCAAATTTCTGACTATCTTAAAGCCTGGAGCTTCATTTTTCTTTATAGACTAATTCTTACTAAAACGCCATAATACCTTTATAATAAACTTACTTTCACAAGATCTGCTCGTACAAATGATCTAATCGTACCTACATTTAAATCAGTTTCGTCGACTAGACTTTTTTTTCGCAAACACTATACGTACCTGGAATTCTATTCCAAATTCTATAAGAAATAATTTAAGTGTATGTAACTATAAGAATGTTATCTATAACTATTTCTCAGACAATACTTAGGACATAGACTGGCCATGTATAATTTTAAAATACCGACATAAAAACTAAATAGCTTTATTTTGAATAGGCCTACGTTATATACATACATACTTTTTAATACATGCTTATTAGTATTTTGTAATTGTTTAATTGTATACCACTATTAATATTTTCCTGCTTTGTTGTACTATAAAAGATCCATAATCATGCTGTACTAATATTTCTTATCAATAAACATAAACAACAAGTAAGGACGGGACTGTTTTCAGCTGTACCGAAGACTTCATACCTTTCATGAATAGTTATCTCCAAATAATCGGATGTATAAGATAAGAAATATATAGCGAACTGATGTACATACCTAAACGATTTTTAAGATAAATATACAATAAATAATGGCAAAAGCCCCCTTATCTGAACGATCGGTGTATGGGATATATCTTATATATAGCTCCGATCGAAATGATTTTTACAGGAAATCTTCTGATATATTAGAATATATATCACCAAGCTTAACGTTTTTATATTGGAAATTAAGGGAGAAATGGCAAAAATCTTTCTATCTGAACGATCGGTTGTATGGGATATATATTATATATAGCTCCGATCGAAATTATTTTTTCATGAAATCGTCTATGATATATTAGAATAAATATCACCAAGTTAAACATTTTTATATTGGAAATTAAGGGAGAAATTGCCAAAAATCTTTCTATCTGCCCGATCGGTTGTATGGGATATATACTATATATAGCTCCGATCAAAGTGATTTTTTCAGGATATCTTCTATGATATATTAGAATATATATCACCAAGTTTCACGTTTATATTTTCTAAATTGCGGCAGAAATGACCAAAATCGTCTTATCTGAACGATCGGTTGTATGGGAGTTATATGTTATAGTGGTCCGATCCTACCGGATCCGAAAAATGTCTAATATAATACAAAAATGTATCCTTGTGCTAAATTTCATTGAGATATCTCAAAATTTGAGAGACTAGTTTGCGTTCAAACAGACAGACGGACAGACGAACATGGCTATATCAACTCAGTTCGTCGCCCTGATCAATTCGGTATACTTAATGGTGAGTCTATCTTCTATATTTCTCAACTTTACAAACATCGGACCAAAGTTAATATACCATTTCATGTTCATGAAAGGTATAAAAATATGCGGCAGAAGAAAAACCAAGTTTGTATTTCTTAGCTGAATGGAGTAAATAAATTTGGCCGGGTTATGAAGTGGTGGAGTGTGTCACAAGCAGAAAAAACAGTTTTTTAAGGCCGTGACACAAAGACATTTTTCATATAGATGCGTTTAACACAACAAGCGTATGCATTCCAATAACATCGCCACAATCAACCAAGATGTTGCTTTTGTAAAAATGAAGGAACTTCAGACTTGGCAATTGAAGTTTATTACGCCTTGCCCACTCACATACAAAATTTCGCGAAGCACTGTTGTAAACATTCTCCCTATACAACAAAAATACTTGCTAACATATTTTGTGTCGTATTCGATTGTTATATTGCAGTTTTTAATTGTGAAAAATGTTAGAAAATTTACCAACCTGTGGGAAAAATAATTTCACTTGCAAATTGTGCCAACACCCTTAGCCAAAGCAAATGTCAAATTCTTCTTCTTATGATTTGCTTGGAACAAAATTGGGGAGTTGGCTACTTTTCAATATCAGATGGCGCCAGTGTCGCTCATTCTACCATTCTCCATAAAAATATGTGCAATCTACTCATAATGCACAAGCATGTGTTAAACTCATCTACATGAACAACTGCTTATGTGTCGGAGCTATTACACATCGGAACAAATAGAAAAACAAGTAAGGAAGGCTAAGTTCGGGTGTAACCGAACATTACATACTCAGTTGAGAGCTGTGGAGACAAAATAAGGGAAAATCACCATGTAGTAAAAAGAACCTAAGGTAACCCTGGAATGTGTTTGTATGACATGTGTATCAAATGGAAGGTATTAAAGAGTATTTTAAGAGGGAGTGGGCCATAGTTCTATAGATTGACGCCATTTAGGGATATCGCCATAAAGGTGGACCAGGGCTGACTCTAGAATTTGTTTGTTCGATATGTATCAAATGAAAGGTGTTAATGAGTATTTTAAAAGGGAGTGGGCCTAAGTTCTATAGGTGGAAGCCTTTTCGAGATATCGCCATAAAGGTGGACCAGGGGTGACTCTAGAATTTGTTTGTACGATATGGATATCAAATGAAAGGTGTTAATGAGTATTTTAAAAGGGCGTGGGCCTTAGTTTTATAGGTGCACGCCTTTTCGAGATATCGCCATAAAGGTGGACCAGGGGTGACTCTAGAATTTGTTTGTACTATATGGGTATCAAATGAAAGGTGTTAATGAGCATTTCAAAAGGGAGTGGGCCTTAGTTCTATAGGTGGACGCCTTTTCGGAATATCGTTATAAAGGTGGACCAGGGTTGACTCTAGAATGCGTTTGTACAATATGGGTATCAAACGAAAGGTGTTAATAAGTATTTTAAAATGGAGTGGGCCATAGTTCTATGGGTGGACGCCTTTTCGGGATATCGCCATAAACGTGGACCAGGGGTGACTCTAGAATGCGTTTGTACAATATGGGTATCAAACGAAAGGTGTTAATAAGTATTTTAAAAGGGCGTGGGCCTTAGTTCTATAGGTGGACGCCTTTTCAAGATATCGCCATAAAGGTGGACCAGGGGTGACTCTAGAATTTGTTTGTACGATATGGGTATCAAATTAAGTGTTAATGAGGGTTTTAAAAGGGAGTGGACCTTAGTTGTATATGTGAAGACGTTTTCGAGATATCGACCAAAATGTGGACCAGGGTGATCAAGAACATCATCTGTCGGGTGCCGCTAATTTATTTATATATGTAATACCACGAACGGTATTCCTTCCAAGATTCCAAGGGCTTTTGATTTCGCCCTGCAAAACTTTTTCATTTTCTTCTACTTAATATGGTAGGTGTCACACCCATTTTACAAAGTTTTTTTCTAAAGTTATATTTTGCGTCAATAGACCAATCCAATTACCATGTTTCATCCCTTTTTTCGTATTTGGTTTATAATTATGGCATTTTTTTCATTTTTCGTAATTTTCGATATCGAAAAAGTGGGCGTGGTCATAGTCGGATTTCGGCCGTTTTTTACACCAATACAAAGTGAGTTCAGATAAGTACGTGAACTGCGTTTAGTAAAGATATATCGATTTTTGGTCAAGTTATCGTGTTAACGGCCGAGCGGTAGGACAGACGGTCGACTGTGTATAAAAACTGGGCGTGGCTTCAACCGATTTCGCCCTTTTTCACAGAAAACAGTTATTGTCCTAGAATCTAAGCCTCTGCCAAATTTCACAAGGATTGGTAAATTTTTGTTTGACTTATGGCATTAAAAGTATCCTTGACAAATTAAATGAAAAAGGGCGGAGCCACGCCCATTTTGAAATTTTCTTTTATTTTTGTATTTTGTTGCACCATATCATTACTGGAGTTAAATGTTGACATAATTTACTTATATACTGTAAAGATATTAACTTTTCTTTTAAAATTTATTAAGCATACATATAGTAATAAGGGTAACGTTCCTGCCAAATTTCATCATGATATCTTCAACGACTGCCAAATTACAGCTTGCAAAACTTCTAAATTACCTTCTTTTAGAAGTGGGCGGTGCCACGCCCATTGTCCAAAATTTTACTAATTTTCTATTCTGCGTCATAAGTTCAACCCACCTACCAAGTTTCATCGCTTAATCCGTATTTGGTAATGAATTATCGCACTTTTTCGATTTTTCAAAATTTTCGATATCGAAAAAGTGGGCGTGGTTATAATCCGATATCGTTCATTTTAAATAGCGATCTGAGATGAACCTACATACCAAATTTTATCAAGATACCTCAAAATTTACTCAAGTTATCGTGTTAACCGGCAGACGGACGGACATGGCTCAATCGAATTTTTTTGGTACTGATGATTTTGATATATGGAAGTCTATATCTATCTCGATTCCTTTATACCTGTACAACCAACCGTTATCCAATCAAAGTTAATATACTCTGTGAGCTCTGCTCAACTGAGTATAAAAAGACGTTCAACTTGCTTGAGTGCACCCACTTTGTGCCTGAGTGCTATCTTCAGTTGATGAAACTCGCGACAAAAATATAAAATCTTAATAAAAATAAACTTTCCTTAAAAAAATAAAAAATAAATAATACTAAATCAATTATACACTTTGGCGGAAAAATGGTGCAACTAACAATCGTTGCCACAGGCTGCCATGAGCGAATGGTTTTATTGAAGCGATGAAGCGTGTTGGGAAGGGTTTTTGTCCCTGCTTTGGTGCCGACACGGGCCAAGCTTGTAAAAGAGGTTGGTACTGATTTGGAAAGCATGTTCGGTCTTCTTAAGTTGTGTTGTGCATCATTAACTGAATGAGGACAAAATACAAACGAACAAACAAATACGGAAATATCTGAGAGAAATAATTAAATAAGTTTACGCTGGTACTCGCATGGGCATAAGTTAGATACCATATTTTCGGCTTAAGTAAGAGTTGCATACGATCCATCAAGCATGAAAGGCATGAACAAAAGCGCGGTGCTGCAAAATTTGAGAGATCATGTGCAAAGCTTACGATATTAGACACACAAAGTGGTTCATAACTCTGAAGAGAGAAGCCTTAAGGCTCTACTAAATGGACACTGCCTTCTTGCGTCACATTCTTATAAGTTAGGCATCGTCAGTAATAGCAGGTGTAGGAGGTGCGAGCTGCAGGAAAAAAACGGTTAAGCACGTTCTGTGTTCATGTCCTGCGCTCACCAGGTCAAGGCTCCAGTTATTAGGGGCGGCAGAGTTACCATATATCGAGTCAGCAATTAAGCTAAGTCCCAAAAAAAACTAACTAACTAAAACTAAGTTTTTGTGGAGTTTTATTGATACTGATTGTCCTTTGCAAAGTAGTCCGTTGAGTCGATATTTGGATCTCGTAGTAGCCAGGACACTATGCTATGCTTGACGTCGATCATGATGTAATCCATTTCATATCGTGTTCTTCAATCAGGAGACTGCCATGTATGCAGCTAAATGAATCTTTTAATGCTAGAACCCTGTACTGTAGATGATCATAATTCGAGCCTTGGCAAAGTCAATCAACATCAACCAGTGGAGAGAAAATATATCGTAAAAGCTGAATTTTCCACCTGTGTGGCCAAATCTGCCTTCCTTTCGATTTAATGTAATGGCCTCGGCAGTTATTGTATACCTGTCATTGTTTATCATAAAAGGAGTCCTCAAGAGACTCTTTACTACTACGTGACAATTTCCCGTCGTACTTTTTTCTGTCTCTGAACTCTGTATCCCTTGAATAGGACTTTCTTAGGTATCGCCGTTTTACTGAGCATTCCGCATAGAAATTTTTCTATGATACTCTTTTCGACCTGTTAACTTCCCGTTTAAAGATTCTTCTACAGGTCTAAGTATTCGTCTTAGCACTTATCGCTTTTCCCAACTTTTGCCAGGTTAAAAATCTTCTTTTACCTGCTCTATAAGAAGACTCAGCTTCTTACTCCACCAAGGTCGCTTTATATTCCATGTTCCTCTATGGTGGAAATTTCTTTGTTTTGTCCAAATTTTCCTTCTACACACTTATGGATGGTGAAAGCTTTTCACTTCTCTACCTTCTTAGGGAGTGATATATGCTTTGTCTAAAAAGGGTGACTTTTCAAGGACCCTCCGTTCATACAATCCATAATGTGATATTATGCTTAGATCACATTACTTAAGGTTGGCTCGAGATATGCAGGAACGCTACCACTGCTTTCCACTTGTAAAATTATCTGTAGTATATATCAAAAAAGCGACTCAGTTTTACAATCAGTACCATCCCCTCCGCATGCGTTGTGGTGCGCAATTGCATCCGCGCTTTTGGCAAGCCGCCTTTTACACCCCTCCTAGTTTACCAGCTTTTGAAATGCTCTCCTGGAGCTTCCACGTTATGAACCAGGTAGCAGAATAAAGGACGGTTCCCCTCTATTGCTACTCTCGGTAGGTCTTTAGTGCTCAAGTTCGATAGCATACACAAGGATAGGTGGTTCCTTATCATGACTGGAGCGCTAGCCCTGACACGACAAATCCGCACGTGCTGAAACTAGAAACCTTTCCTCAAAAAGATAGCCATGGCCGTATTAGCACCATATCTAACCAATCCTCCTGCTCGGCGCCACTTTACTGTCTTATCTGTAAAATTGCGTCATTCAGTTGTTTGGTAAAAGATACAAAAGATTTATAAAGCTTTTTAAAATGACATTTCCATATAAATTGCCTATTATATGAGCTCTATAAACCTAAGTAATACAATTTTACTCTATCAAAATAACAAATTCAATGTTTCTATGCATATTCTACAGAAATGAAATGTGCGCTAATTTGGGTAAATATTTTGCTATACTTTTTCATAGAAAATTTCCTTGTAGTTGTTTTTTATATACATATTTGCACAGGTGAATTGTGCCATTGAATTGAGTACGGCTTTGTGGGTTGATATGATTGGTAAGATTGTTGGTTGTTTTTTTTTTTGTTTTTTGAATAAATAAAAACAGAAAAGCACGAAGGGTACACGTAATTAGTTTTATCTCTTTCTAAATTGCTAATAGATATGTTCTATTTTATACCGCCACAGAACCAGAGATGGAAGCAGCGCACTAAGTTTTGAGCAGCAATACTGCTCGATGTGAAGCGAGCTGACATAATCAAGATCCTGGGTTAAGAGTTAATGAGACGTTAATTTGTTGTGGACTTGAACGTCTGTTCATCTTTCACATATTCGTAAAATTTAGTGATTTTTATAGCATTTTCACACAGAGGGTTAATGAAATAATTAGCTAAGTTTTCTACATTAAAGCTCTTATTGAACAAAATGTTCCATACAAAATACAAATTCTTAATTGTTTCATTATTGCTCTTAGGCACTCGTTTAATTGAGCCAAAAATCTAGACGGTTTTGCTTGGTGTTTTGGATTTTATTTTTAATGTTACAAATGACAAAATAAAATTGTTTAATTTCCATAAATTACACAAAAAATAATAAAACACCAAAAAAATGCAAAATTTTGTTTTTGCTGCATTTGAAACAAAAGATGCATTTTGTTTTGATTGACTTTAATCCTTAAGAGGAAACAGCTGCTATTTATTTTAAATATTTTCTTGTAAACAGCTTACTATTTTTTTTTGGGCTGCTTACGGATGTTCGTCAATGAAGCAAGTGGCCCTGTATGAAAAGCAAAAACTAATTATTTCATTAAATAAAATTCCACTATTTTCTGTTGGAATAAAGAAATGGGGGTTCCAACCCCGGTCCAAATACATTTCTAATTATTTGTTAAACCTTATACATAACTGTAAGTAGATATAGACTTCTTTATATTAAAACGTATGTATAAGTTTTAGATTGACACCTTATTTGCAGTAATTAAAGGAAATTGTTTGCTTGTATTCAAGTATTTAGTTATTTTTTCTACATTTATCTTTAATATTGATACCAAGATTGAAGGTATATTGATGCAATGCGATACTGCTCTTCCTGCTGTTCTTCATTCCATCCCATTCGACTACCTTCGACTCTATTCGCAACATAACCTCAATTTTAGCTGCCCAACTATATGGTAAACAATGTTCAATTACGTTTTGGATCAAGTGTCAATCGAATCAATTACCTTTCGAGTTATGAGTATGATCAACTATAACGGTAGGCAGTGTAGTGACTGAGATGCATTTTTGTTCTTTGTTTACAAACCGTTGCGCTCAGACGCTGAGTTATTGTTGTGTAGATAAGGTAGGCAAGATTTTTGCGAGTGCCTTAAAACGAAAGAACTTCTTGACAAAGAACTCGGTTGAATGTCTCTGATCTGTTGATTTTACTAGTTTTATTTCTTTCAGTGTATAAATTTTGTTAAGATTAAACCTGTGAGTTACTTCATTTTGCTCAGATCTATTTTGATATAGCTATGTCTATATCTATATCGATTCCTTTATGTAGTTGGCTACAACTATAATCAAATCAGAGTTATAATACCCTTTGTACAATAACACACTACTTATGAGAATTATCCAGACCCCGACCCGAATATCATTTATCTAGCCCAATATCCTTAAGAGTTATAACGTTTAACAAATAATTAAAAAGATATTTTGACCGGGGTTAGAACCCCACACTCTTTTGCAAAAACATTCAAATATTCACATTTAAAAAGAAAAAGATCATGGGTAGTGTGTAATAAGGTACGTTTATTTGTAGCTATGTATGTACATTAGGGTGACCGTAAAAAATCGATGTCGTATTTTTGTCAACGGGAACCCCATAAAATGATCAGCCTTTGCAGATATTATGATAGCCAAAGTTTAAGAACGATTGGATCATATTAACATGTGCCGCTGGGCGCTTAAAATTTCAAAAAACTTGATTTTTTGGCCGATGAGCGACGTTTGTCCGGAACTCTTCATTATTTTCTCATGATTCATATCTCCAGGTAAAGGCATGTTGTTCCCACTAATTTATATTCCACACAAATTTTTTGTTATTTGTAACCGAACCGAGCTATTACAGCCTTTGTCACCAAAAATTTTAATAGGTACCTCTAAGAACAAACTTATGATATCATGAAAAATCTCTTATATTCTTTAAAGTATAAATGTTGGAATGGGAAAACGGGTTTTTTTACATACGTTAATGTATTTTAACACATTTTATTATTTTTAAGGACACAAGGATACAATAATGAATACTCTATTCTACAGGTTTCCTCAATGTTCTTTTTGAACAGTCAGGATACAACTTTCGGCATTGGCTTTGAAAAATATATGGGGTATTCCATCCCATTTCGACCAATTTTGAACCCGACCTCTTTAGAATTGGCTGAAAGTTTTTCTTCTTTTTCTAGCTTACGAAAGACGTTTTTCAGAAGTTTTTCAAATTTTTTCATCCAACTCAAAAAAAGTTATGAATTTTTAAAAAAACACCGTTTTTATTTTCAAAATGCTATAACTTTTTCAAAAATTGACCGTTTGGGATCTTTTTTTTTTTAATTTTTTTTGAAATGTACTTTTCGGAAAAAATTCAAAAAAATTTTTAAAGTTTGTTTTTTTGTAATTTTTCAGTTTTACGAGATTTTTCGAATTTCGCCATTTTTTTCCCATAAAAAACTTCTATCAATTCTGCAATCATCTCACTAATACCGGAGTGGGCCGAGAATTTTTTTTATTTAATTGAAAAAAAAACTTTAAAATTTTTTTTGTATTTTTTCCGAAAAGTACATTTAAAGACATATTTAAAAAAAAAATGATCCCAAACGGTCAATTTTTGAAAAAGTTATAGCATTTTGAAAAAAACACCGTTTTTTTCAAAACATTTAAAACTTATTTTGAGTTGGAAAACGGTGTTTTTTCAAAATGCTATAACTTTTTCAAAAATTGACCGTTTGGGATCATTTTTTTTTTAAATATGCTTTTAAATGTACTTTTCGGAAAAAATACAAAAAAATTTTTTTATTATACAAGCTCCTTTAAGCCTTCCTGTATTTGACGAAGTGGTGTCGAAACACATGGCTTTGCTAGTATGGGAGATACCCCATTCCTCGATACAATTATAAACAGCCAGGGCTTGTTCTTCGCCAGTGCTACTATCTGCTGTAGGAACTCCTAGTAGTCGTTCATGTTCACCATAAGAAATAAAAACCGCTATTCGTTCAGTCTGCTCTGTCTTTATAATGCTTGGTGAACCACAACAGCATCCTTCTCTGTCACATGAACTTGTTCCTTGACATTCTCAGTGTATTTTTCCCTAAATACTTTTCGTCTTTCTTGGATAACAGTTTTTGACACTTTGAAGTCGTCAGGATTCTCCCCAAGTGCCTCTATGGTAGCTTTAAGAATTCGTGTGGCATTTCTGTCAGATACCTTACAACGAACCAACAAAAGAGAAATAGTTAAAATTTCTCTAGTCCCACGCCTAATCTTTTTGCTATGAGATGGCCCTGGAAGATCTTCAGCTTCCTTAGAGGTACATACGTCCATACTCGACACATCCATGTCATCCCCATCATACACATCGCATATATTTTCCGCATATATTTTTCACTGTCCTCGTCTTCTTCACTATCACTATCTATATCTATGAAGGAAAAGGGAAAATACCGTAAATAAGGAAAATAATGAGGTTGGTGTGAAATACTTGAGGTTGTTTTGTGATACTTCAATATATACTGAATATAAGAAACCGATCTACTCAAACCTTTTCAACAAAAATAAAAAAATTCAAACCAAATAAAAAGAAAATCTTGCCTATGTTGAAACATTCCGATCGAATTTGTTTGTTCTTTTTCGCAAGTTTCTTTTGTAGTTTTCTTTCTTCAGCTCGAGCTAACTTCAAATCAACTCCAAGCATAGAGCCTGGACGACCCTTCTCCTTTTGTTTCAAAAGAAATTGCTTGTCTTCTTCTGATTTCATCATGGCCAAGGCGTCTTGATGAGCGATATCAAAGATATCATCTATCTTCAAGGCGAACTCTTTGATTTTGTTCCTTGCAGCTTCCGATTGTTTTTTCTGGTCCTTCTGTAAATTTCTCCACTCTGCGTAAAGTTTCTCTAATTTAGTAATAGCATCTTTTTCATGTTTTATAGGAATTCGAGCTTTCGAGATATCGTTATAAAGGTGGACTTTGAGAATTTGTTTGTACGATATGGGTATAAAATGAAAGGTGTTAATGATTATTTTAAAAGGGAGTGGGCCTCAGTTCTATAGGTGGACGCCTTTTCGGGATATCGTTATAAAGGTGGACCAGAGCTGACTCTAGAATTTGTTTGTACGCTATGGGTATCATATGAAAGGTGTTAATGAGTATTTTAAAAGGGTGTGGGCCTCAGTTCTATAGGTGGACGCCTTTTCGGGATATCGTTATAAAGGTGGACCAGAGCTGACTCTAGAATTTGTTTGTACGATATGGGTATCAAATGAAAGGTGTTAATGAGTATTTTAAAAGGGCGTGGGCTTAGTTCTATAGGTGGACGCCTTTTCCAGATATCGCCATAAATGTGGACCAGGGGTGACCCTAGAATTTGTTTGTACGATATGGGTATCAAACGAAAGGTGTTAATGAGTATTTTAAAAGGGCGTGGGCTTAGTTCTATAGGTGGACGCCTTTTCGAGATATCGCCATAAAGGTGGACCGGGGCTGACTCTAGAATTTGTTTGTACGATATGGGTATCATATGAAAGGTGTTAATGAGTATTTTAAAAGGGTGTGGGTTTAGTTCTATAGGTGGACGCCTTTTCCAGATATCACCATAAAGGTGGACCAGGTATGACCCTAGAATTTGTTTGTACGATATGGGTATCAAATGAAAAGGGGTTAATGAGTATTTTAAAAGGGAGTGGGCCTTAGTTCTATAGGTGGACGCCTTTTCGAGATATCGCCATAAAGGTGGACCAGGGGTGACTCAAGAATGCGTTCATACAATATGGGTATCAAACGAAAGGTGTTAATGAGTATTTTTCGAGATATCGCCATAAAGGTGAACAAGGGTGACTCTAGAATGTGTTTGTACGATATGGGTATCAAATTAAAGGTTAATGAGGGTTTTAAAAGGGAGTGGTGGTAGTTGTATATGTGAAGGCGTTTTCAAGATATCGACCAAAATGTGGACCAGGGTGAGCCAGAACATAATCTGTCGGATACCGCTAATTTATTTATATATGTAGTACCACGAACAGTATTCCTGCCAAGGTTTCAAGGGTTTTTTATATCGCCTTCAGAACTTTTCCATTTTCTTCTACTTAATATGGTAGGTGTCACACCCGTTTTACAAAGCTTTTTTCCAAAGTTTTATCTTGCGTCAATAAACCAATCCAATTACCATGTTTCATCCCTTTTTTCGCATTTGGTATAGAATGATGACATTTTTTTTCTTTTTTCGTAATTTTCGGTATTGAAAAAGTGGGCGTGGTCATAGTCGGATTTCGGCCATTTTTTATACCAATACAAAGCGAGTTCAGGTAAGTACGCGCGAACTGAGTTTAGTAAAGATATATCGATTTTTGCTCAAGTTATCTTGATAACGGCCGAGCGGAAGGACAGACGGTCGACTGTGTATAAAAACAGGGCGTGGCTTCAACCGATTTCGCCCTTTTTCACAGAAATAAGTTATCGTCCTATAATCTAAGCCCCTACCAAAATTCACAAGGATTGGTAAATTTTTTTTCGACTTATGGCATTAAAAGTATCATAGACAAATTAAATGAAAAAGGGCGGAGCCACGCCCATTTTAAAATTATATTTTATTTTTGTATTTTGTTGCACCATATCATTACTGGAGTTGAATGTTGACATAATTTACTTATATACTATAAAGATATTAAATTTTTTGTTAAAATTTTACTTAAAAAAAAATTTTTTTAAAAGTGGGCGTGGTCCTTCTCCAATTTTGCTAATTTTTATTAAGCGTATATATAGTAATAGGAGTAACGTTCCTGCCAAATTTCATCATGATATCTTCAACGACTGCCAAATTACAGCTTGCAAAAATTTTAAATTACCTTCTTTTGAAAGTGGGCGGTGCCACGTCCATTGTCCAAAATTTTACTAATTTTCTATTCTGCGTCATAAGTTCAACCCACCTACCAAGTTTCATCGCTTTATCCGTCTTTGGTAAAAAGTGGGCGTGGTTATAGTCCGATATCGTTCATTTTAAATAGCGATCTGATATGAGTGCTCAGGAACCTACATACCAAATTTTATCAAGATACCTCAAAATTTACTCAAATTATCGTGTTAACGGACGGACGGACATGGCTGAATCAAATTTTTTTTCGATCCTGATGATTTTGATATATGGAAGTCTATATCTATCTCGATTCCTTTGCACCTGTACCACCAACCGTTATCCAATCAAAGTTAATATACTCTGTGAGCTCTGTTAACTGATAAAAATAGAGGGGAAAAAAGACATTCACTAGTTTCAAAGCACAAAATCTAAAAATAAAAAAGCACAAGTCACTCATACGATTAATTCTTTGATGGATCCGGCGCTTCGGGATATTCATACCTGGGCATCTAATGTCGGATTGAAAGTCAATGCGGAGAAGGCGGATATGGTTTTGTTTACAAAGAAGTACAAGGTCCCAAATTGGACCAGGCCTAAGTTAGAAGGGGTGACCTTACAGGAGAAACCTTGCACAAAATATCTAGGAATCATCCTAGACAGTAAGCTGTCATGGAAGTTCAACGTGGAGGAGAGGGTCAAAAAGGCCTCAACGGCACTCTATGCATGTAAAAGAATGCTGGGGTGTACGCGGGGCCTATCGCCCTCTCTTTCTCATTGGGTTTTTACAGCGATTGTAAGCCCTATTTTATACCTGGGAGTTCTTGTTTGATGGAAAGCCACACAAAAAACAACATACCTGAAAAAATTAGAGGGGGTATGCAGACTATCGATGCTTAGCATTACGGGAGCCCTGAAAACAACCCCGACGGCTGCACTGTATGCCATTCTGCACATCCCACCTGTAGACCTGGTAGCAAAGAACAAAGCGGTAACGACCGCAACCAGGCTCGGTGCTTCGGGGCAGCTTGAGCGCCGATTGGCCATAGTAGTATAGCGTCATCAATCACAAGATGAACAGACTACATGATTCCCTATCTGCGCTTCGAGGGAGATCTTAAGGCCACAATATAGGTGGACGGTTTGCGCAAGGGTGCGCAAATGGCCGACGAGGCGATACATGTGTACACCGATGGTTCCAAAGTAGTGGAAGGAGTAGGGTCTGCGGTATACTGAGCTGATCCGGAAATAAGCAGATCCTACAGGCTGCCGGATTACTGTAGCGTTTTCCAAGCGGAAATATTAGCCGTAACCAAAGCAGTAGAAACCCTGGAAGAGAATAGCTTAAGCTGCACCGTGTTAACTTTTATATTGACAGTCAAGCAGCAATTAAGGCAATAATCTCGCATAGCACAGCATCTAAATGCGTGTTAGAGTGTAAGCAGTCTCTGCAGAGAATCGGGACAGGGAGAAGCATACATCTATATTGGGTCCCAGGGCATATGGGAATAGATGGGAATGAAAAAGCGGACGAACTAGCTAAAAAGGGCGCATCCCTTGAAGCTTGTTCCGTAGATGTCCCAATTAGATTGGGCGAGATTAAGCGAAGGCGAGAGGTGCACATGATCGATCAAGCGGGAAAGGCGTGGGTTCAAGCGCGGGGCTGTATGGTGTCGAAGATTATGTGTAGGTCTTACAACCTTAGACTAACACAGTTGCTTCTATCATTAAAAAGAGAGGACTGTAGACTCATGACGGGTATTCTGACTGGACACTGCCTTCTGGCGTCACATGCCTTTAAATTAGGCTTGGTCAGTGATAGCAGATGTAGGAAGTGCGGGTTGGAGGAGGAAACGATCGAGCACGTTCTGTGCCAGGCTAAGACTCCAGCTATTAGGAGTGATACAGCTGTCAAATCTAGAAGCAGCACGTGCCTTAAGTCCTAGGAAGCTTCTAGTATTTGCCAAAATGACGGAGTTATTTTATAACATAGGTCCTGGTTTTGATAGGGGTTTTCAGTTTGGTCGTTAAAACAAAATTTTGGTAACACTACGGACTCAATCAGTCTATGTGAGGTCCTCATGGACCGGCCAGTTCAACCTACCTACCTACTCATATTTAATTGTTTTTATTGAAAATACCTGGACTTCTGCTATATTAACTACTCAAATTCTCATTTAAAACTTAATAAATTGAAAAAATTGGTATTGCAGAAATGGCATTTAGCTTTGCCAATGCGCTAGCAGATGTCCGTTTTATTCAAAGTAGGCGCTGCTTAAAGGCCCTCCTACAATACACGATGCGTGCGACTGCGTGCGTCTGACAGATGAGTTAAATGCACACTGTCATACGGAATGGCCTACAATGGCCCGCACGTACACGCAGTCAATCGCAAAGAAATTCGTAGTTATATTCGAAAACGGATTCGAACGCAAATGAGTTGCGTTTCTTCTATTTTGACTGGGTTTTTTTGCGTGCAGCCAACTTCATGTTGTTTACAGTGCGATTAGTATACACAATAATAATAAAAATATCAACCAAGCACAAATATAAAAAATTTGCTTATGTATATGCAAAAATTTTACAAAACATATGAATTGTCAAACGCACGGAAATGCTTACACTGTAGATGCACGCATCGTGCATTGTACGAGGGCCTTAAGCAAATTTTTAAACTCCAGCCTCCGGATTCTGGAAATCGCCATCGCTAAAACTGCATCACCAAAAAGCTCTAAAGCAATATCAAGTGCGCAGAATTCGGGCTAAACTCGAGATACCTTGAAGTTAATTACCATACAAGGGAATGCGAAGTGTTACATAACTTAACGTGTAATTCTCTTAATAAGATGTGCGTTCCTAGAGGTATGCGTAGAATATAAATTAATGGGAACAACATGCCTTTACCTGGAGATATGAATCATGAGAAAATAATGAAGAGTTCCGGAGATACGGCCCAAAAACGTCGCTCATCGGCCAAGAAATCAAGTTTTTTGAAACTTTAAGCGCCCAGCGGCACGTGTTAATATGATCCAATCGTTCTTAAACTTTGGCTATCTTATAATCTGCAAAGGCTGATAATTTTATGGGGTTCCCGTTGACAAAATTCCTCAAAAAATTCCCCTCCCTATCACTGCGGTCACCCTAATGTACATATATTCTATTTCTCTATTTCGATAGAAGCCGCCTAATACCAATTTCACACAGACAACAATGAAATTTTATTTAACGAAATATTTAATTCATCCTTTTCACACAGAGCCAATACGCTTCTTTCAAGAAAATATTTAAAATAAATAGCAGCCATTTCCTCTTTAAGATTAAAGTCAATTAAAACAAAATGCATACGCAACTGGTTATTCATAGATGTTGCACCTAACCAATTATGTGCCTACATTTTAAGAGAAATATTATCTTTTGTATCAAATGCAGCAAAAATAAAATTTTAAAATGTTTTGTGGTGATTTATTATTTTTTGCGAATTTATGGAAATTAAACAATTTTATTTTGTCATTTGTAACATTCAAAATAAAATCCGAAACACTAAGCAAACTCGTCTAGATTTTTGACTCAATTAGACGAGCGCATAAGAGATATAATGGGAAAATTAAGAATTTGTATTTTGTATGGAACATTTTGTTCAATAAGAGCTTTAATGTAGAAAACTTAGCTAATTATTTCATTAACCCTCTGTGTGAAAATGCTATAGAAATCACTAAATTTTACGAATATGTGAAAGATGAACAGACGTTTAAGTCCGCAACAAATTAACGTCTCATTAACTCTTAACCCAGGATCTTGAGTATGCCAGCTCGCTTCACATCGAGCAGTATTGCTGCTCAAAACTTAGTGCACTGCTTCCATCTCTGGTTTTGTGGCGGTATAAAATATGACATATCTATTAGCGCAATTTGGAAACAGATAAAACTAATTACGTGTACCCTTTGTGCTTTTCTGTATTTATTTATACAAAAACAAAAAAAAAAAAACCCCAACAATCTTACCAATCATATCAACCCACATAGCCGTTCTCCATTCGATAGAACAATTTAACTGTGACAGTATATGTATAAACAAACAGTTACAAAGAAATTTTGTTTTGAACAAGCAAATTTTTAAGTATTTTCATTGTGCTAAGTTCTTGAAATCTATTGTTTATTTTTTAGTCACATGACAGACCCGAGATGTATAAATAGCGCCCACAAAATTTATCTTGCTTTAATTAATACTTAACAAGTGGCGTGGAAAGTTTTAAACTAATATGAATCTAAGCAATAACTTCACACTTCTTTTCGTCGTCCTTAGCTGCATATTGACCTACACGAATGCGCAATTTCGTGTTATTCCTGGCAGATCTGTGCCTATAACGGAGAGACCATATTTAGTGGCAATATTTAAAAAGGAAAATTATAAATGCGTTGGTTCATTGCTTACCAAAAAATTTGTGCTTACAGCTTTTAAGTGCGTGTTTGAACAACCTTTAGATGAGATTACCGTTAAAGCCGGTGTTACCAAATTATCCGAAACGGGGCAAGTTGGCCATCCTAGTGGTTTTATTTATACAGAAAAGGCGAGATTACTAAAATTCGATTTGGAACCAGCTATAATTGAATTGCGAGCACCCTTTACCAAGAGTGATACAGTGAACACAATAAAACTTTGCAGTTCTATATTAAGGGAGGGCGATGACATGGAAATTATTGGATGGGGCACAAAAAGTATCACGGAATGTCCTGATGAACTTCGAACTACAGTCACGACCGTAGCATCATGGAGTAAATGTGAAAATATATTCATAAACCTGCTTTCGGTTCCGATGTACACTCCGATTTGTGTTGAAGACCTTGAAAATGGTGCGGGTTATGGAGATTTTGGAGCACCAGCCGTTTTTAACGGAGAAGTTTGTGCGATTGCAATAGAGTTGTTTGATAAGAATATGCCGCCAGTTTATTTAGATTTATCTTGGAAGAGTGATGCTCAATTTTTTATATGGTCAAACACGGGATGTAAATAAGTAGTGTTGTTATAAATAAATGCTGACATATACTTATGTATGTAATACTTCTCAATTAATAGTACAGACAGGATACACTAGCAAACATCAGAGTGATAATATATTTCTGTTACAATGTTTTCGTTTTTGTTTTCGATAAGGAAATGTATCTAAATTATAATTTTTTACTGTCAAACCTAAACTGCTACAATCACAATATTTTGATTGTGATTTTTATATATGTACATACATATATACATAGATATATAGATTAAGAAATTAAATTTTTAAAATGAATCAAAGAAAATATTTTGAATGCAAAAATTTTCATGAACAAAAGTATACACGATAAAATCTATATATCGTCGCTGCGCTAACGAAAACAGTTATGTGTTTTTTTTCAATTTTTTTTTTATTGCTTGCTTTTATTACTTGCTTATATTTTTTTTTTAATCGCTAGCGAAAGTGCTTTGATTTCAATGTAAAAATTATTACAAACCATCTCGCTTCTCAAGGCAGCTGGTTCTATAAACCGGAGCGTCTCGGGATTTTTCCCGACAAAGGGTAGTAATTTCAGTGTAACCCCATTTAATTTGTTGCGTCCCTCCCACAAATTTTCATCCTCCCAACAGATCCTTGCAGCGGTACTGCGCCATATTCTCCTGCTCCGAGAGGGTATCGAATTCAATCCGCGACCTGTACCTGCCCCGGACGGTCACACTCTTGTCAGTGTGTTACGTGCAAGGTATGGTTGAATCGGACAGGATGTTCTGGGCTAGACCCCAAAACCCGACGTCTTCGTATCTTTTATAAATCTTTTGTGGCCCTTTGCTGTTCACGCCCGGCGTTCCGTGCGACTTAGCGCTCCCACTACCTTCTAGCAGCCCCACTGCTCAGCAAGCCACAACAAGTGCCGGTGCTGCTCGCGCCCTACGGAAACACCAGCTAATACGGCCGCTCCTGCTCATAAGTACAATCTCCGTAGTAGAGTTGGTAGCAATGCCGAGCATCAGCCCCCGCCCCGGTTTCTTCCCACCCTCTGCTCGACACTAGCATTCGAGTAGGTCAGGAAAACAGACTCAGTCCCTACCACCATTTGCCAGCACAGAATATATATGTTTGCGACATCTGGCCAATGCGGCTCCAGCCTTGGACGGTGCCACTTTCCTAGATGTTCTGGTCTCAGCGACAGCAACCCACGAAGGGTTTCATCACGCCATGCTGTCAGGCCGCAAACCAAACTACACCGGGTACCCAAATGCTTACCCAGGGACGTCCAGTGCTAGGGCGACAACAGAAATTGCGTCTTGGCCTCCCTCTACTCACGCGTAGTCACATATCACTTACCCGTTACACTTCAGAATTCTGCAGTTAAACTGTAATGGGTTAACTGGGAAGATCACGGAGATAGTTGATTTAATGAAACGGCATAACATCCGCATTACAGCGATCCAAGGGACCAAACACCCAGCAAGATCTGCTCTGCAGACCTGCTCTGGACATATAGTCTCACCGTCTCGCGTTTATCACCCACCACTCAGTGCTATAAAAATCTATTTGACCCCGACATCGGCATCACGCTACCGACTTCCTTACACCCATGACGGGATGCTACGCGTCCCGATATGGTCGCCAAGTCTAAAGGTTATACACACATGAAGAAAATACAGGCCTGCCAAAATTCTGCCCTCAGAACCGCTACGTGCTGTCTTCTTATGTCCCCAGAACACCACGTATACAATGAGGCGAGAGTACTCCCTATTAGGGAGAGAAATGAAATGCTAAACAAACAGTTTCTGTTGAATACTCAGAAATCTGGGCACTCGAACAGACATCTGATTGATGAAGCTACACCTCCCATTGGATTAAGGGGTCATCTCCGTAAGCATTATGAGAAAATACGGCAAACATTTCATATATTTCCCTACCGACAGAAGCAAATTTGAATCGTGTTTGAAAACAGCTATGTGCTATAAAACGGCGCAAATATTTATCACGTCGTAATGGGTTAAAAAACATGGTTTTTTCCTTCACACATCAATAACGCACTTTCCATAAAATATTTCAAAAATACGACATTTGCAAAATTTTGCAAATGGATACCAGAAATAAGTTTTTTGATCTCCTGAAAAGTTGCTGAAAAACACATAACTGTTTTTGTGAGCGCAGCGACGATATGTATGTGACCCGGCCTATGAAAAGGTGGCTTATGACTCAAAAAAGAAATTGCGAGAAACAAGCTGTTAAAGATAAACAATGCATTTCTTCAGTTTCTCAGTAGTTTTCTTTTTTGAGTCATAAGCCACCTTTTCATAGGCCGGGTCAGATATATATAAAAAGCAGGGTAAAATGTGTGTTAGTTGGTAGCCGGTGTTTGAAGAGTTGCGTTGGTGGATTTTGTTCAAACTTTCACATAAGTTGGATATACCTCACGCGGTGGTTATTACATAGGTTTGGTTGCGATCGATGCACAGGGTCTCAATATATAGACCAATACGTGGATCCGGGTACCCCTAGGATGTGTTTATAGAATATGGATATCAAATGAAAGCTGTTGATGAGTGCTTTAGTAGAGAGTAATTTTCATACCCCTGGGTGACTAGGGTCTCGAGATATAGACCAAAACGTGGACCCGGGTGCCCCTAGAATGTGTTTATAGAATATGGATAACAAATGAAAGCTGTTGATGAGTGTTTAGTAGAGGGTAATTTTTCATACCCCTGGGTGACTAAGGTCTCGAGATATAGGCCAAAACGTGGCCCGTGAACGCCTAGACAGTGTTTATACAATATGGACATCAAATGAAAACTGTTGATGATTGATTTAGTACAGGGTAGTTTTCATACCTATTGGTAACTAGGGTCTCCAGATATAGGCCAAAACGTGGATCACTGTACACTATGGTAGTTTTAATACCTATTGGTGACTAGGGTCTAGAGATATAGACCAAAACGTGGACCCGGGTACCCCCAGAATGTGTTTTGAGAATATGGATATCAATCTTTTTGATGCGAAACTGAGTTTCAACATGCATATTTCATATATTCCCAACAAAGCGTTGGGAGTACTTGGGTTCGTTAAAAGGTGGGTTAAAGAGTTCGATGATCCGTATCTCACTAAGATTCTTTACACATCGCTGGTCCGTCCAATACTCGAGTATTGCTCAAGCGTTTAGTGCCCTGTTTTTCAAAATCATATAAAGCGTCTTGAGTCAGTTCAAAAGCAATTTTTGATATTCGCATTACGTGGCCTTAACTGGGACTCAAGTCTCCACTTTCCACCATACAGAAATAGACTTCTTCTTATTAGCTTACCCACTCTGGAAACCCGGAGAATATTACTGGAGGTATTGTTCATCCAAAAGCTCATTATTGGGGAAATTGGTTCTGCTGACCTTCTCAGCCGATTGTTTTTTGCAGTTTCTCCTAGGGTTTCCGGACACTACGTTCCTTTTTATTTACGCCTTTGCTAAGAATAATCCTCTGCTTATCTGGTACTCGCACTACAATGACTTGAATAGCTGTATCAGTCTTGAATGTACTTTTGCCACTATACGTAATGCAATACTCGCCTATCTAAACTAAGAGATACAAGCTAATTTATTTTTTAAAAGCTGGAATTATTATTTCTTCCGTAGAAAACAGGCACGATATCGAATAAGGATGGATTGGATACAGCGGTACTTCAACCGGTTCATGCGTTCCCCTACCTGGCCATCCGGCTCCTTTATGAGCACGTCGCGTCAGCTCCCTTATGGGCACCAAGCTCCTTTCTGATCACCTCGCGTAAGCTCCCTTCTGAGCTCCTCACGATGATCCACCACTGGGGACACTTCTATTAATCTTATATATACTATATCTATATATATAAAATTCAAATTATCTATGTATGTAGGTATAGATCGAGTTGCGTCCTAAACGGATCGACCGTTCACAACCAAATTTGCACAACCTACTAGAAACCTTCCAAGGATGGTCATAGGCTAAAAATAATATCGATATATAAAAGGGGCGCGGCACCTCCCATGCAAAATTAATATTTGGTACTACATAACTCTGAAGGTATCCATGCTAGAACATTGAAATTTAGTATGGAGTTATATGAGGTCAATCCCTAACACCCCTAAGAAAATGTGGGGTGGGGGAGAAGGCGCGTGGCACCACCCATATAAATGGAATTTATCATACTGCACATCCCTGGATGTAGTAATGGTAGGATAATGAAAATTGGTAAGGAGCTATTTGAGGTTAAGTCCTAACACCTCCAGTAAAATGTGGAATTGGGGAAAAGGGGGCGGGGCACCTACCCTACAAATGGGATTTTTAAGAAATATGGCTGCCGTACAAACTTAGATTATTATAACAGCTAAAGTTTGACTACAGAGTTGTTTGGCTGTTATTCCTTTTGGTTGTTTAGTAATCTTCCGCCGTTAAAAGTTGTTTGTTAACTTCAGTCTATCCACATCTTCTATCTATATATATATATAAAGTTAAAATTATGAACGTTTGTATGTAGGTATAAATCGGGTTGCGCCCTAAACGGATCGGCCGATCACAACTGAGTTTGAATCACGCTAAATATAACTTCAATATAGAGAAAGGGAGTGTCACCTACCATACAAATGAAATGTTTGATACAACATAACTCCGGACATATTCCAAGAACATTGAAATCCAGTAAAGTGTAAAATTGGATCAATCCCTAACAGCACTAAGAAAATAAGGGGTGAGTAAGAAGGGGCGTGGCACCTCCCATACAAATGGAATAATAAAAATTGGTAAGGAGCTATATGACGTTAAGTCCTAACAGCGCCAGTAATATGTGGAATTGAAAAAAAAAACAAGACAAATGGGACTTTCAGAATTATGGCTGCCTTAAAAACTTAGGTTATTTCAACACGTAAAGTTTGATTGCAGAGTTGGGTTTGGCTGTTATTCCTTTAGTATTCTTTTATGTTATCTTTAGGGTTGGTATTTTTGCAGACGCCTGGAGAAACCGGAAAAAACATTTCTGTTTAATTTGTTATTAATTGATGTAAGAGCAAAAAGAGAAATCACTATGGCAGTTGCTTTCTCAGATACCGCGGATACCCTTTGTGTAGTGGATGTACAACTCCGCATTTAAATGACCACTGTCTGCAAACATCTGATACACCGATGTGCAACATAAGCAAACGGTCAGGCCAAAGTGAGGGTGTGCAATGTGTGCACGACTCATACACAGTCGGTGCAAGTTTAAGACCGAACCCTTAAGAATTTAAGGTGTAATTATCATCCCAAAGGTGGTGCTTTCCTCTTACTTGCTGCAACAGCCGCAGTTGAAATAAATGCGTGCTTTTTCGTCTTTAGACGGCTTTACGTACAAAAATGTACTCTCTTTAGAAATATGCGAGGGCATTGCAGCGGAAATACTTCAGCAGCAGCTTTTGCTGACCAACTTCTTGAAATTAATTATGGCAAAATTCCTATTTCTTTACTAACAGATTTGATGTCTTTTCCTGAAAGTTTTTGAGAAATTATGACATCACCTGAAGCTTTAATAGCTAATGTTTCTTCGAAATATTGAATCTATCTTTACAAACTATAAATGGCTTTGAGAAAAGGCATTTTGGGCACCTCATTCTATTAACATAGTCGTGGAAGAGTCCCAAGCTGTGCATATCCGATTGAGTTTATTAGCTCTTTTGAGCCATCAGAAACTTCACCTCATCGATTGATCCTTAAAAAAGGGCCCATAATATCATAATATTTACTTACTTACTTAATTGGCGCTTAACCGTCTAAACGGTTATGGCCGTCCAACAAGGCGCGCCAGTCGCTCCTTCGCTCCGCCAACCGGCGCCAATTGGTCACACCAAGGGAGTTTAAATCGTTTTCCACCTGGTCCTTCCAACGGAGTGGGGGCCGCCCTCTACCTCTGCTTCCATAGGCGGGTTCCGATAGAAACACTTTCTTGGCCGGAGCATCATCTTTCATTCGCATAACATGGCCTAGCCAGCGCAGCCGCTGCGTTTTAATTCGCTGGACTATGTTGATGTCTGCGTATAGCTCGTACAGCTCATCATTAAATCTTCTTCGGTACTCGCCATCGCCAACGCGTAGAGGTCCATAAATCTTTCGAAGAACTTTTCTCTCGAACACTCCCAAAGCCGCTTCATCTGCTGTTGTCATGGTCCATGCTTCTGCCCCATATAGCAGGACGGGTACGATAAGTGACTTGTAGAGTATGATTTTCGTTCGCCGAGAGAGGACTTTACTTTTCAATTGCCTACCTAGTCCAAAGTAGCATTTATTGGCAAGATTGATTCTTCGCTGGATTTCAGTGCTGATGTTGTTGCTAATGTTGATGCTGGTTCCCAAATAAACGAAGTCTTTTACTATTTCGAAATTATGGCTGCTAACAGTAGCGTGGTTGCCAAGGCGCATATCGCTGACTCTTTGCTCGATGACAGCAGGTACTTCGTTTTGTCATCATTCACCATCAAACCCATCTTTACCGCTGCTTGGAGTAAGCAGAACTAACAGCGCGGGTGTTTAGGCCGATGATATCAATGTCATCAGCATATGCCAGTAATTGCACGCTTTTATAGTATATTGTTCCAGTGCGGTTAAGTTCTGCAGTTAGTATAATTTTCTCCAGCATCAAATTAAAGAAATCGCACGATAGGGGGTCACCCTGTCTGAAACCTCGTTTAGTTTCGAACGGCTCGGAGAGGTCCTTCCCAATTCTGACTGAGCTGATGGTGTTGCTCAACGTCATTTTGCACAGCCGTATAAGTTTTGCGGGGAAACCAAATTCAGACATAGCGGCATATAGGCAGCTCCTTTTCGTGCTGTCGAAGGCGGCTTTAAAGTCGACGAAGAGGTGATGTGTGTCGATTCTCTTTTCACGGGTTTTTTCCAAGATTTGGCGCATTGTGAAAATCTGGTCGATGGTAGATTTACCAGGTCTGAAGCCGCACTGATAAGGTCCAATCAGCCGGTTCACGGTGGGCTTCAATCTTTCGCACAATACACTTGAAAGGACCTTATATGCGATATTAAGAAGGCTGATTCCACGATAGTTGGTGCATTTTGCAGTATCCCCCTTCTTGTGGACTGGGCAAAGAACACTTAGATTCCAACCGTCGGGCATGCTTTCGTCCGCCCATATTTTGCTAAGAAGCTGCTGCATGCGCCTTACCAACTCCTCGCCGCCGAACTTGAATAGCTCCGCAGGCAATCCATCAGCGCCCACGGCCTTGTTGTTTTTCAATCTGGTTATTGCTATTCTAACTTCGTCATAATCGGGCGGGGGGACATATATCATATATATACATCATCATCGATTGCGAGATCGGGTTCTTCATCTCTGCGCGGTGAATTGCTGCCTCCATTTAGGAGAGCAGAGAAGTGTTCCCTCCATAATCTAAGCACTCTCTGGACATCAGTTACAAGGTCGCCGTTTTCATTCCTACAGGAGTTTGCCCCGGTCTTAAAACCTTCCATCTGTCGCCGTATTTTTGGTAGAATTTTCGGGCGTTATTCCTGGTGGCTAGCAGCTCAAGCTCCTCGCACTCACGCCTTTCTGCTTCTGCTTTTTTCTTCCTGAAAAGGCGTCTCGCTTCCCTTTTCAACTCACGATAGCGTTCACACACTCCTCTTGTCGCGCTCGCTTTTAACGTAGCCCTGTAGGCAGCGTCTTTTCTTTCGGTTGCAACGCGGCATTCTTCATCATACCAGTTGTTTTTTCGTGGCCGCCGGTAACCAATTTTTTCCTCGGCGGCAGTATGAAGTGCTTTGGAGATATGCTCCCACTGCTCCTGTATTCCTTCAGGATGAGTTGTGCCCTCACAGAGCAGGTGTGAGAGTCGAGTTGCGAAATCATTGGCAGTCTGTTGTGATTGAAGCTTTTCGACGTCTAGCTTTCCTTGTGTTTTTTGTTCCTTGTTCATAATATTTATGCTTCGGTATTTCGCTTCCCCACGCTTATATAGTGGGAAGGACAAGACTTTTCATCACAAAACTTTTACGAATGTCATTGAAGCAATTCTTTTATCGGAAAATTTCGAAAACAAGAAAGTTTAAAAGCAAGGATTCCATTGATACCAATAGATTTGTCGTTTCAATTTTAAATGCCTCAAATTTCCTATTCAATGAAGCTCAAGGACGATCATTAGCTGCGAATCAAGGGATTGATGAGCGCAATACAAACCTTTATAGCTTCAGAGCTTCTGCAACTCAATTGTCAACCTCACCTACGCGAGGGGAATCCTGTTACAAATATGAATATATCCTACAACAACAGTCATTAGCTGTAGCAGAAGTCAATCTTACCAACTTATGTTATACCCATAGCCAGTTACGCGTAGCCTGCATATTTTTATAAAAACGTGGGGTAAAACCCACGGCCATAAGCTAGTATATATTATACTTTAAATTTTTAGCAGTCGACCGCTTTGTTTTTGAGTCGACTATAATTTTATATAAATAAATAAATAAATATGAAAGCTGTTGATGAGTGCTTTAGTAGAAGAGGTAATTTCCATACCCCTGGGTGAATAGGGTCTCGAGATATAGACCAACACGTGGACCCGGGTACCCCTAGAATGTGTTTATAGAATATGGATAACAAATGAAAGCTGTTGATGAGTGCTTTAGTAGAGGGAACTTTTTCATACCCCTGGGTGACTAGGGTCTCGAGATATAGGCCAAAAGGTGGACCCGGGTGCCCCTAGAATGTGTTTTTACATTATGGGTATCCAACTGAAGCTGTTTATGCGTGCTTTAGTACAGAGTTAGTTTTATACCGCTGGGTGACTGGGGTCTCGAGATATAGACCAAAACGTCGACCCGGGTACCCCTAGAATGTGTGTGTAATATGGATATCAAATGAAAGCTGTTGCTGAGAGCTTTAAAGTAATTTTCATTGTGATATTCGATTTAGTCGCATCAACCTAGCAAAACTGATAAATATGCATGCGAAGCCGAAATAAAGACATGAATTAATAATACCCACATACCTATTTACATACGTCCTATTCGATTTGCCTGAAATTTGGTATATAAATTTACCTATATTAGTATTTACCATCCTTTTTTCCGGGAAGTATACCAGAGACGGACTGAGACATGGATTAGGACTAGGACTGGGACTGAGACTCGGAGTGGGAATGGGACTGGAACAAAATACATACCACCCTCTGGGATTTCGCAATAAGGGATGAAGCAGAATGAGAAGAACTTGAGAGAAGGAGACTGAGAAAGAGATGAAATGAGACGAAGATAGAGATAGATGAACCGAAAAAGACGGATGGAGAAGTGAATAAAAGGATTAAGAAAAAGTGAAGAGGGGGAGGGCAGAGTTAGACGGAAAAAGCTTATTAAAATGTATGCAAATAGACCAAATTTAGGGCAGAACAACGTCGGCCGGGTCTGCTAGTAATTTTATAAATTGAAAATATATAAATTCGAAGTAGATACATAATAATGAACCCTATTGTTCTTTGCCGGATACAGATCCACAGATCCGCTACGTTCCGGTAACAAGCACCATTAAGGCACTAGCCCGACCATCTCGGCAACGATTTAGTATGACCACATGAAACCTTCTAGACCATCAGGAAACAGGATTCGCCACGTTTAGGTGAGATTGACAATTGGGTTGGATAAGCTGTATATTGCGCTGGCAACCCCTTGAATCAATTTGGTATTTTAGTCGCCTCTTACGGCAGGCATACCTGCCGCCTGGCGTATCTCTATGTATGTCACGTTCTGTATTTCCCGTTTGC
Organism: Eurosta solidaginis; assembly: GCF_040869045.1. Taxonomy (NCBI): domain Eukaryota; kingdom Metazoa; phylum Arthropoda; class Insecta; order Diptera; family Tephritidae; genus Eurosta; species Eurosta solidaginis. Next base: position 76,823,386 of record NC_090319.1, read on the forward strand.
ATGACATAACACCAATGAAGTCTTTAGGCTCTTATTCGCTTGACAATGTTCATTTCTACGTAAAGCTCGAACAGTTTATCATAAAACTGCCTGCACGGTGCTGGCATCACGGGGAGGGTAGTGAATGATACCTAACTCATTAGGATATGTAGGATACGATAATTATAAACCGTGAGTTTCGTTATTATAGAGAGGACTTTACTTTTCGATTGCCTACTCAGTACAAAGCTGCATTTTTAGACAATCGAATTCTCCATTGGATTTCGCGGATGGTCTTCAAAAAGATGTATATACTGCGACACTGACATGTAACTGCGCAAACTTCTTTTGCTACATAGTCCGTTGAGCCGTTATTTGGATAACGTAGTAGCCAGGAAACTATGTACGCTTGTCGTCGATCATGATGTAATCCATTTGATATCGTGTTCTTCGATCAGGAGACTGCCATGTATGTAGCTAAGTGAATCTTTTAATGCTGGTACTGTAGATGATCATAATTCGAGCCTTGGCGAAGTCAATCAACATCAACCAGTGGAGAGAAAATATATCGTGAAGCTGAATTTTCCAACTGTATGGCAAAATCTGCCTTCCTTTCGCATCCTGCACTCTAGTTGGCCCGCAATGATTTAATGTAATGGCCTCGGCAGTTATTGTATACCTCTCATTGTTTATCATAAAACAAGTCCTCAAGATACTCTTTACTACTACTTGACAATTTCCCGTCGTCCCTTTTACTCTGTCTCTGGACTCTGTATCCCTTGAATAGGACTTTCCTAGGTATCGCCGTTTTACTGAGCATTCCGCACAGACATTTTTCCATGATACCCTTTTCGACTTGTTGACTTCACTCTTTCCTGTTGCACATGATACTAAATTTCTCGTGGTAGGTTCCTCCAAAAGAACTCTATGCAAGGCGAGTCTTTCCTCGTGGAAACGGGGGCGGTGGGACACGACGTGTTCTGCGTTTTCTAACTCCGTGGTACACATTGGGCAAAGAGCGTCTTCCTCTATCCTACGCTTCCATAAATACTCTTTGAAACCGCCATATTCACTCAGTATCTGTGTGAGATGGTAGTTCAGTTCGCCGTGCTTCCGCTCATTCCATTGAGCTACGTTCCAAACTAGCGTGAAAGTCTAACGCCCTTTACTCGGGGCCTCCAACCGTTCTTGCCACTTAGCCTTAGCTATTGTTGGTGTTGTAACGGAGCCTTAATAAATAATGAAAATGTCACCCTGTTTCTCGAATTGCTGCAACACCCGTTGTCTACGGTTAAACGAACAACAGGTGTTGTGACAACTCGGGAACAGAGCTATTCGGGTCGACATCATTATAATTTGGACACGACAGAAGTAAGTCGAACACATCAAGGAAAACTAAAAATTGTAAAACGTTTCTATAAAAACCCAAAAAGATTAATAACTCAATAAATCTAAGAAGTTTCGATTGTGAAACATAAAAATATACTTACTCTTCTTATTGGATGCGATATTTGGGAATCTGTCTGGAAAATTACCGGAATACTCGTAAGTAGAGTGTACATGGCGACCGTGACAGAAAAGCAGCGTTACTTTCACCAAAATTACTTCAATATCCAGATTTTACTAAACAATTCATTATTACAGTTGATGCTTCCACAACTGGATGTGGCGCTATTTTAAGTCAAGAACAGCAAGGTAGTGATTTACCAATTTGTTTCGCTTCTAAAGCATTTAATAAAGCCGAACAGAAAAAACCCATTATAGAATTAGAGCTTTTAGCTATTTACTTTGCAATCAAGCAATTTCGACCATACGTTTATGGCACCCATTTTATTGTAAAGTCAGATCATAGACCTCTAGTATACTTATTCAATATGAAAGACCCATCTTCAAAACTTTCAAGAATAAGATCAGAATTAGCAGAATATAACTTTACTATAGTTCACATAAAGGGTAAATCAAACGTTGGTGCTGATGCACTATCGCGTATTACAATCGATGAGATCAAGGAATCGAACAAACAAATTTTAGCAGTTCAGACAAGATCAATGACAAAACGGCAAAACGACAATAATCTTCATATTAAAACAGACAAAAACGACGAAAAACAACTTACTTTACATGTTTACGACAAATTTTCATTTAATTTTTCAAAAAAGATTCCACGGATAAGATCTGAAATTACTTACGATAAAAATAATAAAACAACAAGTTTAAGAATTTTTGCGCATATTAAACATTAGAAACTCGAGTTACTTAGTTTTGAGCTTGTTAACGAGCTCTGTGAAGTTGGCACCTACTTGGTCGAATAATTAAAAAAACCATATCTGATTCGTTTGTCCACCGTTTGTCCATGTTTGTCCAGGAAAAATTTTCGTTTGTCCACCGTTTGTTAAAAAGTTATAACAAAAACATTTTTTTTCGAAAAAACCCAAAAAAAATTTTGTTTCGCTTTATTGTGCTAAATCGTATGTCCGCCGTTTGCCCATGTTTGTTCAGGAGAAATTTTCGTTTGTCCACCTTTTGTTAAAAAGTTATTTCAAAAAAACAAAAATCGTGTGCGAAGTTGGCACCTCCATTTACGAGTAATTAAAAAACCAAATGCCATTCGTTTGTCCATCGTTTGTCCAGGAAAAATTTTCGTTTGTCCACCTTTTGTTAAAAAGTTATAACAACAACATTTTTTTTCGAAAAAACCCAAAAAATTTTTTGTTTCGCTTTACTGCTCTAAATCGTATGTCCGTCGTTTGCCCATCGTTTGTCCATGTTTGTCCAGGAGAAATTTTCGTTTGTCCACCTTTTGTTAAAAAGTTATTTCAAAAAAACAAAAATCGTGTGTGAAGTTGGCACCTCCATTTACGAGTAATTGAAAAAACCAAATGCCATTCGTTTGTCCACGTTTGTCCAGGAAAAATTTTCGTTTGTCCACCTTTTGTTAAAAAGTTATAACAAAAACATTTTTTTTCGAAAAATCCCAAAAAAATTTTTGTTTCGCTTTATTGTGCTAAATCGTATGCCCGTCGTTTGCCCATCGTTTGCCAATCGTTTGTCCATGTTTGTCCAGGCGAAATTTTCGTTTGTACACCTTTTGTTAAAAAGTTATTTCAAAAAAAACAAAAATCAACAAACAAAATTTGTTTTTTTGAAATAACTTTTTAACAAAAGGTGGACAAACGAAAATTTCGCCTGGACAAACATGGACAAACGACGGGCATACGATTTAGCACAATAAACCGAAAAAAAAATTTTTTTGGGTTTTTTCGAAAAAAAAAATGTTTTTGTTATAACTTTTTAACAAAAGGTGGACAAACGAAAATTTTTCCTGGACAATCGTGGACAAACGATGGACAAACGAATGGCATTTGGTTTTTTTAATTACTTGTAAATGGAGGTGCCAACTGCACACACACGATTTTTGTTTTTTTGAAATAACTTTTTAACAAAAGGTGGACAAACGAAAATTTCGCCTGGAAAAACATGGACAAACGATTGGCAAACGATGGGCAAACGACGGGCATACGATTTAGCACAATAAACCGAAACAAAAATTTTTTTGGGTTTTTTCGAAAAAAAATATTTTTGTTATAACTTTTTAACAAAAGGTGGACAAACGAAAATTTTTCCTGGACAAACGTGGACAAACGATGGACAAACGAATGGCATTTGGTTTTTTTAATTACTTGTAAATGGAGGTGCCAACTGCACACACACGATTTTTGTTTTTTTGAAATAACTTTTTAACAAAAGGTGGACAAACGAAAATTTCGCCTGGACAAACATGGACAAACGATTGGCAAGCGATGGACAAACGACGGGCATACAATTTAGCACAATAAACCGAAACAAAAATTTTTTTGGGTTTTTTCGAAAAAAAAAATGTTTTTGTTATAACTTTTTAACAAAAGGTGGACAAACGAAAATTTTTCCTGGACAAACGTGGACAAACGAACGGCATTTGGTTTTTTTAATTACTCGTAAATGGAGGTGCCAACTTCACACACGATTTTTGTTTTTTTGAAATAACTTTTTACCAAAAGGTGGACATACGAAAATTTCGCCTGGACAAACATGGACAAACGATTGGCAAACGATGGGCAAACGATGGGCATACGATTTAGCACAATAAAGCGAAACAAAAATTTGTTTGGGTTTTTTCGAAAAAAAATGTTTTTGTTATAAGTTTTTAACAAAAGGTGGACAAACGAAAATTTTTCCTGGACAAACGTGGACAAACGATGGACAAACGAATGGCATTTGGTTTTTTTAATTACTCGTAAATGGAGGTGCCAACTTCACACGGGATTTTTTTTTTTGAAATAACTTTTTAACAAAAGGTGGACAAACGAAAAATTTTCCTGGACAAACGATGGACAAACGAATGGCATTTAGTTTTTTTAAATACTCGCAAATGGAGGTGCCAACTTCACAAACGTTTTTTTTTTTTTTTGAAATAACTTTTTAACAAAAGGTGGACAAACGAAAATTATTCCTGGACAAACATGGACAAAGGGTGGACAAACGAATGAGATATGGTTTTTTTAATTATTCGACCAAGTAGGTGCCAACTTCACAGAGCTTTGTTAACGAAATAATGACTTTAGAGAAATTACTTTCGAGGCTTGAATCAGAAGCCAGCAAACGCAAAATTAAGCAGATAGAATGGCCTAAAAACGATATTTTGTTCGAACCTTATACTATTACAAATTTCAAAAATATTGGAAATAAGATTTTAAAATCATTAGAAATTATTTTAACAGATCCAGTGGAGACAGTAACGGATGAAGATACAAAATTAAAGCTAATGAAAATTTACCATAATGATCCCATTTCTGGTGGACATTGCGGAATGAAAAGACTTTACGCAAAACTACGAACAAAATTTTATTGCAAAGATATGACTCGTGATATATCGAAATATATCAAAAATTGTAAAGATTGTGTTTTAAACAAGGTTAAACCTAAAACAAAAGAAAAACTTGTATTAACACCAACTCCTTGTAAACCATTTGATATACTAGTAATTGACACAATAGGACCCCTACCTGAGTCCAAATATGGTAACAAGTTCGCACTTACCATGATTTGCGACATGACTAAATACCTGGTAACAGTCGCTGTGCCAGACAAATCGGCAAAAAAAATCGCTCCAGCAATTTTTGAAGGATTCATTTTAACATACGGCACAATGAATGCCATAAAATCATATTTAGGTACTGAATTTAAAAATGAATTATTTGAAGAATTAACTAAACTTCTAAATATTGAACACAATTTTTCAACTGCATAACATCACGAAACTGTTGGCACGATTGAACGTAATCATAGAGTTTTTAATGAATACTTACGTGCATATTTAAAAGATATTTTTTCTGTTTGGGATGTTTATTTAAAATACTTTACTTTCCTACACAATACTACGAGTAGCACAGAATTCGACAATCAATTTTCGCCTTTCGAGTTAGTCTTTGGGAAAAAGGCAACTTTGCCTAATGAATTGACAAAAGAAAAAATTGACCCAATTTATAATGTCGAAAACTATGCTAAAGAAGTCAAGTTTAGGATGCAGAAAACGCACAAAATGGCACAAAACCTAATTAATAAAAATAAGTTACAAAGTAAAAATCTGTACGATAAAACGGCACGACCTTTAGTTGTCAAAATCGGAGATAAAGTACTTTTACAGAAAGAACCACATCATAAACACGAAAATATTTATCAAGGTCTTTTTATTATAACCAAAATTAACGAACCTAACGTAACTATTTTCGATGAAGTTAAAAACAAAGAAAAAGTGGTACATAAAAACCGCCCAAGTAAAGTAAATTAACATTACTTCAATACTTTTACTTTAAATTTGATTGAAAAACAAATCCAAAATTTTCTTACTAGCATTTAAGCAGCCATGAAGGCTGTTAAAACAAAAAAAAAAGAGAAAATAACACAAATTTTGTATATTCAGAAAAAAAAACTTTTTTTATAAAAATTGTTCATAACACAAAAAATACATATTTAATATGTAATACAAAATGTAAAACTTTAAATTGAATATATAAAACACAAATATTTACAAAAAAAAAAAAAAAAAACATTCAACATATTTTGTCGAAAATTAAAATATTATTAACATTTATATCTTTTATTTAAGTTACAATAAACTACAAAAATATATCTACAATTAGAGTATTCAATGTATAAAATCTTTTCAATTATGTAATAAAAATGGTTCCGAACCAACGAATTAAAAAGGGGAGGTACACCCTAATATAAATATATATTCGTTTGCTCGCAACAACTTTTATAAGTTTTTGGCCAAAGAAGAATGTGACAAAATTGATCACTTTGTCAATTCTTCTTTTCCCAAAAAGGATGATGTAACGGAGCCTTAATAAATAATGAAAATGTCACCCTGTTTCTGTAATTGCTGCAACACCCGTTGTCTACGGTGAAACGAACAACAGGTGTTCGGACAACTCGGGAACAGAGCTATTCGGGTCGACATCATTATAATTTGGACACGACAGAAGTAAGTCGAACACATTCAGGAAAACTAAAAATTGTAAAACGTTTCTATAAAAACCCAAAAAGATTAATAACTCAATAAATCTAAGAAGTTTCGATTGTGAAACATAAAAATATACTGACTCTTCTTATTGGATGCGATATTTGGGAATCTGTCTGGAAAATTACCGGAATACTCTTAAGTAGAGTGCTCTTTTCTTGGCTTTTTCAGATAGTCAGTCGCTCGATATTAGTGTTATATAGATCGGCCATTTAGCTTGCCAGTAAGTCCACTGGGATTTTCCGGGTTAGAACCAGAATCGCGTCGTCGGACACCGTCCGATAAGCACTTGCTATTCTTAAATCTGCAAGTCGGTACGCTGCTAATATATCTTTGATGGGTCCGTTTAGATCCATACCACACTGGTGCTGCGTGTAGTGTTATTGAGCTGGTTACTGTGGACAATAGCTGACGTTTAGCTTCTCACGGACCACCAATGTTAGGCATTATTCGCATAAGTGTTCCATTAACTTTGGTAACTTTCTGTCCCACCGCTTTGAAGTGCTCTTTAAAGTTAACTTGGAGTCAACGTCAACTCCAAAGTATTTTAGAGAATCCTTTGAAGTGATTTGATGATCCCCGACAGTTAAGACTTACTCGTTCGCCGACCGTTTGGAGCTTACTAATACCACTTGCGTCTTTTGGCTAGCCAACTCCAGTCCTACGGCGTCATTACATAATGCTTGAAGCAGGTCCAGTTTCTTGGTGACTACTACCACTGCAATATCATCAGCATATCCCACAATTTGCGTGTTTTCTGGTAGATCAATCTTTCGAACCCCGTCATACATTACATTCCAAAACGTTGGACCGAAAACAGATTCCTGTGGGACGCCTCCAGTGATTTTTTACTCTTTTGCTCCTTGATCCGTGTCAAAAAGAAGTACCCTGTCTTTAAGATAGCTACCTATTATTCTGCGTAAGTAAGCTGGTGTGCCGAAGCTTCGCAGCGCTGCCATTATCTGCATCCAGTTCCCAGTGTTAAAAGCATTCTTGATGTCCAACGTAATCAGTGCACAGAACTTCCTTTTATTTTGGCCACCAGAGATAGCTTCTCTTTAAGATAGCTACCTATTATTCTCCGTAAGTAAGCTGGTATGCCGAAGCTTCGCAGCGCTGCCATTATCTGCATCCAGTTCGCAGTGTTAAAAGCATTCTTGATGTCCAACGTAATCAGTGCACAGAACTTCCTTTTATTTTGGCCACCAGAGATAGCTTCTCTAGCTATATTGATATTTGTATTGCATCTACGGTGGATCTTGATTTGCGAAATCCATATTGATTATTCGATAAGCCACCTGGGCTTTCTAGAGTTAGCTGTAGGCGCTCGCTAATTATACGCTCGAAAATCTTTCCTAGGAAATCCAGCATACAAAGTGGCGTATATGAGAATGGTTGCTCCGGCTGTTTACCACGTTTCAGCAATAGGACAAGCCTTTGTCGTTTCCACGGACGAGGGAACACGCCTTCTTGCATACAGGCATTAAAAAGATCAGTAAATAATGTAGCCCTTGTTGTGATCGCGGCTTTAAGGGCTATGTTTGGTACTCCATCGGGTCCTGGGGATTTGTTATCAGCAACTCTTTTTGCAGCGTCCAGCACCTCTTGCTCTGTAATTTGCGGAATTTCCGTACTTTCGAGATTCTCGCTTGGATAAGTCCAGCGATCTTGTGCCGGGAAAAGTGTTTCAACAATAGTATTCATTAGTATCGGGCACGTAGATTGCTGTGATATCGGTCCTTTAACTTTGGCCATCACAGTTCTGTAGGCTGATTCCCAAGGATCTACGGCGACATTATCTAGCAGTTCCCTAAAGCACAACTTTTAGCTCTTTTTTATAGTATTTTTAAGTACCTTTCTTTGTGCAACAGAGGTGCTGTGTGACTCCACATAACGTGGTGATGAGCGTGCCCTCTGCGCTATTCTTCGTGGTTTCTGCCATTTTCTACGCTCTTCCGCAATTTCGTCATTCCACCAATATACCGGAGTGCGCTCGGCTTTTCTGCGACTTCTGAGCATGGCAGCATCACATGCCATACATAGCGACCTAGTGATTTGAACCGACTGGTCTTCCGCATACGATCCTCGTAGTATGGCATCCTTTCAGATAAAAAAAATAAATAAATAAATGTAAGGCGCGATAACCTCCGAAGAGATCTAAGGCCGAGCTTCTCTTCCAATTTGCGTCGTGCTCCTCTTGATTTTTCCCTACAAATTGGCCGGAGCCAATTGGCCATGTAGGTCCCATGTTTTATGTCGACTCCGAACGGCATCTGCAAGGCAGATGAGTTTTCACTGGGAGCTTTTCATGGCAGAAATACAATCGGAGCGCTTGCCAGACACTGCCGAGGGGCGACCCCGCTTAGAAAATTTTTCTTCTAATTGAAAAATCTTATTTCTAAAATTTTGATGTTGCTTTGCCCGGGAGTTGAACCCAGGGCATACGGTGTGATAGGCGGAGCACGCTACCATCACACCACGGTGGCCGCCTTCCTTCCAGATAATATCAAATATTTGTGGATCGAAAAGGTGCTGTTTCGATTTCCTGCTTTGTCTATGTCTTGCTGCTACCGTTCGTGGAGTTTCGAGCAGCTCTACGCTAATAGCTTTATGGTCGCTGTGTGTGTGTAGACGTTGCCTATGGACCATTTTGCTCGTCTTGCTATTTCGCTGCTATCGAAGGTGAGATCTATAATGGATCGTCTGGTACCTGTATCGAAGGTATATATCCCTGGTTCATTTAGGAGTTCTTGCCTCAAAGAAGTAAGGCTTTCGAGAAGAACGATTCCTCTTTCGTTGGTTCGTTTACTTCCTCACACAGATGACCATGCATTGAAATCTCAACACACTAAAAGCGGGTGTTTTTTTACCTCGTGCTTCCATGGTGGTCCCGTATATCATGTCTTCGAACTCGGCGATGGTCATGCTCGGAGGGGCATAGCAACTGAAGATGTATATACACCCACGTGAATCCTGCTACCGTTTGCGTCATATTTTCCTGTGGAAGAAATTTCCCTGGTGCCCAAATTGAGGCTTTCCCTGCGGAATCTGATTTATGCTCCTGGCGATTTTCGTATTGTTCAGAAAGTACCACTATGTCATAGGGAGTGCCACGAAATCTCAAAAAAAAAAATACCCAAACACAAAATCCCCAAAGAAAAAAAAAATACCCAAACACAAAATCCCCAAAGAAAAAAAAAAATACCCAAACACATAATCCCCAAAATCAAAATCCCCAAACACAAAATCCCAGTGCTATGATAAACATCGTGACCGTGTAAAAAATAGCAATATCTCTTTCCTCTTTCATTCATATTGTAACGATTTTACTGCAATTCCCCTTATTTGCATTTTCTGCCCACGTTCGTATCGCTAAACTGTTGAATGAATAACTCCAATATTGAATAATGGAAAAATGGCCTTTATTAAAGTACTTCACAATAACACTTATACTTTGCAACGAATAGCTTGCTTAATAACCAAACTGATTTATAGCTCAAATGAAACTGATCTATTGCCCGACAGATAGCGTGCTTAACTGAAACTGCCCATAGTGCCTCTACCGCTGATGCTTTTATACTCTGTGATTTCCTCGTGGCATCTTCTAGGCGCTTCCAGAATTTTACTTAGTTAGTTATAAATTTCTCAGCTACAACCACAGATGTATAATTTTTATAGCTTCTCTTCTTGCGCTTGTATGTGTGAGCGACACTTCCACAATCACAATTGCATACCTTTAGGAGCATTTCAGATAAGATATCTGCATGTGCTTGTGCGTTGCTCTGAGCTGCGTATACCTAAATATGTGTAGACATAATGATTGATTCGTTTATGTAGATACATAAGGATTGATCTATGGATGTGCATGCAAAGCGCTGATTAGCATCGGCTTAGAGATAGCAGCACCCCTTAGTTTTGCTAATATTCGTAACAATATTTATGTATGTATAACTATATATTCACGTTTTGGCAATACATATTTTTACTTATCCATATATAGGACTGCTAGTCGCTCTAATTCGAACAAGCTAACAGAAGCGTGTACTACGCAGAAGGACATCACCGTGGCGATAGCCACGGTTATACAACACACCCGGACTTGGCATGGCGTAGCCCAGGGTTATTTTTTATAAGCGCGGCCGAAGGCCGCCTATGGTGAAAGTTGGTATGGATTATTAGTCTTTTTTGGTCGCGGCGATTTTAAACCTAATTTGAATTTATTTCACACAGAAAATGGGGATTTTGTGTTGGGGATAATGATTTTGGGGATTTTTATTTTGGGGATTTTGATTTTGGGGATAACGTGGTAAACCCTATCTCAAACATATCCTCCTTCATAGACTGTTTGGGATAATAGCTCTTGGGCTGCCTCGCAATGGTTTAAATTGAGCTGCAATACCCTCATGAGACAGTCATTTTGCTGCCCTCTCGTTATGGGCATTTAAAACTGCCTGCCGAATGTTGTCCCCCACATAGCGCGCATTTCGGTGCGTTTTCGCAACTTGCAGCCTTATGACCTTCCTGACCGCATTCCCGCAATAGTCTAGACCTATCTACGGTCTACTTACATTCCTGAGCTATATGCCCATAGCCCCAGCACCTATAGCAGCGTTTGAAATTCTCTAATTCGGCAGGAAACCCATCCTACCCGGATTCTTTGCGTACTACGAACAGCCTTGGCATCATCCGTTGTAAGGCTTATAAGTGCCGACTTCGTGCCACTGTACCCTGTGCGTATGCTTTTATGTCACATCTGGAAGTTTGATGTTGCATTGCTGTGGGAGGGCGTCGAAAATCTCCTCGGGCGTAGTAATCTCATCTAGATCTCTGCACTGTAGTGTGACCATTTGGGACTTTGTTAAAACTTTAGCCGAGTCATTTAGCGCCGCTTCAATTTCAGCTTGGTAGGCGCTTGTTTTCCCATCTTGCAATTTTTTCAGCTCTAGTAACAGCTCTCCTTTCGCCGTTCTTCTAATCGTTTTGACATCATCACCAAGAGATTTTAATTCATCGTAGAAATGATGATTGTGTCCGGCCTAGCCTTGAGTGCTTTTTTCTTGCTCTTCTTTTTAGCTAACTGCCACTCTCCCGTCTTTTGGGCTGCAGTGTCCTCTTTCCGCTCTGTCTTCTCTTGCGTTTCTTGCCGTCATTTGTGACTACCCACGTGCCCTGGCATGACGTCTTTTGGTGTAGTAGTGGGTTTGACCACGTTGTTCTCCTTGGTCGAGTACGAATTGTTCCTCGGTCGATTTCCTGGCGGTGATGGACTTCTATCCTTGGCACTTTCGCTGGAACTCAATTTATGTTCCAAATTCTTTACCTCTAGGGCCGACTCGATGTACAGCACTTTTATTACGGAGGCCAAGCGCTTGATTTCCGCGTGTATATTATTACGCCCTATGAAAAACTGCATCAAGTCTTCAATCGCCTTGCCTAGCTTGGTCATCTTTTTTTTCAGGGGGGTTTTACTGGTTCAACGCAGCTGATGCCTGCTTAATTAGCTCACTTAATGTTGGTGTGCCTGTTTGAGCCTTGCTGTCAGAGCTCTTTTTGCATAGCTTCGGTGTAGCAGCCGGAAAAGACGGTCCTTTGGGTTTCGTTTCCACTTGCGACGTAGTGTTAAGGCCCCCGGCCGATGGGCCACGCCCTTCTGGAGCGCAAGGTTGCTTCCTTCCTACAAATGAATTGAAAGCCATTTCTTTCTCCTGTGTTTGGTTTCTAAATTTTTTTATTGTTGTTGTTCATCATCTATTTAATTGGGTCCCCACTTGAGGCCGCTATCTTGAGTGAAGACTTCGTTCAAAGCCAGATCAGTATTAATCGGGAGGATCCCAAACGAACCTGCACGACCAACTTAATGATGACGGACTTTGAACGTACCCCAAGGCCTGCCAAGGTTTTAACGGGACGGAGACGAATGGGACATTAACCGGAAAGTCATTTCGATGTTGTCAAGCCGTGTACTGAGATTTCCGAATGTCAAAATCGCCAAACCCTCCCCACCAGCCGCTTTTGGTCGAGGGCTGCTTATTTTATATTCGCAGCTAACCTAATTAGTAGGCCGTTCACTGTCCACCAGCAGTGACCCGCTTGGCCTAAGCTCAGCCGTGACTTCACGTTTATAGATTCTTCTACAGGTCTCCATATTCGTCTTACCACTTATCGCTTTTCGCAACTTTTGCCAGCTTAAAAATCTTCCCTTACCTGCCCGAAAAGAAGACTCAGCTTCTTACTCCACCAAGGTGGCTTTGCTATTCCATGTTCCTCTATGGTGGAAACTTCTTTATGTTGTCCAAATTTTTCTTCTACACACTTATGGATGGTGGAGCTTTTCACTTCTCTACCTTCTTTAGGGAGTGATATATGCTTTGTCTGAACAGGGTGACTTTTCAAGGACCCTCCGTTCATACAATCCATACCGTGATATTATGCTTAGATCACATTACTTAAGGTTGGCTCGAGATATGTAGGAACGCTACCACTGCTTTCCACTTGTAGAATTATCTGTAGTATGTATCAAAAAAGCGACACAGTTTTACAATTAGTACCGTCCCCTCCGCATACGCCGTGGTGCACAATTGCATCCGCGCCTTTGGCGAGCCGCCCTTTATACCCCACCTAGTATACCAGCTTTTTGAACTGCTCTCCTGGGGTTATTCTCGGTGGGTCTTTAGTGCTCAAGTTCGATAGCATACACTAGCATAGGTGGTTCCTTATCATGACTGGAGCTCTAGCCCTGACACGACAAATCCGCACGTGCTGAAACTAGAAACCTTTCCTCAAAAAGATAGCCGTGGCCGTATTAGCACCATATCTAACGAATCCTTCTGTTCGGCGCCACTTTACTGTCTTATATGTAAAATTTCGGCATTCAGTTGTTTGGCTCACCAAAAAACGATGCATCGACTCTTCTTCCTCCAGACAGCTTCTACAGAGTGAGCTTGATGTTGTGCATCGATGTAATAGAGCATTGACTTGGTAAGTTATTTTACTGCAGATTTGTTCAGCTTGAGCTCATAACAAATTTATTCCCTTCAATATTGTTGTGTCCAGGAAAAGGAAGCACTGAGATGCCTTATAGACGCCAGATAGGCCTGACACCTCCATACGTAATTCGGCTTTATCACGTTGGATTCATATGCCTTTAAAGCGGCATGGGGCAGTACTATCTTAGTGCAGTCTGGCTGCATTTTTAGGTATAGACCTCCGCCTGGAAGACCCTCCATGAGTCAAAAAGTGGGTACGAGGAATTTATCTGCAGATGCTTTGAATACAGCCCAGCTCGTTCCATTTTCTATTTCCGAGCATTTTTTGAAGATTGCAATGCCACCATCCATGCTTTCCTCCAATTTCTCCCTTATCTTACGTTCTGCACCACCGAGAGGTGATATGGTCGGTTTCGGACGAAGAGTCAGTTATTTAATCGTCCTCCTGCCATGTCATCTAATATAGTCGCGAATTCTCTTAGTCGTAGAGCCCCTTTCACGAACACTTCTTGAGGCATAAATTGCAAAATTATGTTTAACTCTTCCTGAGGTGCACTGTTCACTGTGCCTGTTATTCCTAAGCGATCCAGTAGGATTGGGCGATCGCCCAAGCCCAAGAGTCCCCAATTAAAATTTCAATCCCTTTATTGATAAAAGATACACACGATTTATAAGTGGGCGTGTTAGTCATCCGATTTTGCTAATTATTATTTAGCGTACATATAGTAATAGGAGTGACGTTTCTGCCAAATTTCATCATGATATCTTCAACGACTGCCAAATTACAACTTGCAAAACTTTTAAATTACCTTCTTTTAAAAGTGGGCGGCGCCACGCCCATTGTCCAAAATTTTACTAATTTTCTATTTTGCGTCATAAGGTCAACCCACCTACCAAGTTTCATCGCTTTAGGCGTCTTTGGTAATGAATTATCGCACTTTTTCGGTTTTTCGAAAATTTCGATATCGAAAAAGTGGCCGCAGTTATAGTCCGATTTCGTTCATTTTAAATAGCGATCTGAGATGAGTGCCCAGGAACTTACACACCAAATTTAATTAAGATACCTCAAAATTTACTCAAGACATCGTGTTTACGGACAGACGGACGGACGGACGGGCATGGCTAAATTAATTTCTTTTTTCGCCCAGACCATTTTGATATATAGAAGTCTATATCTATCTCGATTAGTTTATGCCGTTACGGATTACCGTTATGGGAACAAAATTAATATACTCTGTGAGCTCTGCTCAACTGAGTATACATATTTTTGTTTCTTGTGCCACTGTCTTATTAATTCAAATTTCAATGTTTGTCCGTTTGCATTCGATTACACGCTTTTACCCGCGGTGCTGCTCTCATGGATTAAATAAGCTAAATAATTCATCACACAAGAATTTTTATTTTTATTTAAAAAAAATTATTTCTTTTCACCGAAACCTCGAAGTGTCGAACGCTATTGAATAAAGCACCCGTAAGCAACGGATTTTCTCGTGAGGTCTTTTTCCTAGTTTGGTTATTGGTACACCGCAAGAAATTACGCTAGTAATATCAACAGGTCTTCTTGAATTAACCGACATTTTGATTTCAGTATTAAAAATAATTACAAACCACCTCGCTTCTCAAGGCAGCCGCTTCTATGAACCGGAGCGACTAGGAATTTTTCCCGACCAAAGGCTGTCATTTCAGTGTAACACCAGTTAATTTCCACAAATTGTCATCCTCCCAGCAGATCCTTGCAGCGGGACTGCGCCATATTCTCCTGCTCCGGGAGAATATCGAACCCAATCCGGGACCTGTACCTGACCCCGGGCCAGAGAAGTTGATTTGCTGCGTTTGCCGGCAAATAATCTTTTTAGGACGGTCACACTCTTGTCAGTGTGTTACGTGCAAGGGATGGTTGCATCGGACAGGAAGTTCTGGGCTAGACACCAATACCTGAAGTCATCGTAACTTTTATACATTTTTGTGGCTCCTTGCTGTTTACGCCCAAGGGCGTCACGTAGCCTGCGTCTTAGCGCCCCACTACCTTCTAGCTGTCCCGCTGCTCAGTAAGCCACAACAAGTACCCG
The DNA here is from genome assembly GCF_040869045.1 of Eurosta solidaginis. Classification (NCBI taxonomy): domain Eukaryota; kingdom Metazoa; phylum Arthropoda; class Insecta; order Diptera; family Tephritidae; genus Eurosta; species Eurosta solidaginis. Next base: position 76,838,979 of record NC_090319.1, read on the forward strand.
TTCCTACTCGGGCCCCATGGAGCCACCAGCTCATACGGCCACTCCTGCTCATAACTACAATCTCCGAAGTAAAGTCGGTAGCAATGACGAGCATCAGCCCCACCCCCGTTTTCTTATCGCCCTCTTTCCGTCACTAGCACACGAGTAGGTCAGAGAAACAGACTCTTAGGTCCCTACCACTTTTACACCGTTTGCCAGCACAGAATATATATATTTGCGACATCTGCCCAATGCAGCTCCTGCTTTGAACGATGCTACTTTCTAGATGTTCTGGTCTCAGAGACGGCAAACCCCAGACGGGTTTCATTGCGCCATTCTGCCTGGCCGCAAGCCCAACTACACCGGGTATACAAATGTTTACCCAGGGACGTCCAGTCCCAGGGTCACAACAGCAATTGCGCCCTGGCCTCCCTCAACTCAGACGTAGTCACCTATCACTTACCCCCAGAGTGACGACGTCTCCCCCGTTGCACTTCAGAATTCTGCAGTTAAAGTGTAATGCGTTAACTGGGAAGATAACGGAGATAGTTGATTTCATGAAGCGGCATAACATCCGCATTGCAGCGATCCAAGAGACCAAATATGCTCTGGACATAACGTCCACATAAAAGATCGCGAGAGCGGAAATGGAGGCGGTCTTGCGTTTATCAGCCACCACTCAGTGCAATATAAAATTGCAAATTGATCCCGACATCGGCATTACGCTACCGACTGTCTTACACCCTAAAATCTTGGGTGTGACGTACGATCAGGATCTACATTTTGGTGAGCATGGAGCCGCAATAGTACCGAAAATCCAGAGCCGTAATAAAATCCTCAAATCTCTTTTCCGCAGCACATGGGGCAAACCAAAGAAGAAACGCTCATTAATACTTACAAAGCAATTGCCCAGCCGATTGCATGCTACGCGTCCCCGATATGGTCGCCAAGCCTAAAGACTACTCACTGGAAGAAGCTAGAGGCCTGCCAAGATACTGCCCTCAGAACCACCACAGGTTGTCTTCTTTTGTCCCCAGAACACCATCAGGGAGAGAAATGAAATGCTAACAAAACTGTTCCTGTTGAATACGCAGAAGCCTGGACATCCCAACAGACATCTAATTGATGAAGCTACAACTCCCAGGGGCTTAAGGGGTAATCTAACCGTAAGAATTATGAGGAATAACGGCAAAAATTTCATACATTTCCCTACCGCCAAAAGCAAATTTGAGTCGTGTTTGAAAGCAGCTATGTGCTATAAAACGGCGCAAATATTTATCACGTCGTAATGGGTTAAACAACATGATTTTTTCCTTCACACATCAATAACGTACTTTCCATAAAATATTTAAAAAATAAGACATTTGCAAAATTTTGCAAATGGACACCAGAAATAAGTTTTTTTGATCTCCTGAAAAGTTACTGAAAAACACATAACTGTTTTTGTGAGCGCAGCGACGAAATACTCTTGGGAAATGAAATACCATTGATATAAAGCTCTTTTCCGCTAAGATATAGCTTATTATTTTCGTCTACGACCCTTTTAAAAATCTTGTATATAACAGTGGGCGTGGTCCTTAACCGATTTCGTAAATTTTTCTTCAAAGCATTTCTTATAGTAAAGGCAACCTCTCTGCCGAATTTTGTTACGATAGGTTTAACGATTTTTGATTTATGATTAATAATATTTGTAAAAATGATTTTATCACAAGTGGGCGGTGCCGCGCCCATTTTAAAAATGTTTTTCAAATTTTTATCAAGAGCCTCAATATCAGTCCACACGTCAAATTTCAACATTCTAAGTGTATTATTTACTAAATAATCAGGTTTTTTGTGTTTTCCAAAATTTTATATATATATATAAAGTGGGCGTGGTTATCATCCGATTTCGCCCATTTTCAATACCAATCTATTCTGGGTCGAGATAAGCTCTTGTACCAAATTTGGGGAATATATCTCAATATTTACTCAAGTTATCGTGTTAACGGACGGACATGGCTCAATCAAATTTTTTTTCAACACTGATGATTTTGATATATAGAAGTCTATATCTATCTCGATTCCTTTATACCTGTACAACCAACCGTTATCCAATCAAAGTTAATATATTCTGTATGCAAAGCACGCTGAGTATTAAGTGCGCATCGCAATCAGCTGTTTCTTGGTATACAGACAACAGTCGGCGCTGTCGAATCGGCAGATTTAAACGGGTGGTTCGACTTCCTGTCAAATTTGACGACAGGATAAATATAACGGGCATTGCAGAAGATGATATACATTTTAGCAGGCGGTCGAGAAAACGGCACTTAGGATTACAGTGATAATTGTTAAGTTATGCAATGGCTTACTTATAAGGAAATTTGTTTTGTTAATTTCACTTCTGAATTGCTCAATATACCATCAAGAATTTGAGTGAAGTTGATTCAACAGCTATTTCCAATGAATAACAGAAATTATAAAAATCTCACACTCACTCTCACTTTCGCTTAATTTGATACCCATAATATAGAAGTTAAGTCTTCAAAATCATCCCGAAATGACCTCGAAGTGCTTACCAAATTACCCAAGAAGGACGTCGAAATAGCCCATAAAACTTTCCCGAAATGATCCAGAATGAACCTCAAGTAATTCCGAAATGTCCTCGGGAAGTCTTGAAATATTCCCCAAAATCATAACGAAATTACCAAAATTCAACCCATATATTACCACCGATGGACTTCGACATAATTCCCCAAAATCATCACCAAATGACCTCAAATATCTCTAAAAATCATCTCAAAATTCGACGTAAATAGTACCTAAGACGATCCATCTGTGACCTTGAAACGAGATCCAAATGCCTCCACTAAAATAACCCCTATCTGATCCCGAAATTACCCCAAATGGCGCCAAAACTATTCCGAAATTACAACTAAATAATCCCCAAAACCTTACGAAAGTGATTCCGAAATGGCCGCAAATGCAAAATGGGGCACACAGCAATACAATTTTCGTTTGGATTTCGATTTGTGAAATGTACCGCTCTCTACTAGAGGTTTACGCCGATCACTTTATCGGGAGCGCGAGCAGCGCCGGCGTACGCCGGTGTTCTTACTTTAAAAAGCTTGATTTTTCTATTTAAACAAATAATATTTAGGAAAGGTTTTGTTTGTATGTATTTAAGGAAATCAATCAATGGCCAAGACATTTTGGAAAGATCCGGGATTTTTGCCTCAAGATCTCGCAGACAGTTCAAACATTTTCAGGAGTAGCTCCTTGCGGAGGGATTGTCCCTCGTTCGAACCTAACCGCGGTCTTTGGAATTGGTACTGCTGCGTCTGCTAAAAAGATATAGAGATACATAAAATAGTCACACTTTTGTCTGTATATCTCGTGCAAAGCGTAGTTTCACCTAGGGATAACGCGGACATAATTTCTTTAAATCATTTGTGGCTCCTTGGCGGCCACCCACAAAGGCGACTTACGGTTGCTATTAATGGTCTATTAATACTCATGACTCTCGTGGCACAGGGCGCATCCAGTTTTTTCGAGCTACAATTCCCGACGTGGGAACAATAGCAATCCCGACCATCAGCCGCTACCACTCATCCTGACCCTCACATCATATGCCAGAACAGAAGCTATAGGACTGCGACTTCGAACTCATACCTTCGTCGGCGTCACTTTCCTAGAAGTTCTAGGTGTAGCTCTGAAGACTTTATAATGGATGCTTTTGTCGCGCTATGCTGCCGAGCTACACCCGAGAAACACCTTGAAACTGAGGGAGTGACTATTCGGCCAAGGATGCCGCCCTCGAAATCATAAGCAGTCTAAATGGATGTCACTGCGTAATGGGTGAAAATCGTATAATCCTCGGCGCATCTACATAATTAAAATTTTACAAGGACCCTGGGTAAATTTTTTTAAATGTAGACCAAAGTTTGCCGACGTTTGTGTTCACAACATTGATTTCAATAGTCTTCGTTAAATCGAAACGATATGTTAGAATGAAAGTCGACCGATTTTATGTTGAAAGATGTTAACTGCTATTTTCCGGCCTTATCATATAAGAGCTCGTTATGGATGACCGCGTAGCTACAGTTTTCAGACTAATTCGACTGTCCACTACGTTAGGGTAGTAGCACACACGGTCATTAGTGCGACTGTCTTGGGAAAGCTTTTGCTTCACCACTTTAAGTGTTCTTGCGAAGGACAAAGCCTCACCAGGTAAATATATGTGCCTACGTATTCACATTTGTAAAAGGAGCCGTAACGTGTAGGTGATATTTAAACTTGGTTGATAGGCTATAATCAATGTGATTCACTCCAAGGGACCAGTTTTGGATAGGGCCGCCAACTTTAGGAAATGTCAAACCGGGAGACTTGGGTGTTGAAGGATGAAGTGTGAAAATCAAAATTTACATTTCAGACGCTATTGTATAGTTTCGCATATAAACAACAGATGTTCGAATGTAGGCCCAAGTGATTTTTCAAACCCTTCTCATACGTACATATATCCTCAACTTAAGTATGAGGTAAGAATCATTTCGAAGGAGTGTTTATGCCCCTAGAACCTACTAAAGGATTTTGCATCACTTATTCTTCGCTTATTCTTTCCCCCAATCGCAATATAACATTTTTTTTTAAATCGTCACCTTTTTTGGGTATTTTAACAACTCGAGGACAATTTAAAACATGTTCGTTTGGGTCATTTTATTTGCACTCATTGTTCATTACTAATTTTTTGAAAAAAATATGCAAAGTGAGCATATAAATTTATTATATAACTTTTCTTTTAGTGTTTTGTTTTAATAATTTGGTGATTTGGATGATGCAAAGTCCGTGTTAAGCTGACATCGAAGACGCCTGTTTTTTTTAAATAACTTTTGTTAGAAAGAGTTAAATTTCGCAATTAGTTTTTTATAATTGGCAGTGATGCGCATCCGTTGATACCACTTTCGACCATATCCGACCAATTTTCGACATGAACAAATGGCCTAAACAGTATTAAACGAGTAGACAATATAGTAATGCGCCGGACGCCGGCGCCGCCGCGCCGATACTTTTGACATTCGGCGGCGGCGTGCGAAAAACGACCAAAATCGGCGGCGACGGCGGCGTATATCTCTACTCCCTACAGGTCTTTCGTTTGAGACCTATACTGCACAAACAGAGAGATTGCCCACAATTTAGCCAATATCTGACAAACGGATTGATAAGATATCCAAACAATATACAACTCTCACCATAGAACTAATTAGCGCTTCTCATTTGATATCCATTTTGCACAAATATTGTTTAACCCCCACTGGGTTCCTAATTTAGTATGTATCTCCGAACTTTCTGTGTATAAGGAGAATGGTAAAAAATGCTACCATAGAATTTACGAATGGGGCTGCTTGAAATGCAAGCGATAACTGACTGAGACTGCTTGCTCTGCCGAATCTCAGTCGCTGCGCTCACACGACATGTAGGTGAACACCGAAATATCTGATGCTCCACGTAGCTTTCAAGGGCATCTCTGGATTAAAGTCTAGTCAGCTGTGACTGTAGTTTAAACTTACATTGATAAACGGGGCCTAAGCGCACACAATTTCAGAAAAATAGCCCCAGTAGTTTAACCGCTATTGCTCTGCAAACATACCCTTTCACTCACAAAGAATCACGTTTATAATTTAAGTGGGAATTTCCTTAAAATAAGAAAATTTTGAAATCAGTTTTCGTTTCAACATTTGTTCTTATACTCAGTTGAGCAGAGCTCACAGCGTATATTAACTTTGATTGGATAACGGTTGGTTGTACAGGTATAAAAGAATCGAGATAGATAGAGAATTCCATATACCAAAATCATCAGTATCGAAAAAAAATGTGATTCAGCCATGTCCGTCCGTCCGTCCGTCCGTAAACACGATAACTTGAGTAAATTTTGAGGCATCTTGATGAAATTTGGTATGTAGGTTCCTGTGCACTCATCTCAGATCGCTATTTAAAATGAACGATATCCAACTATAACCACGCCCACTTTTTCGATATCGAAAATTTCGAAAAACCGAAAAAGTGCGATAATTCATTACGAAAGAAGGATAAAGCGATGAAACTTGGTAGGAGGGTTGACCTTATGACCCAAAATAGAAAATTAGTAAAATTTTGGACAATGGGCGTGGCACCGCCCATTTCTAAAAGAAGGTAATTTAAAAGTTTTGCAAGCTGTAATTTGGCAGTCGTTGAAGATATGGGGATGAAATTTGGCAGGAACGTTACTCCAACTACTATATGTATGCTTATTAAAAATTAGCAAAATCGGAGAACGAACACGCCCACTTTAAAAAAAAAATTGTTTAAGTCAAATTTTTACAAAAAATTTAATATCTTTACAGTATATAAGTAAATTATGTCAACATTCAACTCCAGGAATGATATGGTGCAACAAAATACAAAAATAAAAGAAAATATCAAAATGGGCGTGGCTCTGCCCTTTTTCATTTAATTTGTCTAGGTTACTTTTAATGCCATAAGTCGAACAAAAATTTACCAATCCTTGTGGAATTTGATAGGGGCTTAGATTCTAAGACGATAACTGTTTTCTGTGAAAAAGGGCGAAATCGGTTGAAGCCACGCCCAGTTTTATACACAGTCTACCGTCTGTCCTTCCGCTCGGCCCTTAACACGATAACTTGAGCAAAAATCGATATGTCTTTACTAAACTCAGTTCACGTACTTATCTGAACTCACTTTATATTGGTATAAAAAATGGCCGAAATCCGACTATGACCACGCCCACTTTTTCGATATCCAAAATTACGAAAAATGAAAAAATGGCATAATGCTATACCAAATACGAAAAAAGGGATGAAACATGGTAATTGGATTGGTTAATTGACGCAAAATATAACTTTAGAAAAAAACTTTGTAAAATGTGTGTGACACCTACCATATTAAGTAGAAGAAAATGAAAAAGTTCTACAGGGCGAAATCAAAAGCCCTTGGAATCTCGGCAGGAATACTGTTCGTGGTATTACATATATAAATAAATTAGCGGTACTAGACAGATGATGTTCTGGGTCACCCTGGTCCACATTTTGGTCGATCTCTCGAAAACGCCTTCACATATTCAACTACCACCACTCCCTTTTAAAACCCTTATTAACCATTGTACCCATATTGTACAAACGCATTCTAGAGTCAACCCTGGTCCACCTTTATAGCGATATCTCGAAAAGACGTCCATCTGTAGAAGTAAGGCCCACTCCCTTTTAAAATACTCATTAACACCTTTCATTTGATACCCATATCGTACAAACCAATTCTAGAGTCACCCCTGGTCCACCTTTATGGCGATATCTCGAAAAGGCGTCCACCTATAGAACTAAGGCCCACCCCTTTTAAAATACTCATTAACACCTTTCATTTGATACCCATATCGTACAAACAAATTCTAGAGTTACCCCATGTCCACCTTTATGGCGATATCTCGAAAAGGCCTCCACCAATAGAACTAAGGCCCACTCCCTTTTAAAATACTCATTAACACCTTTCATTTGATACCCATATCGTACAAACCAATTCTAGAGTCACCCCTGGTCCACCTTTATGACGATATCTCGAAAAGGCGTCCACCTATAGAACTAAGGCCCACCCCCTTTTAAAATACTCATTAACACCTTTCGTTTGATACCCATACCGTACAAACAAGTTCTAGAGTTACCCGTGGTCCACCTTTATGGCGATATCTAGGCATTGTCATCGACAAAAAATTAAATTTCGATAAGTACATAGATTATATCTGCAGTAAAATCTCGAAAAAAATTGGATTTTTCCGAAGAATTCGCAAAAATATATCTATCAACAGCGCCGTAAAGATATTTAATGTAATGGTCAAGCCACATTTTGAATACTGTTCGACAATTTTATTCCTGGAATCCACACAGATGAAAAAACAGGTTGCAAAAACTACAAAACAAAGGGATGCGGTGCATACTATTATGTAATAGGCTGACACCGATTCACATATATGTTAGAAACTCTGAAATGGTTAAATATCAATCAAAGAACAATTATGAACGTACTTCTTTTTGTGTTTAAAATGAAATATCACCTACTACCAAAGTACTTAACGAGCCAAATAGCATATGTAGGAGATGTGCAGCCCTACGGCTTAAGGAAGAATGATTTTAGAATTAAATTTTATAAATCCAATAAGGCAAAAAATGTTTAATGTATAAAGGCCTAAAAAACGAAAGAAATATTAATGTATTTAAAAGACTGATAATATATCATATTAGAAAACATTATAGCTCACAATGAGCCAATTAGCTATTGCTAAGATTACCGATTTTGTATTACTAAACTGTACCTGAAAGTTTTAAATAGCTACGGCTAAATAAAGAAGCTAGTAATAATCTCGAAAAGGCGTCCACCTATAGAATTAAGGCCCACTCCCTTTTAAAATACTCATTAACACCTTTCATTTGATACAAAACAGTCTAGAGTTCCCCCTGGTCCACCTTTATGGCGTCCATCTATAGAACTATGGCCCACTCCCCTTAAAATACTCTTTAATGCCTTTCATTTGATACACATGTCATACAAACACATTCCAGGGTTACCTACATGGTTATTTTCCCTTATGTTGTCACCATAGCTCTCAACTGAGTATGTAATGTTCGGTTACACCCGAACTTAGCCTTGTTTGGTATTTATTTAAAATATAAAAAAAACACTTTTTTTGAAAGACGCGTTTCCGACTGTTGTACATCCGCGTATTTTTTTTTTTTTTTTGCACTGGCTTTTTATTTTTAAACACTGTAACGGCCTATAAATATTGACAAATAACAAATAAATCGCATGGAATTTGCATTAGGAAGTAACTGAACTTTGGATCAATTTGAACTTTTGCGAAGTTTTTGGAAAATAAATTCTTAAAAAAAAATTTTTATAATTAAATTATGCGTGAGTATGCAGCTGACTGATAATGTTTATGATTATTGTTATTTTATTAATTTTACTCTGCAATAATTTTTTTTGGCACTTTCTTTCTCAGCTGATCAAAAGTTCGACGCGCATTATAAATCGCTCTGACCGTCACAAGCAAAACTTGTCACGAACTGAGTAAATACACAAGTTTTTGATTGACAAAAGAAAATCACATATTTAGACGATTCGATGTATAATGCGAGCACACGAATACAATAATAACATAAGTTTATAAGATAGTGTATCGCAAAATTGTGCCTATATGTATACACACAGTGCCATACGTATGAACATATGTTTCAACACACAAACACTAAAAACACGATAACAAGTTGGGTGGGGGGAGGACAAAGGAGCAATAAATTGACAAAAGGTCATTTGAGCATTTCAAAATTAATAACAAAAAAAAAACATTGCCGGAACAATTCGCGTTGCAACAATATCTAAAGCAAGCAGTAGAAGCTGGTGACGTGACTGAGACGAAAATTCTTTCCAATGCACAATGGCATCAAATTGAAAAAAAGTGGTCAAAATTAAAAAAAAAAAAAACAAGTAAGTACGGGACTGTCTTCGGCTGTGCCGAAAACTTCATACCTTTCATGAATGGGACTGAACAATAATCTTATCCCGTTCGTAATCTCCAAATAATCGGATGTATAAGATAGGAAATATATAGTGAACAGATGTGCATACCTAAACGATTTTTAAGATAAATATAAAATAAAAAATGGCAAAAACCCCCTTATCTGAACGATCGGTTGTATGGGATATATATTATATATAGCTCCGATCGAAATAATTTTTACAGCAAATCTTCTATGATATATTAGAATAAATATCACCAAGTTTAACGTTTTTATATTGGAAATTAAGGGAGAAATTGCCAAAAATCTTTCTATCTGAACGATCGGTTGTATGGATATATACTATATATAGCTCCGATCAAAGTGATTTTTTCAGGATATCTTCTATGATATATTAGAATACATATCACCGAGTTTCACGTTTATACTTTCTAAATTGCGGCAGGAATGACCAAAATCGTCTTATCTGAACGATCGGTTGTATGGGAGATATATGTATGTTATAGTGGTCCGATCCTACCGGATCCGACAAATGTCTAATATAATACAAAAATATATCCTTGTGCCAAATTTCATTGAGATATCTCAAAATTTGAGGGACTAGTTTGCGTTCAAACAGACAGACGGACGGACAGACGGACATGGCTATATCAACTCAGTTCGTCGCCCTGATCAATTCGGTATTCGGTGGTGAGTCAATCTTCTATATTTCTCAACGTTACAAACATCGGGCCAAAGTTAATATACCATTTCATGTTCATGAAAGGTATAAAAACCCGTTCTACTGCCCCAAATGGCTCTCTTAGGTTAGGTTAGGTGGTAGCTGCCCTAATAAGGGATAAAGCTCCGAATGATACCGATCTCCACTTTGGATAAATCCTCGGGAGATCCAAGTGAGTCGCGACCGAAGTACTTTCGCCTAGTTCTGGCAAAAGTTGGAAAATCAAGCATAAATTGATTTCGTGATTCCACCTCATCATCTCCATACAGCTGCAGCAGGATGGAGTTTCCAGTATATTGAGATGTACCGCATGGGACAGTGCCCTGTCAGAACCCCAATGACCATTGATAGGTGAGCCTTATTGAACCCAATTATTTCAGCAGACCTCCAGCCATCCACTTTCGGCCAGAAAGAACTTGCTACCCTGCAAGACGTGGTGTCCGCCCAACGTTTGCTGAGCTGACTCGAGGCCCAGATATGGAGGAGCAATCCACAGGTGGCCAGCGGAATCCTGAAATCCCTACAGCCATCTCCATCCGGTTCAGTTGTACCGATGCGGGCTAAGAGATCCGCTTGACAATTGCCCGGGATATCACTATGGGCCGGGACCCAGATAATCTTAATTGTAAAATAATTCGAAGCAATGGAAAGCGATGTCAGGCACTCCCAGACACTCGATCGCACTGTAGTTGAGCTCAAGGCCTTGGTGGCCGCTTGGCTATCAGAGTAGATGTTAAATTCCCTAACCGTAGTAGCACTGATAGCATTTCATCTACCGCATCCTTAATCGCAGCAACTTCCGGTTAGAATACACTACAGTGTTCAGCCAACTTAAACTTGCGGCTTACATTTAGCTCTGGACAAAAGACCCCCCCCCCCCCCCCCCCCCCCCCCCACCAATCTTTCCGTCCAACTTTGACCCATCCGTGAACAAGTTAACGTTTCTGTAAAAAAATAGACAAATGTGACATCAAAGTGTTCAGCATAGTGACATTAATACGCTTTCAAGTCGTATATTTTATAGAAATTACTGAGAGTTACATTTTCTCTCACTTATACATATATGCAGATTTAGTCACGAACCGACGTTTTTTTATGGTAACTTTATACTGGACCGCCGATTTTTTTTTTATTTTACATACCAATTAAACTAAATTTTTCCTACTAATAACTGCTATTCTGTGAAAAAAGTGACTGCGCAATCAGGTGAGCGCAGCTGTTTACTATTGTGACCTTTTTTTCAGACATCCGTCACTTGTATGAATACACAATGATTTTGAAACTGAAAAAAAAAAATACAATTAAATAAATAGAGCCTGGCCGACCGAGCTTTGTTCGGCAACGTTTCGTTGTGATGGCAACGTTTATCGAGTATATTCATGCGCCGAATTATTAATTTCACACATTTTTTTAGTTATACACTGTGAAAGTCTCACAATTTTATTACATTCCAAAAACTTGTAAATTTCACGAATAACAACTGTCAGTTAGTTTAATTAAATGTCAACTTACTTCCCTAAGCGCCATCTGTTGGTAAGTAGTTAAATAGTTAGATGTCGTTTTCAAATTGAACATATGCTTCTAGTGTTCAACGGTAGCAAATTACGATGGTGATATATCTTTTTACTATAATGTGAAATCTTTCTAGTAGTAATCTGTGAGAAATTGCAATTATTCATTTCATATTTGCCAAAAATATGCATTTAAATATATTTTGCTAGAATTTGCCACGGTGCCTTGATATTGCATTTCAATTTTATTAGCGTGTGCGAAATTAAGAAAACTAAGTCGAATCATGTGTAAGATTTGTTTACGAAGATTTTTAACTTTAAAGTTCTCCTTTAAAGCTTTAATAGAATATGAGTAAGTAGAGTACTATTTCGTCTAACTACCCCAACTCTAAATGGAAACCCTACTCAAACATGTCCTTACTGTTATGCGGAGTGAAATACCTTTCGTTTGATACCCATATCGGTATATCTCATGAAATTTTTTTTAATTTCGAATAGGTGGCAATCCTAAATGGCAACCCTACTCAAAAATGTCCCTATTGTAATGCGGAGTGTAATACCTTTCGTTTGATACCCATATCGGCATATCTCACGCAATTTTTTTTAATTTCGAATAGGTGGCAACCCTAAATAACAACCCTGCTCAAAAATGTCCCTATTGTAATGCGGAGTGAAATAACTCTCGTTTGATACCCATATCGGCATATCTCATGCAATTTTTTTTTTTAATTTCGAATAGGTGGCAACAGTAAATGGCAACCCTAACCAAAAATGTCCCTATTTTAATGCCGAGTAAAATACCTTTCGTTTTATACCCATATCAGCATATCTCATGCAATTTTTTTTAATTCCGAATAGGTGGCAACCCTAAATGACAACCCTGCTCAAAAATGTCCCTATTACAATGCGGAGTGAAATACCTCTCGTTTGATACCCATATCGGCATTCGTTAGCTTAATGTGAAAATGTGCTAAGTCACTTTTTACGAATTTTACAGGAGACAAAAAAAAACTGAGTAATTTTTGAAATAACCTTTTTTTCAAAACTGTGAATGAGGATGCCTTAGTTGCAATACTTTTGAGTGTAGAAGCTTTGAAAAAGATAAATAAAAATCGTGTATGCTAACCCAGCAGCTATTTTATGACTTAGCAGAATTTCCTGACGGACTTAGCACTTTTTACTCACTCCTCCCCTTTAATGATTGAAATATAACACTAAAACTATATATTTCACAAAAAATACTATTTATTTGTTAAACTATTTCTAACTATTGGCGACCACCGGGGTGTGATGGTAGCGTGGCCCGCCTACCACACCGAATGCCCTGGGTTCACACCACGGGCGAAGCAACATCAAAATTTTAGAAATAAGGTTTTTCAATTAGAAGAAAACTTTTATAAGCGGGGTCGCCCCTCGGCAGTGTTTGGCAAGCACTCCGAGTGTATTTCTGCCATGAAAAGTTCTCAGTTAAAACTCATCTGCCTCGCAGCCGCCGTTCGGAGTCGGCATAAAGCAAGTAGGTCCCGTCCCGCAAATTTGTAGAGATTTGGAAGAGAAGCTTGGCCTAAAATCTCTACGGAGGTTATCGCGCCTTACAATTGTTTATTTATATTATTTCTAACGGTTCTGATCTGGACTCTTTTGCCGAATGGTGCGCAGACAATAACTTATTTTTAAATTCAAACAAATGCTGTGTTGTGTCTTATCCCATAAAGACACTTGCCACATACTTTATATACAAACTAAATGCTAAATCTCTTAATCGTTGTCAAGAGAGTAAATACTTGGTTGTAATTTTTGCCTCCAAACTCTCTTTTTCTAGTCACATTGATTTCGTTGTTTCAAAATTTGTTGCAATGGTTGGGTTCAGTAGACGTAACACAAGTGACTTTGAGGACCCCATGTTCAACGTCACCTTATATATTCTTGTTCAGAAGTGGTCTTGAATATTGCTCAATAATATGGAATCCTTTCTATGAATCTAACTCCTATAAAATTGAAAAAGTTCCAAAAATTTTTACAAAATTGCTTTACGTATGCTTCACTGGCCATACACTCAGAGAAAAACGCCTTTCTAAAATCCAGCACCACCGGACTCAATTCAAGCTTTTCATGTTCTTACTTTTTTGTTCTTGAAAAACGAACGATCTGTTCTCAAAACAATAACCTTGTTCTTGAACTGACAACCATGTTCTTGAAAAGGGAACGGCTGGTCATAAAATAAGAACGAATGTTCTATTAATGAGAACAATGTTAAATTAAGTACAATGTTCTTAAATTAAGTTCAAGAGCAAAGAAACGGTACAATTCGTGTGCAATACAATGGTAATACAACAATTGGCACGAGTTATCAAGCAGTTGTAATGGCCGAGCGGCTATGATGTTGCGGTTGCGATCTTCTGGCGCAGTTCGATGACCGTCAAACTCTGAATTTTTTTAAAACAATTTTTGTATCTTTTTTTTTTAACTCTTATTTTTCATTCAGTTCCATTCACATATGCACAGCTAATTCTCAAACTTGTTATGAAATGTTTTAAGTAAATATTCAGATTTCATCATGAAATAAGAAGAATTTCTCAATAAGAGAAATTTTATGAAAAAATCTATATTATGCAATTTCTTTTAAACTTTTGAATTTTAGTAAAAAAAGTTTTGTTATAAATATTTTTTATTTATGACAAAAAAAATTGTTATTAATAAAAATAAATGGGTACCTATTGAAAAAAATACTTTACCCTCCCACCAAATATCAACCACGAACCGTTCTTGAATTAAGACCGAAAAATGTTAAATCGACCCCAAATTGTTCTCCAAGCGTGAGAACGAAAAATCTTCAATAAAGCCAAAGTAGTGCTTGAAATGAGCACAGAAGGTTCACACATCAATACCAAACTGGTCATAAAATACGAACGGTGTGCTTGGAAAACCCGTTTTTAAAACGAGCCCATCGGTCACGAGTTAAGAAAAAACGTACTTAACAGACTTTTGTCAACGAATGTTCTTAATTTTGAACTTGTTTCGTTCGTTTTAGAACAATTTTTTCTCTGATCATATACCAGCAGTCACAAATTGCTTGGTCTTCAGGCTTTGCATGACAGAAGAACCTTTATCTCACTCATGCTTGCCTATAATGTAATAAACTTGAGCATAAATTGCTCTGATTTATCTACTTTGTTCATTCCATATATTCCACTGCGTGATCTTCGGCATAACAGATTATTTATCGACATAACTCATAAAACGAATTATGCTATGAATGAACCTATAACTAGGACTATACATCTAGCAAATTGATTCAGGAGTGTTATTAATTTTAATAACAGCTTATATAAGTTTAAACTTGAATTGATTTCTATTTTTAACTAGTCTGTAAGAAAGCATGTAGTTATCGACATGTAAGAATTGAAGTAGATTATAGTCAGCGCAAAGCATTTATCATACACCAAAGGCATGTCTCAATTGGGTAAATCCAATTTCAAGGGGTTGCCAGCACAATGTATAGCTTCTCCAACCCAATTGTCAACTCACCTAACCGTGGCGAATCCTGTTTCATTGACAGCCGAGGCTCTGGCGACCCCAAGTTCCTCATGGAACTAGGGGGTCGAGAGGGCGGGATGGCCTAGAAGGTTTAATGTGGTCATATAAATTGTTCCCGAGATGGTCCAGCTAGTAGTACCTTAATAGTGCTTTGTTACCGGAACGTACCGGATCTATATCCGGCAAAGGGCCATCAACATCGGTAGCACTCCCCACAGCCTTTGGGGAGTGTCTTTATCGTTAATATAACAACAACAACAACAACAAAGCATGTACTTTTAGACTGAATGAATTAAATAAATAAATAAAATGCGCGCACAAAGAAATGACTAGTAATTCAGATTGATATTATTGACAGGTTGACTTAGCACATTTTTTTTAACAGCTGACGACTTAGCACATTTACACATCATTGCCCACAGCACGTAAAAATGAAAAATTTAAATATTTTTTTTTGTGATCGATGTATTTTGAATTCAGTTTTAAAACTGCATTAAAATACAATTTTTCAAAAAAAAAGTGACTTTCACATTAAGCTAACGATATCTCATGCATTTTTTTTTAATTTCGAATAGGTGGCAATCTTGTGAAACATTCTGAGTGGCAACACCTAGGTAGAAAGTCTTATAAGGTGATACATTATCTCTGTGCCAAATTTCATTTAATCGGTTGAGCCGTTCCCGAGATCGTTCGGCTATACAAATATACAAGAATTGCTCGTTTAAAGTTTGCAGAACTTACCAATTAAAGCAAACGAAATTTTTTTTTGTTTAATTTATTTTGTCTTAATTTATTTGGCAAATTTTTAAATTTGTCCAAAAAAGCATTGCGAAACGTAAAATGAATTCATTCACAATTGCATTGAAGAAGCTGGGTTACCTAAGCGTAATGTTGACATCATTGGACTAATCGCGGATGGTCTTCAAAAAGATGTATATACTGCGACACTGACATGTAACTGCGCAAACTTCTTTTGCTACATAGTCCGTTGAGCCGTTATTTGGATAACGTAGTAGCCAGGAAACTATGTACGCTTGTCGTCGATCATGATGTAATCCATTTGATATCGTGTTCTTCGATCAGGAGACTGTCATGTATGTAGCTAAGTGAATCTTTTAATGCTGGTACTGTAGATGATCATAATTCGAGCCTTGGCGAAGTCAATCAACATCAACCAGTGGAGAGAAAATATATCGTGAAGCTGAATTTTCCAACTGTATGGCAAAATCTGCCTTCCTTTCGCATCCTGCACTCTAGTTGGCCCGCAATGATTTAATGTAATGGCCTCGGCAGTTATTGTATACCTCTCATTGTTTATCATAAAACAAGTCCTCAAGATACTCTTTACTACTACTTGACAATTTCCCGTCGTCCCTTTTACTCTGTCTCTGGACTCTGTATCCCTTGAATAGGACTTTCCTAGGTATCGCCGTTTTACTGAGCATTCCGCACAGACATTTTTCCATGATACCCTTTTCGACTTGTTGACTTCACTCTTTCCTGTTGCACATGATACTAAATTTCTCGTGGTAGGTTCCTCCAAAAGAACTCTATGCAAGGCGAGTCTTTCCTCGTGGAAACGGGGGCGGTGGGACACGACGTGTTCTGCGTTTTCTAACTCCGTGGTACACATTGGGCAAAGAGCATCTTCCTCTATCCTACGCTTCCATAAATACTCTTTGAAACCGCCATATTCACTCAGTATCTGCGTGAGATGGTAGTTCAGTTCGCCGTGCTTCCGCCCATCCCATTGAGCTACGTTCCAAACTAGCGTGAAAGTCTAACGCCCTTTACTCGGGGCCTCCAACCGTTCTTGCCACTTAGCCTTAGCTATTGTTGGTGTTGTAACGGAGCCTTAATAAATAATGAAAATGTCACCCTGTTTCTCGAATTGCTGCAACACCCGTTGTCTACGGTTAAACGAACAACAGGTGTTGTGACAACTCGGGAACAGAGCTATTCGGGTCGACATCATTATAATTTGGACACGACAGAAGTAAGTCGAACACATCAAGGAAAACTAAAAATTGTAAAACGTTTCTATAAAAACCCAAAAAGATTAATAACTCAATAAATCTAAGAAGTTTCGATTGTGAAACATAAAAATATACTTACTCTTCTTATTGGATGCGATATTTGGGAATCTGTCTGGAAAATTACCGGAATACTCGTAAGTAGAGTGTACATGGCGACCGTGACAGAAAAGCAGCGTTACTTTCACCAAAATTACTTCAATATCCAGATTTTACTAAACAATTCATTATTACAGTTGATGCTTCCACAACTGGATGTGGCGCTATTTTAAGTCAAGAACAGCAAGGTAGTGATTTACCAATTTGTTTCGCTTCTAAAGCATTTAATAAAGCCGAACAGAAAAAACCCATTATAGAATTAGAGCTTTTAGCTATTTACTTTGCAATCAAGCAATTTCGACCATACGTTTATGGCACCCATTTTATTGTAAAGTCAGATCATAGACCTCTAGTATACTTATTCAATATGAAAGACCCATCTTCAAAACTTTCAAGAATAAGGTTAGAATTAGCAGAATATAACTTTACTATAGTTCACATAAAGGGTAAATCAAACGTTGGTGCTGATGCACTATCGCGTATTACAATCGATGAGATCAAGGAATCGAACAAACAAATTTTAGCAGTTCAGACAAGATCAATGACAAAACGGCAAAACGACAATAATCTTCATATTAAAACAGACAAAAACGACGAAAAACAACTTACTTTACATGTCTAAGACAAATTTTCATTTAATTTTTCAAAAAAGATTCCACGGATAAGATCTGAAATTACTTACGATAAAAATAATAAAACAACAAGTTTAAGAATTTTTGCGCATATTAAACATTAGAAACTCGAGTTACTTAGTTTTGAGCTTGTTAACGAGCTCTGTGAAGTTGGCACCTACTTGGTCGAATAATTAAAAAAACCATATCTGATTCGTTTGTCCACCGTTTGTCCATGTTTGTCCAGGAAAAATTTTCGTTTGTCCACCGTTTGTTAAAAAGTTATAACAAAAACATTTTTTTTCGAAAAAACCCAAAAAAAATTTTGTTTCGCTTTATTATGCTAAATCGTATGTCCGCCGTTTGCCCATGTTTGTTCAGGAGAAATTTTCGTTTGTCCACCTTTTGTTAAA
This sequence comes from Eurosta solidaginis, assembly GCF_040869045.1. Taxonomy (NCBI): domain Eukaryota; kingdom Metazoa; phylum Arthropoda; class Insecta; order Diptera; family Tephritidae; genus Eurosta; species Eurosta solidaginis. Next base: position 76,857,419 of record NC_090319.1, read on the forward strand.
AAGTTATTTCAAAAAAACAAAAATCGTGTGCGAAGTTGGCACCTCCATTTACGAGTAATTAAAAAACCAAATGCCATTCGTTTGTCCACGTTTGTCCAGGAAAAATTTTCGTTTGTCCACCTTTTGTTAAAAAGTTATAACAAAAACATTTTTTTTCGAAAAAACCCAAAAAATTTTTTGTTTCGCTTTACTGCTCTAAATCGTATGTCCGTCGTTTGCCCATCGTTTGTCCATGTTTGTCCAGGAGAAATTTTCGTTTGTCCACCTTTTGTTAAAAAGTTATTTCAAAAAAACAAAAATCGTGTGTGAAGTTGGCACCTCCATTTACGAGTAATTGAAAAAACCAAATGCCATTCGTTTGTCCATCGTTTGTCCACGTTTGTCCAGGAAAAATTTTCGTTTGTCCACCTTTTGTTAAAAAGTTATAACAAAAACATTTTTTTTCGAAAAATCCCAAAAAAATTTTTGTTTCGCTTTATTGTGCTAAATCGTATGCCCGTCGTTTGCCCATCGTTTGCCAATCGTTTGTCCATGTTTGTCCAAGCGAAATTTTCGTTTGTCCACCTTTTGTTAAAAAGTTATTTCAAAAAAACAAAAATCGTGTGTGAAGTTGGCACCTCCATTTACGAGTAATTAAAAAAACCAAATGCCATTCGTTTGTCCATCGTTTGTCCACGTTTGTCCAGGAAAAATTTTCGTCGAAAAAGGTGGACAATTGTAAATGGAGGTGCCAACTGCACACACACGATTTTTGTTTTTTTGAAATAACTTTTTAACAAAAGGTGGACAAACGAAAATTTCGCCTGGACAAACATGGACAAACGACGGGCATACGATTTAGCACAATAAACCGAAACAAAAATTTTTTTGGGTTTTTTCGAAAAAAAAAATGTTTTTGTTATAACTTTTTAACAAAAGGTGGACAAACGAAAATTTTTCCTGGACAATCGTGGACAAACGATGGACAAACGAATGGCATTTGGTTTTTTTAATTACTTGTAAATGGAGGTGCCAACTGCACACACACGATTTTTGTTTTTTTGAAATAACTTTTTAGCAAAAGGTGGACAAACGAAAATTTCGCCTGGAAAAACATGGACAAACGATTGGCAAACGATGGGCAAACGACGGGCATACGATTTAGCACAATAAACCGAAACAAAAATTTTTTTGGGTTTTTTCGAAAAAAAATGTTTTTGTTATAACTTTTTAACAAAAGGTGGACAAACGAAAATTTTTCCTGGACAAACGTGGACAAACGATGGACAAACGAATGGCATTTGGTTTTTTTAATTACTTGTAAATGGAGGTGCCAACTGCACACACACGATTTTTGTTTTTTTGAAATAACTTTTTAACAAAAGGTGGACAAACGAAAATTTCGCCTGGACAAACATGGACAAACGATTGGCAAGCGATGGACAAACGACGGGCATACGATTTAGCACAATAAACCGAAACAAATATTTTTTTGGGTTTTTTCGAAAAAAAAATGTGTTTGTTATAACTTTTTAACAAAAGGTGGGCAAACGAAAATTTTTCCTGGACAAACGTGGACAAACGAACGGCATTTGGTTTTTTTAATTACTCGTAAATGGAGGTGCCAACTTCACACACGATTTTTGTTTTTTTGAAATAACTTTTTACCAAAATTCAATTTAAATATTCTTTGAAATTTAAAGTAGAAATATATACATTTGAGACGGTGTAAATAAGAGTATAAATGGTGTTTAAAATGATTTTTAGCCCACCGCAATCGTAATGAAAAATTTTGACGGAACTTACATGTGTATGAATGTAGCTGATACATTGCAAAAACATCTTTTATCAGACTGCAATGCATTTCTTCGCTTAATTTATACTTTTTCTGATTTTTGGCTGATGTATTCCTACTATCGAAGCATATCTCTCATAAATCATGCGACCAAATACTTTAGCTTTCTGTTTACAGTTTAGTATAATTTTATTTATGATATTTTTACGGAAATTTTGTAGTTAATATAACATCAAATTAGTGTAAGTATGTCAAAAGATAAAAAAGAAAATGGTTAGAAATAAACGCAATGGCAGCCCGAGCACATTTTCTGTCAATGCGTTTATTTACAACCTTGGTAATATTCTTCCATTATCCTGTCATTCGCGTGTAAAGTTCGAGATATTTTATTGCAACTCTGGCCGCCTGACTGCCCTGGTCCCTGTCAATGGTGGAATCACCAGGAGAAGTAAATAAACAAAGACAGAAGATGTAGGTACGTTATCTGAAACGGTAGGGATGCATTTTCAACGGCGAGAAGAGGGTAAAATTCTTACCCGCTTTAAAAAAATAGGAGCAGAAAAATGAATACCTTGCTACGAAGGCCATTACAGACTGTGTTTTTTCAGCATATCAGTGTCACCTAACGCCAATACAAAAGGGGATATAGAGGACCAGTGCGAGTGAAGCATCGAATAAAATGAAAAAACTTAAACTGTAATGAGCAGTAAAATCCAATAATGTGCGTCTAAAGTAAACTTACTTCAACTTCAACTGAAGTTGAGGCTTTCATCGAAAAACCGGACATAAAAGGGAGAGGTGTTATCCATTATTTAGTTGAACTAGTTATAGTAACTTCAAATGCGTTTCGGGTTCGGTGACAAGTTTTACAGTCCCACTTGGGAGTTACCATAATACTTCTAAATGTGTTTCCATCCCTAAAAATGCATTGATATTGCCATCTGTTCTGTTGATTTGTCGTTAAGAGTCGGAATTAAAACATATGTCCTTCCAATATATTATACAAACTTGATCAGAAGATCCCCAAAAACTCGTGACAGTTGAATTTATGATGTATTACTAATGTTATCAAGTTATTAATTACTAAAATATGCCAGGGGATAAACTAGCCCCGCGGCAGTCGACCTAGAACCAGGAGATGCTGAACCGATCGAGCCGGATTCATATATTCTAAATTACAATCCATAACTGTAACATTCCTCTTATCTTAGGGGTCTAATTTTTAGGGCAAAACAAGAACAGTTTTTGTAACTATATTTGGAAATCCATTATTTTAGCGAAGTTTTTACATAAATAAGGGTAATACGACAGTTTTGGTGGTCTTGATGCAGGAATGACAAGAACATTTCTCGAAAGTCTTCAGTAGCGCTGCACAGGCGAAAATCCTTGTTGGATATGACGTGAATACAAATAGTTTGTTTTAACAAAGACCTGTTTCAATTTATATATAATGGAAACATCAACAATATTAATATTTTTAATTTTTAATTATTGAAAGATACTCTGGAGCTAAGGAACGAATATGCAATAGCTAACACAACAGAACTAATAGAGAAACTTGAGACCGTAAAGCTAACAAAGAACAGCAAATTGGTATCTTTTGACAAAAGATTTATACCCATCAATACCAATATCGGAGACTTTGGACATAGTTAGCTCAACAATAGTTCATAATACAGAAAACAAATCACAAATATGCTAAGAACCACTTTACGTCAAAACTATTTTCAATTCAACAATAAAATATATAGACAAACAAACGGTCTTGGAATGGGAAGACCCACATCAGCCATTCTTATGGAAGTGTTCATGCAAAATCTGGAAGAAAAGTACATACAGGAGCTGAAGTCTAAATTAGGCGTGTCATTTTATATTAGATACGTGGATGACATAATATGCGTTTTAACTACTAATAGCGAAGAGCTTGTACTGGAGTACCTCAACAAGCAGCACGGGAATATAAAATTTACAATGGAAACCGAAAAAGACGGAGAAATCAACCATCTAGACCTCACGGTAAATATTGATAAAATTGCCACAAGATTTAACTATGACATATATAGAAAGCCAACGGCCACCGACACAATAATAAATAATACCTCAAATCATCCCCAACAGGAAAATAATAACACCTGGACGACTAACTTCGCGAATCACATGGTCAAAAATGAATATTCACCAGCAAACATCAATAAAACAGTTAGGGTTCTTCACATACAAGCAAAAGGCCGACATCTGAACGTACTCGAAAACATGGAAATCTACAAACAGAAAACATTCGACGGTAGAATAATAAACGAATAGATAAACACAATTTCTGACACAATATTCGAGCCTTTAAAACTTTTTTACAAGAAACAAAGTAATCACACAGGTACAACAGACAAACACACAACAACAAATAAACACAAAACAATTAACGCACCAAAACAACAAACCCACAAAGGAGGTCAAACGACTAAAATTACGGACTTTTATTTGCGATCAGTAAAACCCACCTCGGTTCTGGATTAGCACACAGCACATACACATAACTAAATATACACAAGCATCAATTTTGACAATACCTTTCATGTACCTTACTTACTTAATTGGCGCTTAACCGTCTAAATGGTTATGGCCGTCCAACAAGGCACGCCAGTCGCTCCTTCGCTCCGCCAACCGGCGCCAATTGGTCACACCAAGGGAGTTTAAATCGGTTTCCACCTGGTCCTTCCAACTGAGTGGCTCTACCTCTGCTTCCATAGGCGGGTTCCGATAGAAACACTTTCTTGGCCGGAGCATCATCTTTCATTCGCATAACATGGCCTAGCCACCGCAGCCGCTGCGTTATAGTACCTACGAATTATAAATGGTGGACAAACGACAAGAACAGATCAGAACGAACATCGGCACTGATGATGGCACAACGCCGAAACCGGTTTGTCTCGAAACCAAATTTTGACAAGGGATGACGGAAAATCGTTCCAATATACATCATTCTAGACTTCTTTTTATGGGGTTTTGTGAAGTTTCGGGCTTACGTCCACAAGCCTCAGGGTTTTAAAGTCCTTAAGCTGAATATTCAGCAGGATTTCCAGTACCTGTCGACCGAGGTTCTGATAAGAGTGATAGAAAAAGTCATACAACGGACCATTATCACACCATCCACTGCAGGGCTTAGAATATTCACGCAGTAGGCATGCCTGTCATAACATACGACTTAAATCTACAGACCCCAAGATTGGAGTGGTCAAAAAATCGTTCTAGAGGCGTTAGAGCAGAAGGTGCTAGATCTGAAATACTTCCCGAAACCTTTGGGGAGTGTTCTTGCATTTGGCCCCTTCAAAGCAATTTGGGCCGTTTGGGATTAAGTCACAACCGCTATCCCTCTTTTCCCCTTTTTTTACCCGCCCTTGTCAACTCAGTGGAGATCTCCTTCTCTCTGTGCTTCCATATGCGTGATTTTTCAAACTTTAGATTTTTGAACTGCCAGATGTTGAGACAGCTATTAAGCTAGGCCCTAGAAAACTTCTAGTATATGTCAATCGGACGGAGTTATTTTATAAGGTTAGTCCTGGTATCTAAGTGATGGAGTGGTGTGGACACATTCAGTGTATGTGAGGTATTTACTAACCGGCCAGTTGAACTTAATCTAGGTTTTTTGATACATGCGATGTATTTCCATTAATCTTTGCTTTAAATTTTCATTAAACTTTGGTCCTGAGAAACCATGATACAGAGAAACAGTCAGAGAGAAGGACGATGAAGAGAAATAGGGTGAGGGAAGAGAGAGACAGAAGCAGTATGAAAAAGCGCATAACGTCTTCAATAGTCAATTCAAATGAAAGTGCATTTTCGAACCTTTTTTTCGGCTTGACCCCACTGTCCACCATGTTTGTCTAAATTTATTAATTGCTTAGAATTTAATTACAGCAATTAAATGCATAAAATTACATATTTACATACAGTTGCTTACAGTCCAAATGGGACAGTTATAAAACTAAGAAACCGCCGTGAAAATGAAATTTGCAAAAATATATCCGAAAATTTCGCTTAAGTATGTACAGGAATTTACATTTTCAGGACATATAGGGACAACCTTAACGAAATAGTTGACTAAAATATATGGTTTTTAATAAATAACGTACATTTGTACCTTTCCTTCAACCGAAATGAAAAAAAAAAACTTAAGAAAACAAAAACAGGAATCTAACAAAAAAATCTGGAAACGTCCAAAAATGTTTGGACTAATAGGAAAAGCTACCAATAAACCCGACTTGAGTAGCACTTAAGTTAAAAATAAGTTATCCCATTTAATTTTGAGAGACTGTAACATAGTAGAAGTACACAAAACCATAATCGCAATACCAACAAAATCATCCACAACAACCCAGAAAATTTCAAGCCTGCGAGCAAAAGTGCAGCAGAGGCAGAATTTAAAATCAAAAACTTTACTACAATTTGATGACGTCAACTCGCTTAATCAGCATGAAATTGCACTAACATTTACTCAGAATGCGCAAATTGCCGTTGTGCCATTGGCATTCTTCGTATTCGATACGTAACTAATTTGTAAGAAAAAGGGACTAGTTCCATTGTATTTATTATAGAACTAGTCCATTTTTCTCACACATCTAACTACGGCTTGAGTAACTAAAGATTTTGAGGATTTTTACAGGACATCCTAGTTTATATTATTTGGAATGAAAAAAAAACTCTTACCCAGGACACAGGCAAGCAAAAGATTGCGGTAAATCAAATATTGCCTGTAGAGATGACCAGCGTCCACACAGTTAGTAGCTAGTGTTAAAAATTTCTGGTTCAGAACTAGATCTAAGGTATCAAATAAGTACTATAGTACGAAAGTAACTACATTTTCTCTAGTTCTAAAATCTACAGGCTCGTTGTTATAGTCGCTGAATGTGTTGCTAAGCGGAACCGAGAACGGTTGGACCGATTACGCTAATTCTTTTTTTTAGAATATTCCGTAGAGTACGAGGATGGCTTTACGGAGAGAAAAATTCTTTCCGGGAAGTGGAGTAGGGTCCGATCACGGTTCGATTTGCCTTAAATTTGGTATAAGGGTACCCCTTTGCCTAGATTAGTATTTCCGAGAAGTGGACCACGGAGCGATCTATTCGAACAAATTCTATCCATAGTTCGATTTGCCTGAAATTCGGTATATAGGTAACTATAACTTTAACTGAAACTGGAAGTGGGAAGAGAAGGAAAAAAAGGGAGGTAGGGATAGATGGAGCGTAAAAGACGGAGAGGGAGAAAGAGAAGCAGAAAAAGGCAGAGGGAGGAGTGAATAAAAGGATATGGAAAAGGTTGGGAGATGGGGAAGGAGAGTACGAGGTAAAAACTTCGTAAAAATTATGCAGATATATCAAAGTTAGGACAGACAGAACAACGTCTGCCGGGTCTCCTAGTATAACATATAGTTGATAAGTAGGCTATCTACAAAACAAATTGCTACTAGCATTAGGAGACTCGACTAAGAGTATGCCGTCTTTCTCTATACTTTAAGGCCTTTCCGACTGATATTTCCAATGGTTCGGAACTATTAAAAATGGGGATACAGCGTTCTAAAAGCAGCATATAGAATTTCTCTTCGGTTCGGGATCAACGAAAGAAAGAGCTAGATGACAACTGTTAATTTTTACACTAGTTCGGAACTATCTTAATAGTGGCAATAAACCGACAAGTTTTAAAGTAGAAATTTTTATCTAGTTCGGAACTATAGAAAAGGTAATCAAGCGGGAACAATTTCCACCGCCTAGAACATCGCCATATTCAATTCGCCAGCTAAAAGCATGTACAAGAGATAGATGGGGAACTAGTAGGGATTCCGAATGTACTAGAAGCGCATCAGTTGAACTACAGATTTCCCCATACAGGAAGGGGTGTACATTCCAGAGCAAAATTGTGCTCTCACTCGTATGTCAAAGGCCCATCACTTTCAATTTTTGGAGATCCATGGTCTAGAGTATTTATCAATGCAGTAGTTCAAATAGAAATGTCCCTTGTCGTTCAGTATAAAGAATAACTTATCCTAATTGATAGCCTTTGTAACCGAAAAAAGGCTTAGCGTTTTATTTTTCAAAACATACATTTTCATAAAACATCCTCCTATTAAACGAACACTAATAAGCGGACATGAAAACAAAGTAAAACCAGAAAAGAGTTGGCATGAGTAAAAGCAAATTTCGACAAGCAGTGAGTTGGGGTCTCCCAGGAAAAAAGGATTTTAAGAGATTTACAAGGTATAATCGAAACAGATGTTGCCTTGTACGTCTTCATGTCATGCTTTAAATTTTTTCCAAATTATTACAGTAATTTTTTATTCTTTATAAACCTTTTGGATTATTTGTGGCATTATTATGAAAGTGGTCTAAGTCATTTCAAAATCGTGGTCTTAAATGCATTCTTATTTCTAAAGTAATGCACATGTAAATAGTTCAGCCATTTTAAACTAATAATAAGAATTGTATCTTTTGGCTATTGGACTCTTAACAGGTAGGAGGCGAGACGATACAAAAAGTTACACTGAACGGAAACGATATGAAATGACTTAAAATAAAATAAATAAATGCAAGGCGCTATAATCTCCGAAGAGATTTTAGGCCGAGCTTCTCTTAAAATTTGCTTCGTGCGCCTTTTTTAATTTTTCCTACAACGTGGTGGGACGGGACCTACGTATTTTACGCCGACACCGAACGGCATCTGCAAGGCAGATGAGTTTTCGCAGAGAAGCTGTTTATGGCTCACTCCGAGTGCTTGCCAAATCGCTGCCGAGGGGCGACCCCGCTTAGAAAAACTTTATTTTAATTGAAAAAACCTGTTTCTACTTAAACTAATTTTAAAACAAAGCGCACATTTATGCATAAGATAAGAAAATGACTTGGTAAGAAGACCCTAATGTGGGTACATGTGGATATGCGCATGCTTTTCACAAATATGAATAGCTGTCAAGTTAAATGATGACCCTAGATCCAGACGCTGAACTCAAAGTCACCGGGAGTGGTCGCTTATGTATTCATTCTTTCTTTTTAAGCGTGAAAAATTAAAAGTACAAAAAAAATATGAATTTGCATACACAATTGCTTTCTCGACGTCTCCACAATCTTTTTAGAGATGCAATTTTTGTTTTATTTTTTAAATTGATTTATCTTGAACTGCAACAATTTCCGAGCACGTTTAATATTGAGCTTTTTACAGATCATGTGTATTTTATTATTTTCTGTGGATTTTTTTCGATGTATATTAAAATTACTTGCACAACCGAAATTTTGTACTTGATCTGACATAGATTTGCTGCACGTATTTCTATTGAAAGGTAGACGAGTAACTGAACATTCTAAAAACAAATATTTGCTCCTCAGTTCGATTTGTTCGAAATTCATGGAAGTATGTCACTAAGAAAGGGGTGACAGAGGTGAAGGCATTTGTGACGGCGTCTTGCGAAATACGATACGTCATTATGTACACTACAAGCGGGTGAAGAGGTATATTCAGTTATAAGAACGAATTTAATGCTTATACTAAGATCTATGGACTTGCTAAATCTAAACAACAAAGTAAGTCTTCTAGGCCGAATCCATTATATGAATAGGATGCAAAGCAGAATTTGATTAAAGGTCCTAATCAAACGTGAACTATGGTGTACAGGTAGGTTGCAGTTCCTAAATGTTTTTCCCATGTGGATCGCTTTTACGGTAGAGAAATTTTGACGTATTTTTCGGATACTACCAGTAGATATGCAGCAAACCAAAGCCGCGTTGATGATCATGCGAAGCTCACGTTGCCTTTTTCGAACATCAGTGGAACTAAGAATAAATGTAAATTTCTTGAAACCTAGCCAATAAGGTTTGTGGAAGTTAATAAAGTTTAGAATTTCGAAAGTAATGAAATCGGCTGATCGATTTAGTGGGAGAAGTATTGGTAGGTAGTCGGATGCATGTAGGCATCGATAGATATATAAACTGATAAACTATGACAATTCTCTACGAATTTGTAGGGGCGTCTTCATTCACTATGCTGAACGTTTCATCATCTATTTGCTCTACATGTACGACAGAGAAGAGGTCGTCCCTCGGGGAGTCAGTGACGAATGACTACGCCCTGATGGCTCAAAGCTTGATCGCGTATGCTGCCGTAGCCCTGTGAATGAAAGCTCACAGGTTAAAGTCGGAGTGTCCCACTTAGTTGGCTGCTTAGTAGAGGTCTTGATAAACAACTTTTGGAATAACCGATTAGTCGATTAGCAATATGTTAAGTTAAATATTCGATTATTACTTATCGATTATGTATTTGTTTGCTAGCGATTAATGACATATTCGACTATTCGAATCGTTTTTTCTTTATTATTTGTAATTAGTTCTGCTATTTGTAAAGACGTTGTGGAGTTATGGTAGGCTATCTGCAGCGGACTTTATTTGCACTTTGCTTCTTTGATATCCCCGGAACTAAAAAAAAAGTTCCATACCCAGCTACGTTTCCGGAAACTCATTTCGAAGCAAATTTTTTAGACAATTAATTTAATGGCGGCCGCCGTGATGTGATGGTAGCATGCTCCACACTGACAATCCTAGGTTCACGCCCCGGGCAAAGTAACAATCACATTTTAGAAACAAGTTTTTCAATTAAAAGAAAAATTTTCTAAGCGGGGTCGCCGCTTAGAAGCACTCCGAGTATATTTCTGCCATGGAAAGCTTCTCGGTGAAAACTCGTCTGCCTTGCAGATGCCTTCGGAGTCGGCACAAAACAAGAAGTTCCCGTCCGCCAATTTGTATGAAACATTAAAAAGGTGTACGACGCAAATTGGTAGAGAAGCTCGGCCTAAAATCTCGTCGTAGATTATTTTTTATTTTATAATTTAATTCCTGAAACTTTAAATTTTTTTTTTTAACGACAAAAATTTAATGTATGAAACCGCCAGTATTCAAATAACGAATAGTCGATTATGTTGAAATAGAATAACAGCTAGTCGATCTCAATCAATGTAAAAGTTGCTACTCGACTAATCAACTAAATAAAGTAATTAGCAGAATTATCGATAGGAAACAAGAGCCCTACTGCATAGCTAGCTAGCTCGGTATAGGAAGGCATTCCTTGGGGGTACCCTTGAAGACAAAGGCAAGGAGCCATACAAATTTTAAAGAAGCTGAGCGTATAATAGCTTTGTCCGCTAGCTCAGACTACCCCCTCATCCCTCCACGAGACACATTGGAAGTATGGTGTCTTTCAGAATTTTGTTTCCGCAGACGCATCAGAACCAATCTCTACGGTCAGGGCTACTTTCGACGCAAAAGAGCTTGAACCAATTCAGATGGGATTCAAGGGGTTGTGCGGCACGGCTTTTCCATCTCAATTCTCAACATCGCTTATCCGTGGCGAATTCTGGATATTTAGCAAGCAAGGTTCTCGAGACCACAAGTTAATCACGGAAGAAGGGAATAGATGACCTAGAAGGTTAATCGTTGTTCGTATTAAATCTTTCTTGGATTAGTACCTTAATGGTGCTATTTCCTGAACGTAGACTATGCCATCGTTCCGCGTGTCCAACGGTAGATGCAGATATATGCATTGGAGCCGGAAACAAATTGGCAACCGAAAGCATGAAAAAACCTATCCATGCTTGAATAAAACTGTGAGGACACAGCGTTTCTTTTTAATTATGTAGGGCACTAAAGTAAACGTGTAAACGTTGGTAAAATTAAATAAAAAATTAAGCTTTCGAATGCGCTCAATCAAACGTTTAGCCCAATTTTTTGTTAGCTTATCAATTCATTTATGCAGATAAGAAAAAGGCGTAAAAAGAGAGTGTGACGCACTTGAATTAATCTGAGGAAAAACATTATCATTGCATATATGTGGGCATATGCAGTGACGTCATGTAAAATAGAAATAGTTTTTTTGTCAAAACAAATTGTCTTAGTTTTTTTATCTGTTTTGAAATCTCTGTTGACGCTTTTTGATGTTGTACCAAAAATTGGTGTTAAGTATTACTTAATAAAATAATCTGAAAATAATGAATTTAGTCATCGCACAAAACTTCTGAAATCAACTTTTGTAACAATATGTAACATGAATATAGCACCTTAACCATTGACGGTCATGCATCTCCTTGCTAGCGGCAGGCACATTTTCTTTGGTGCGAGAGCTTAGACGAACTCCAAATCACCCGAGTATGTGCCAGAGTAGATAGTTGCCTGCACCTACGCTTTTACGCAACAATAAATGCCATCTCCCCTAGTGGGTTATGGGACTAAAATACCAAATTCATTCAAGCGGTTTTGTAACGCAATCCTATCAAGGGGTTGTCAGTGCAATTCATAGGTTCTTTAACCCAATTGGCAATCTGATCTACCCATGCCGAGTCCTGTTTCTTTAGCAGCCGAGGCTCTGGCGACCCCAGGTTCCTCATGGATATAGAGAGTGGGAGGGCAGGATGGCCCCAAGGTTTCATATGGTCATACTAAATCGTTCCCGGGATGATCGAGCTAGTACCTTAATGGTGCTTGTTACCGGAACGCATCGGATCTATATCCGGCAAAAGACCATCAACATCAATACGACTTTTCAAAACCTTCTGGGAGAGTCCTTATCGCTACAACAACAACAACAACAACAAAAACTGCCCTCCCCCCTAATCCAGGGTGCTATGCCACCGTGCCTTTTATATGATTTGCAGCCGGGGTGTATATCAACGGAGCTTTACCGAAATCGGGCCGTCTCGGGAAGTAATGGAGGCTTTGTCGCAGCAAGGGGCGCTGGGGAGGACGGTTATCCCTCCTCTTATTAAATATTAGACCGCTGAGCACGCTTTGTCGGAAAGGTCGTCGTGCTGGTTAAATGAACCTTAAAACGAAAAGGAAAAGCTAGGAGAGAGGAAGAATAGAGTCACAACAAGGAAAGATGAAAGCGCTACAACGATGAGATGGACTCTAAGACCGAACGTTGCTGAAAGACAATTATGCTAAACTGGTTCCACAAAAGCTTTAACATAGAACAGTATTGTCAAGCAAACATCTGCTTAATCTTGAGGAGGGTTCGGTTGATATGACGCTGATTCAGCGGATATATGTCTCATCTAAAGGGAATCCACCTCGGGTGGAAAAGGCCGTAGATATCGTATCACGGATTCAGATGAAATATCTTTTAGAGAATTAAAGGCATGAATGCGAAAAAAACGGATGAGAGATTTCAAGATGGTTGGAAATTTCTACCAGAATTATAATGAAACCGGCGTTCACAGCATAATTACTTATATTACAGAGATAGTACACACTAGATACCGAGGTCATATTCTGCCCCTTGATGCACCAATGGAGAACAATTGCACCTATGTTATACTACCAGTTTGTTGTATTGTAAGGGACAGCGGGCTCTGCCTTGGATACAAATTTGAAGGGTGTGGGTGGGTCGAAGTTATAAAACAACGAGAAGCTGACTTGCAAATGGCCTTTATTTATTAGGCACCGCTAGTCAAAAAATAATGTCACACTAGAGATTCAATGAATAATCAATAGTGCTACTCTGGACTCTGGACGCACAAATCTGTTGCCACAAGCAGCAACAACGTACAACTCGATGGCTTACATACGGATATGACGCCTGACACTTCTCAATATCGATAGTCTGATCCCTTTCATTTACTGAATTTAGTCAGGATAAGATGCGATGCTTGCTGGATTTTCGAGAGAAAATATACACCGAATATTTATGGATTTTTGGTTGATGATATCAAGAAATATTCAATTCGAAATGTTATAAAGAGGTTAACGTTGTTTCACATTTACATATATCTACATTAAGCTGGGTCGATTTATTAACTTATATCGCGCCATCAATTTTTCGATAGGTTTTGGGCTCAGGAAAAAAAGTTCCACTAAGCATACCAAAAAAAAAATAATTTACGAGCCTGCAAAATTTGAGTTTTTTGATTTTAAAATTTTCATGTATACCCTGTCCGACTAAAAATTGTCCGCTAAAAACTTTGGCGATAACAGTTTTTTGAACAAAAAAAAAATATTTTTTGGGTTTTGAGGAGTGTTTTGGTGAAAAAATTTATTTTTTCGCCATTTTTTTTAAGTGTTTCTTCAGAAACGTGCAAAAGTGTTGCCGATGAAAACGAATTTGCCTCATAGTTCCTATCCCACTTAAAATTATGCGATAAAAACGTTGGCCTTAACAGTTTAAAAAAATTTTTTTTTTTTGTTTTTGGGACTTGTTTTGGTCGAAATCGATTTTTTTCATTTTCAAGGCTCCAAATCATTTTTTATGTATGAATATGTTCCCGTTAGACCCACCAATAAGTATACCAAAATGATCAGGGGACGAGCTAAGTTGATTTAGCCATGTCCGTCTGTCTGTCCGTTTGTTTGAACGCAAACTAGTCCCTCAATTTTTGAGATATCTTGATGATATTTGGTAAGCAGGCATATTTTGATGGGGATTTGACATTTGTCGGAATCGACCGGATCGGATCACTATAGCATATACCTCCTATACAATCGATTGTTCAATAAGAGGGTTTTCGCCATTTCTACCCCATTTCTGCCTCATTTTAACAGCTAGCAACATCAAATTTTACCACAAGCTTACATATTGGGCATAGATGGTTGTCTGAAAAAATCGTCAAGATCGGACTTATTTATAATAAAAATCCCATACAACCGACTGTTCAGGTAAGAGGATTTTCATCATTTTTTTCGAAATCGATTTTTATTATGAATATGTCCGATCTTGACGATTTTTTCAGACAACCATCTATGCCCAATACGTAAGCTTGTGGTAAAATTTGATGATGTTAAAATGAGGCAGAAATGGCGAAAACCCTCTTATTGAACAATCGATTGTATAGGAGGTATATGCTATAGTGGTCCGATCCGGTCGATTTCGACAAATGTCAAATCCCCCATCAAAATATGCCTGCTTACCAAATTTCATTAAGATATCTCAAAAATTTAGGGACCAGTTTGCGTTCAAACAAAATGACAGACGGATCCCTCAGCGGGTTAGGGGGTCAGAATATACCCGCGGTAGGTATGCCTGTCGTAAGAGGCGACTAAAATACCAGATTCAAGGGGCTGTGTAGCGCAACCCTTCAGGTTGCCAGCGCAATATACAGCTTCTCCAAACCCAATTGTCAACCTCACCTATCCGCGGCGAATCATGTTTCACTAACAGACGAGGCTCTGGCGACCCCAAGCTACTCATGGAACTTGGGGGTGGGGAGGGAGGGATGACCTGAAGGTTTAATGTGGCCATATAAATCGTTCCCGAGATGGTCGGGCTAGCACCTTAATGGTGCTGTGCTACCGGAGCGTACCGGATCTGTATCCGGCAAAGGACCATCACATCGATAACACTCCCCAAAGCCTTCGGGGAGCAACCTTATCGCTACAACAACAACAACAACAACGGACAGACAGACGGACGGACAGACGGACATGGCTAATGGTGGTCTAACGGGAACATATACATAAAAAATTATTTGGAGCCTTGAAAATGAAAAAAATCGATTTCGACCAAAACAAGTCCCAAAAACCAAAAAAAAAATTTTTTTAACTGTTAATGCCAACGTTTTTATCACATAATTTTAAGTGGGATAGGAACTATGAGACAAATTCGTTTTCATCGGCAACACTTTTGCACGTTTCTGATGAAACCCTTAAAAAAAATGCCGAAAAAATAAATTTTTTCACCAAAACACTCCTCAAAACCCAAAAAATATTTTTTTTTTCAAAAAACCGTTATCGCCAAAGTTTTTAGCGGACAATTTTGAGTCGGACAGGGTATACATGAAAATTTTAAAATCAAATGAAAATTTTTTAAATAGGTCATGAAAAAAACCTTAAAAATCAAAGAAAAAAAGTCAAAAAACTCAAATTTTGCAGGCTCGAAAATTATTTTTTTGGGTATGCTTAGCGGAACTTTTTTTTCCTGAGCCCAAAACCTATCGAAAAATCGATGGCGCGATATGGGTTAACTTTCGTCCATGCAAATCAACCAAGCTTAATGTACATAGATCTTTGCTGGGACCTGGGCAATAACATATGTATGTCAAGTTCTTGTCTTTAATAACAAATCTGTTTCTGCTAGCAATTGCGTAGTATACAGATTATGTCTGGTAAAATATGTATGAACAACCTTCAGTCGGACCTAGTGATTAAATTCAGCTTAATTGTTGACGCATGAGGTTGATAAACAGGAAGTAAACTTTGGCGACGTAAACAAATTTTTTGGGAACAAATGGGAGAAATTAGACAAAACAAACCCATCTGCCTTTCTATTACAAATTTTTTTCCGTTTCTTCATGAGCTTAAACATACTACATTTATAATGCATATGTAAGTCGCATTGGTAGGAGTATACATCGGTGAAGAGTCCAAAATATACTATAATTGGGTTTTTGATTTTGTGCTAAAAAAGTTTCATACTCAAGGGTAAATCCCTCTGCGCAATATAGTTTTTGACAAACATTGAATATTTTCGCACTTACCAATAAATCTGGTTCACTAATGGAGCCATCTGGTGAGCGCTCAGCACACTGTTGTTCATTCCCTTTAATATCACGCAAATCTTGCAAACTTTTCCAAGTATTCACATCAAAATTGCTAGTGTTGAGTGTTGCCTCTGGTGCTGCTATATCTGAAGCTTGAAAACCAATTGAATGACGTTTAGTAGAGGTAGAAGTACTGCATGCTGACCCACTCGACGCATTTTGCTTACTTTGTGCAACATCTGCATTTGTTCGTGGCGACAGGGATTGTCGAGCATTGCGTGCACGTGAAAGACAATCCTGCAGTA
Organism: Eurosta solidaginis; assembly: GCF_040869045.1. Taxonomy (NCBI): domain Eukaryota; kingdom Metazoa; phylum Arthropoda; class Insecta; order Diptera; family Tephritidae; genus Eurosta; species Eurosta solidaginis. The sequence goes on from NC_090319.1 coordinate 76,873,992, forward strand.
AAGCGTACACTTGACTTGCAGTAGGACGTTGTTTTTGATGTTGCATTGCTAGCATACAAGCTGCAGGATGTAAAAAGAGGTGATCATCTGCAGCAGAACAGCTTATGGCAGATGTTGAGGGCGCAGTGGAATGTAAAGATATATCATCCATAGAGGCATATGGCAAGCCGAGCGATTGTTGATCCAAAGTAGCCGCTCCGCCATCATCTGCACTACGTTCGACTAGAGCAAGCACGTCGTCACAGGAACGTGTGGACTGTAGAGCGTTTGCAGGGCTTTTGATGAGATTAAAATTTGCCAGCAAATTTGGGCGTATAAGCTGAGAATACAAAGCGCTGTTGTTGGCAGAAGCATCTGTGTTGTTACCGTGTGCTGCTCTAGCTTCAGACATGGTACGCAGTGACGGACGTTTATCGGCAACATTTTCGAAGTTATTAAATATACCAATAGGTCGTGGACCCAATGGACGCATTCGCAGATCGGGGGCGCCGGGAAAATCTACAACTAGTATGCGATCGGAAATATTATTACAATCGTTGTGGAAACCAATGCCAGAGTCGGAGTTCGAGGTAGTCGTTGAAATTTCACTGTGATTGCTAGGTTGTGGAGAATGTGCTGCAGCCATTGGCATATCACCCACACCACCACCAGCATTGCCATTCACCATATTGCCCGCGGCATAATTTCGTACAATCGGTGGCATTATACGCATTGTATACATGCTGCGTATGAGATTAACAACATATTCAGAGTTATTAGGAAACTCCAGACACAAGCTGGAGATAGGATCACGTGTGCAGTGTATACGAAACTCGGCAGCGCGTGGCACATGTGCTTGATGTTCGCATAGTTTTGTATCCACCACAAACACATGACAACTGTTCGAGATGCTAATGTGAGCATTGCCATTATTCCTTGCAGCACCAGCAACATCTCTGACTTCTGGCGCGTTTCGTCCATTATTTGGATCATTGTTCAGATCGTCATCGCCATCTTCATCTTCTTCATCCATCTGTGATGTGTGCACAGCGGTTGTGACTAAGCCGAAAAAACGATTCTCACTCTCTGATGATGAGCTGACATAATTTAAGCGTTCTGAAGCATAACTGGCAAGCGTATTTCCATTAGCTGCTTGCAGACGCAGGCAATCGGGTAATATTGTCATTAAAACCATATTTGGCTGACGCTTTTCTTGGCGCAATTTGCGTATACACGAGCGTACCGTTTGCAATTTGGAGCTATGCGATATCTGTTTCGGCATCTCTATGGTACCCAAATAACCGACAATTGCACGATATTCCAGAGCAGCGGCTGGTGCGCGCGCCATCGCGTTCACATTAGCCAAATCAGCGGCTGGGTTGGAGGTAGCTGAAACTCCAGGTGGCTTCGGATTGCTTCCTGCCCCTACAAATACAGCACCAACTCCCGTTGGAAGTGGTAGATCTTCGATGAGTGGTCTAAGTTTTTGTAATTCCATTGGTTTGAGTGCAGATACGCATTTCGACAGTTGTTCGGCACGCGAAATCTGTTGTTGTTGTTGTAAAGTAACACTCCTTTTCTTTTGCGGTGAATTACGTAAGCGATGCATTTTAGATTTGTGATGTAAAAAGCGTGGCTTAGTGCGTGCGCCACCTGTAAATAAACCTAATTGGTTTGTTAGTGTACCATTCAAACCTGTCACAGCTGTTTGATGCTGCAGCATCAATGCTGCATTTTCTTCATCCGAACTGTCCGAATAATAATTCTCGGCAATTTGCATGCGTATGCTGCCAAATGAATTGCCAATTAATTGCACCACCGTTTCATGTGGTAACTTAGATACGTTTAAACCATTAACGGAAATTAAAAAATCTCCGGCACGGAGGCCAGCCTGGTCGGCTGGTGAGTTGGCAACTATGCATGAGAGTCTGCATGGTTGTTGTCCAGATATGGTAAAACCGAAACCATTATAACCACGTCGCACTTCTACTGTGCGTGTACCATAGTTTGGTCGCTTCTTACGTCTTCGTTGTTGTACATGTGCTGTGCCTGTACTAGTCGAGGCGCCATTCCCTCCACCTGCGCTAACAACAGCATTGTTGCCTCCAACATTGGGTATTGTAGAAGATGTTGAATTATTGCTGGTTATTGCTGTGCTACTGGAAGGCTGTGACGGCGAGAGTGGATGATGATGATGCATAATTAAATAGACTGTAAAAAAATATGAATGTTATTATAAACTCTAGCAAAAGTTTGTTTGAAAAATAGACTGCCATCAAGGAGTTGCAGTTGGGATTGTATCAACCGACTCACAAAATGTGACGGAATATGATCAGTTAAACAGTTGGAAATATGACAGCTTAACCTTCAATTGTCTCCCCATAAGTGTAAATTGTAGTTAACATACCTCATCGGAGCTCAGTCATGATGCGATCTAGCACTCACAGATCGTCCCGAGATGGTCGGGCTAGAACCTTAATGGTGCTGTTGTAACGGACGGTATCGGATATGTATCCGCCAAAGGACCATCACATCAATAACACTCCCCAAAGCCTTCAGGGAGTAACCTTATCGCTACAACAACAACTTGGGATCTAGCGCATGTCTTCAACCTGTCGCCGTCCACCTTCGTCATCCCCGAAAAATGGAAAATGGCCGGAATGGTTCCCAAATTAAAGCATTGGAAACCAACTAATGTAAGATAATCTTATTGTCCAAGACACTTGAAGCCATTCTGCTTCCCTATTTCAATGCGAATTTGCGTTTTGCCAAACATCAGCATCGCTTTCGAAACCAATATAGCACTATCACTGCGCTAAACGACTTTTAGGGATTGAAGGGGTTGCGTAGCGCAACATATAGCTTCTCCAACCCAATTGTCAACCTCACCTTTGAGCGGCGAATCCCGTTTCACTAACAGACGAGGCTCTGGCGACCCCAAGCTCCTCATGGAACTTGGGGGTGGGGAGGGAGGGATGGCCTGAAGGTTCAATGTGGCCATATAAATCGTTCCCGAGATGGTCGGGTCAGCACCTTAATGGTGCTGTGTTACCGGAGCGTATCGGATCTGTATCCGACAAAGGACCATCACATCGATAACACTCCCCAAAGCCTTCGGGGAGTAACCTAATCGCTACAACAACAACAACAACTTTAACACGCAGATAAATTGCGGATTGAATCAAAAACCCCAACACAGTACTCGCAGCGCTAGACCGATCAAAAGCTTCTGATAAAGTCAACCACGTCACGTTACTGAAAGACTTGGAAGGGTCCTCCCTCCCTCCATGTCTCCAAAAGTGGACCACGAATTATCTGTTTGATCGGCAAGCATCGGTGCAGTTCAGGAACATATCATCTAAACACACAGGGTGGTGTCCTATATTTTGTTCAACATCTATAGGACACCATCACTATTGTATCCTACCCCGATGACTGCACAATAATGCACACAAGTCCAGGCCCACACATCGATGAGCTTTGTAATAAAAAAAACGCTCTCTCCCTGACCACTCCAGTTTTTTCTCCTCGCGAAACCTGACATTGTCACCGACCAATTCATCGGCGATCTTATTTACAACATGGACACGGCAAAACTGGGCCATATTGGACATCCACGTCGATGATAAAGGGATCTACATTTTGGCGATCATGCAACCGCATTTGCACCTAAAATTCGGAGCCGAAATAAAATCCTCAAATATCCTGCTGGCAGCACTCGGGGTAAAGACAAAGAAACGCTCATTAGCACTAACAGCGCAATTCGCCGGCCGATTGCATGCTACGCATCCCCGATATGGTTGCCAAGCCTAAAGGTTGCTCACTGAAATATTGGCCTGCCAAAACACCCCTCTCAGAATCGCTACTGGCTGTCTTCTTATGTCTCCACACCACCGTCTAATCAATGAAGCGATAGTACTCCCCATTAGGAAGCGAAATGAAATACTGAACAAACAATTTCAGTTGAATACCCAGAAACCTGGGCTTCCCAACATACATCTGATTGAAAAGGCCACACCTCCCAGGGGTTTAAGAAGTTATATCCGTCAGCATTATAAGCAAATACGGCACCTGAGAACACAGCCGTATGAAGTAAAAAACCACAAACAGGTCCTCAGTGATAACGAGAAACAGGCATCGGAACTATATGCCAGGAATTGCCCGGCGAACTCCGTTTTAAAGAAAAATACCCAGAACTCTCAAAAGAGGAACGCACTCTCCTCAGCTGAACTTCGATCTGGTTACTGTAACAGGTTAAACTATTACCTATTCAAAATCAACCCCGATATACATAATGTATGCCCTCCATGCAATGTGTCCCCACATGACACCAACCATCTCTTCAATTTCAATGTGGAACCGACGCCTCTAACACCCCTCTCACTATGGTCCACCCATGTTGAAATTGGAAGTTTCCTTGTACTCCCGTTAGAGAATATTGATGACAATTTGTGATTGGTCGCGCCTATTGGATGGGGCGAAGCACTGCTACAACGGGTCTACCGATACCACAACGGATGAAGGAGTTGCGAATATACACGCGGCAGCTAAGCCTGCTGTAGTTGTTGTTGTTGTAGCACTGCCAATTGTTGTGTAGCGCAATCCTTTCACTGCCATTGTCATACGTCCTACGCTAAAGCTGCATCAGCCTTGTTGTGGTTGTTAGTTAGGGGTAGGATGTTGTGTGTTAGTTTTTAAGGCTCTCGTGATAATCTGCATACCTGCTCAAGTTTTTTGGTATAAGTACTTTTTTAACTGTGGAGCGGATCTCGGAACAGGAATTTGTGTGGATAAGGTTAAGATGCAGAGCACTAGTTCTCTTGAGAAGAAAAGCTATCTACTTTAGGTCCAGCATTTACCTGGGATGTACAGAAGCAAATGTGGGCAAATACAATGCGCTAGCAACTCAGCCCCCAATTGTGAGATAAATATTATCGTGTAAGTTTTATACTAACCTGTTATATAGTTTCGTTGAACATAAGTATTCAGGAAAACCAGTCTATGAAGTTGAATATTTTTGGCACAAAATTAATAAATAATTTGCCACCTTGTTAGTAGAGCTAATGACTCAGTAGCTTATCACCGAATCTTCTGTATACCACAACGACGCAGGATCTTTACTCCAATATATGTCGCCAAAGAATTTAAGATAGACATGTAAAAATCAAGTTTTTGTCACACACCTATCACGGCAAAGCGGTTATTATGCCACCTTGGTAGCGGCCTACACATTTGTTGTTTTTGCACTTTGTCTTTAAACACATTAATTACATATAGTAGACATATGTACATGTATGCATATTCTTGTACTTTTTAATAAACCATTTGCGGCTGCGTTGTTGTTGTCATAGACATTGCGTTTACGTGTTATGTAGCCTTATTTGTGGCGTTGGCCATGGGTAGCTCCAACCGAAAGCACAAAAGCAGCGGTCAAAGAACCAGTTCAGTTTTTCATGATTAAAAATGTTTCATTCCTGAATAAAGTTGGAAGTAATACAAAGAATTGTTGTTTAAATGTTATTTATCTGTAACGCGGCACAATTTATATATTTTCACTATTAAATTCTGGAAATACCAAACTAAAAATATTCACTAACTCCTTCAGTATTTTCGCTCGTTGCTTTTGTTGTCCTTTACAACTCCTTTCTTCATTTAGCTTAGAGATGCGTTTAGTTTCGATTTTTAAATAGAATTCACTTTGAATTATTTTCAACTAAGCTTAGCATCTGGCGGTATTTTATTTGAATTTTAGTTAATTTAATTGTTAATAAACAGCGCAAACGCAAAAGCCTTTCACAAATTGGCATTTTTTCACAAACAAGTTTTCAAAAACTATAGAAAACGCTGAGAATGGAGGAATGGCAAAATGCACCACACCACAGGGTTGCAATGTATTGCAATATCTTACATATAATTTCGAACGCATTGGTGCGAAAAACGGATTTAAGTCAGAGTCAATGGTGCCGTATGTCGTATCGCTGTATCCGTATCCCTAACGTAATCAGCTGTTTATCGTTACGACGGTAAACCAAAACACAATTGGTTGGCTACGATACGGTTACGACCTTAGCGGCACCAATAATCGATTGCATTGATTCTCATAAGATTGGTCGAATCAGCTGTTATAAGGTTACCGATACGGTTACCGATAAAGCACCAATGTCTCCAGCTTTACATAGAAGGCTTTCACGCTTTCACCACAACTCAAAAACAGAAGATTGCGCATTCACGAGTTCAAAATTGCTTCGTTCTGCGCAACTTGACTGCTTGAGCGAATGAAAGAAAGAGAGAAAAAAACAAACTTAAGAAAATGACGTAAAACTGCCCATAAAAAACCTCTGATCTTTTGTTTACATGGGCAATGCGCTATCGTGTGTTTGTGGTTTGTGGGCTTTCACAAATCACACATAAAAGATTGCGCATTGCGAAAATAAACAAAAGATCAGCTGTTTTTTATGGGCAATTCATACGTAATTTTCCTTTAGTACTTGTTTTTTCTCTCTTTCTTTCATTCGCTCAAGCAGTCAACTATGACGTATATGCGCAGAACGAAGCAATTTTGAACTCGTGAATGCGCAATCTGGTTAGGACATTTGTGGAAGGCTTTGTTGCGTTGCTTCACCTGCCAGATAAGTTCAAAGTGTGGCTGAACCCATATTTGGTAGAAGTCCAGAAAACGGGTCGACTGCTAGTACGCGTCCAAACATATCAAGAAAGATGTCAAACGACGCGTTTTGACATCGGTATTTATAATACGAAGGCGGAACCACGAAAAATTACCCCTGATGGGATCTATAGTATTTTGGCGCAGACTACCTTTCTGCTTAGGCGGCCTTAGGCCGCGCTTATAACAAATTACCCTGGCTGGTCCACCAATGGGGTGGGTTCAAAATTAAATCCGTGCAAAATCCTTTTGTACACACACTTTTCTCAGTGCACAACAGCATTACAACAACCACAAGAAAATTGACAACTTCATCTGCAAATATCTCCGGATAGAGTGAACATCTTTCTTCTCGTTGGATTAGAGTTGTCGAAGTCAATACGCGTCTTTTGACACCTCTACTCTCTTTCCCGATATGGAAAATAATTTTTTTTTTTCGGAGTCGAAAAAGTCTTGGTCAAAAAATTTTCCTATGTGAAAATGTTTGAGTTCCCAGGTATCCTTATAGCAATATCATGTCGAATCATGCATCCTTTTTATTTTTCGAACTTTTTCCATAAAAGTCCACATATAAAAGTAAAATCTGTATTTTTATTTTTTGAGTCCAACAGAACTAGTTAAACTCGGACTTTTAAAAATAAAAGCCCGGAAATAAAATTTAAATCCGGACTTTTATTTTTTAAGGCCAAAATAAAACCCCGGCTTGATAACAAAGAAACGGCTTAACCGAATTAAATAAAGAAATTTATTTCGGATAAGCCGTTATTTGTTATCAAGCCGAACTTTTATTTTGGCCTTAAAAAATATAAGTACCGATTTAACTTTTATTTCCGGACTTTTATTTTTAAAAGTTCGAGGTGAATTAGTTTTATTGGACTCAGGTAATAAAAATCCGAAAATAATTTTTATCTTGATCCAGATATATTAAAAGTCAAAATTAATAGTTTTGCAAGGAATTATATTATAAAAGGAATAACAGTTTCGGACCCTGGTTTGGACGCGTATTAGCAGTCTACTTCTTTTCTAGACTTCTACCGAAAATGTGTTCGGCCATACCTTGAACTCATCTGCCAGCGCTTCCCAAGGCAGTCGGTTCTATGTACCGGAGCGACTCGGGATTTTTCCCGACCAAGGACTGTCATTTCAGTGTAACCCCATTTAATTTGTTTCGTCCCTCCCACAAATTGTCATCCTCCCAGCAGCTCCTTGCAGCAGGACTGCTCCATATTCTCTTGCTCCGGGAAGGTATTGAATCCAATCCGGGTCCGTCTCCTGACCCCGGTCCTGAGAAATGGTTTTGCTGCATCTGCCGGAAAAGAATCTTTTTAGGACGGTCATACTCTGTTCAGTGTGTCTCGTGTAAGGGATGGTTGCATCGGACAGGTTGTTCTGGGCTTGATCCCAAAACCCGACGTCCACGTAACTTTTATAAATTTTTGTGGCTCCTTGCTGTTCACGCCCAAGGGCGCCCCGTAGTCTACGTCTACGCCTTACGGCGCCAACAACTCAAACAGCTGCTACCACTCATAACTACAATCTTCGTAGTAGAGTCGGAAGCAATGCTGAGCAATAGCCCCTGCCCCCGTCTTCTCCCCCCTCTTTTCCGGCAGCAATCGTGTAGGTCAGGGAAACAGACTCTTAGTCCCTACCTCCGTTTGCACCGTTTGCCAGCACAGAATATATATGTTTGCGACATCCGCCCAATGCAGCTCCTGCCTTGGGTGGTGCCACTTTCCTAGATGTTCTGGTCTCCGCGACGGCAACCCCTCGACGGGTTTCATCGCGCCATGTTGCCAGGTCGCAAACCCAAATCATCCGGGTACCCCAATGCTTGCCCAAGGACGCCCAGTCCCAGGGCCACAACAGCAATTGCGTCCTGGCCTTCCTCAACCCAGGCGTAGTCACCGGTCACTTACCCCCAGAGTGGCGACGTCTCCCCTCATGCACTTCAGAATTCTGCAGTTAAACTGTAATGGACTAACTAGGAAGATTACGGAGATAGTCAATTTCATGAAGCGGCACAACATCCGCATTGCTGCGATTCAAGAGACTAAACTCACAGCACGATCTGCATTGCAGACCTGCTCTGGGTATAATGTCCACAGAAAAGATCGCGAGAGCGGAAATGGAGGCGGCCTCGCGTTTATAATACACCACTCTGTGCAATATCACATATTTGATCCTGGCATCGACCGCAGGGACAACGTCTTAGAACGTCAAGGCCTATCTGTCCGGTCAGGCGATGCAAACCTAGAAATCATCAACATCTACATCCCCCCTGCCACCTGTTGCCCCGGTGGATACCGCCCTAATATCAGAGCCTTACTCACTGGAAACAATCGCATTATTTTAGGCGACTTCAATGCCCATCATGATCTATGGCATTCAAATTTGCGGGCGGACAGTAGGGGCGAGATGTTGTCGGATCAAATAGAAGAAACGACGTTCTGCACAATAAACGGAGACGACCCCACACGTATGGTAGGAAGCTGTCACAGTTCGCCAGATATCTCAATCGTGAGCGCAGAACTCGTAAACTGCGTCAACTGGCAGCCGATGGTATCATTGGCATCCGACCACCTGCCTATACTTGTTTCGCTCGAGCGTACCGGCGACTTCATCGTCACCGAAAAACGCACTTTCATAAACTTTAAAAAAGGAAAGTGGGAAGAATATAAATCCTTTACAGACAACCTCTTTGCTGCCCTCCCTATCCCGACTGATGCCCGCCAAGGGGAGCGTGCCTTCCGCAAGGTCATTGAATCCGCCTCGGCACGTTTCATTCCCGCCGGGAGAATTCCCGAAATCCGGCCCCACTTCCCGGCGGAGGCCACAAACTTAGCGAGAGAACGTGACCTTATAAGGCAGCTTGATCCAGGCGACCCCCAAATAAGGGATATAAACCAACTCATCAGATTGCTTGTGGATGAACACAAGCGGGCGAAATGGGAGGAGCACCTAAGAGGTTGTAACCTCTCTACCGGTGTGGGTAAACTTTGGTCCACCGTAAAGTCCCTATCGAATCCGACTAAGCACAAAGACAAAGTTTCCATCGCCTTTGGCGACAAAGTGCTGTCGGATGCGAAAAAATGCGCGAGCGCTTTCTGCCGACAATATATGATGCATTCTACGGTCGACAAAGTTAGACGGAGGGCCAACAGACACGCACATAAACACAAATTCAGCGCGTCACCAATCACCATCACCGCTAAAGAGGTTGAGGACGCCATTGGTCGCGCTAAACCATCCAAAGCAGTGGGCCCAGACGGCATAGCCATGCCGATGCTTAAAAGCCTAGGGAAAGAGGGTTTCAAATATTTAGCGCAGGTCTTCAACCTGTCTCTTTCCACCTTTGTCATACCCGAGAAATGGAGAATGGCCAAGGTGGTCCCGCTACTAAAGCCTGGTAAACCAGCTAACATAGGAGAGTCGTATCGTCCGATATCTCTCCTATCGCCAGTAGCAAAGACGCTCGAAGCCATTTTGCTCCCTTATTTCCAAGCAAGTTTGCAACTAGCCTCCCATCAGCATGGCTTCAGAAAACTCCATAGCACTACCTCCGCGCTAAATGCCATTAGCACCCAGATAAATTGCGGTTTAAATCAAAACCCCCACCATAGAACAGTATTCGTAGCGCTAGACCTATCAAAAGCTTTTGATACGGTCGACCATGGCTCGTTACTGCAAGACCTGGAAGGGTCTACCCTTCCCCCATGTCTTAAAAGGTGGAGCGCAAATTATCTGGGTGGTCGGCAGGCATCGGTGCTATTTAGAAACGAAACATCGAAGCCAAGGAGAATTAAACAAGGGGTGCCACAGGGTGGTGTCCTATCCCCACTTTTGTTTAATTTCTACATATCTAAGCTACCTTCACCACCGGAAGGAGTCACAATCGTTTCCTACGCCGATGACTGCACAGTAATGGCCACAGGCCCAGGCCCACAGATCGATGAGCTATGCAATAAAATAAACGGCTACCTCCCTGATCTCTCCAGTTTTTTCGCCTCGTGAAACCTGGCATTATCACCGACTAAATCTTCCGCGACCTTATTTACAACATGGACGTCCCAAATATCGACCATTTTGAACATCCACGTCGATGGCTCTACGCTACCGACTGTCCTACACCTCAAAATCTTGGGTGTGACGTTTGATCAGGATCTACATTTTGGTGAGCACGCAGCCGCAATTGTTCCGAGAATTCAGAGCCGTAACAAAATCCTCAAATCCCTTGCTGGCAGTACCTGGGGAAAAGATAAAGAAACGCTCATGACTACATACAAAGCAATTAGCCAGCCGATTACGTGCTACGCGTCACCCATATGGTCGCCAAGCCTAAAAATTACCCACTGGAAGAAGCTACAGGCCTGCCAAAATACTGCTCTCAGAATGGCCACGGGCTGTCTTCTTATGTCCCCAGAACACCATCTACATAATGAGGCGAGAATACTCCCCATCAGGGAAAGAAACGAGATGCTGACCAAACAGTTCCTGTTGAATACCCAGAAACCTGGGCATCCCAACAGACATCTGATTGACGAGCCAGCACCGCCTAGGGGCTTAAGGAGTCATCTCCGTAAGCATTTTGAGGAAATACGGCATCTGAGAACACAGCCGTATGAAGCGAAAAAACACAAGCAGGTCCTTGGTGAACTCCACAAACAGGCGTCGGACCTTTATGCCGGGAATTGCCCGGTGAACCCAGTACTCAAAGTAAAGTATCCAAAACTTGCGGAAGAGGAACGCATACTCCCCAGGCAAACGCGTGTCACTCTGGCTCAACTTCGTTCTGGATACTGTAACAGGTTAAACTCTTACCTATCCAGAATCAACCCCGACATACAAAATGTATGCCCCGCTTGCAATGTGTCCCCACATGACACCAACCATCTCTTTAATTGTAATGTGGAACCAACGCCTCTAACACCCCTTTCCCTATGGTCCACCCCTGTTGAAACAGCAAGTTTCCTTGGACTCCCGTTAGAGGATATTGATGACAGTTTGTGATTGGTCGCGTCTGTTAGGTGGGGCGAAGCACTGCTACAACAACAACAACAACAACAACATCTGCCAGGTGAAGCAAGGCAAACAGCTTTCTATGCCCCTTATTTTGATAAATAAAATTTATTGAAAATAAAGCAAAGCGAAAAGTTGAGCAAAGCGGCTTTGCTTTCACGTTTTGACAGCGTCATCTTCTTCCTCTTTTCTTAGCTATAAAGACATTCCATGAAGTTTTAGATAGTATAAACGATGATGATAGTTGCCTCCGACTTCTTTGAAAGGCATAACCGTCCTTCTCTTTACACGACTCGAATAGGCTCGCCAACGAAGACCGATTTACACTGAACCAAGCTTCCTATCTCGGGTCTTCTGTCGGATTGTGAGGGATTGTGAATGTTTGAAAAAGCCCAACCAGTTCGTCGACTTTGGGCATCAGTATTTCGCATAATACGTCAGACCTTCGTTCGAAGAATCTAGTGGATTACGATTTAACTTTCTTTCTAGTTCCAAGTTTAGCCAGATGACAAAGCAGAAAAGCCACTGGCACCGCCACGGGCTTAGAATAAACCCGCGGCAGGTATGCCTGTCGTAAGAGGCGACGAAAATATCAAATTGATCCAAAGGGTTGTGTAGCGCAACCATTTCAGTTGCGAGCGCAATATATAGCTTCTCCAAACCAATTCAAAATCACCTACCTGTTTCTTTAAAAGCCGAGGCTACGGCGACTCCAAGTTGCTCATGAATCTAGAGGGTGGGAGGGTTAGATGGCCTAGAAGATTTCATGTGGTCATACCAAATCGTTCCCGAGATGGTCGGGCTAGTACCTTAATAGTGCTTGTTACCGGAACGTACCGGATCCGCATTTGGCAAAGGACTATCAACATCGATAACACTCCGCAAGGTCTTGGGGGGAGTCCTTATCGCTGCAACAACAACAACAACAAACGCCACTAGCGAATTTTTTTTGGACGACAGAAACCGTAAAAACGTGACCTTATTTCCTGTATTTACTTATAATTTTGCGTTCCTCTTTCCTCTTTACATCATGATAACACTCACACATCGTGGCCCTGTAGGTCTATTATGCCGCAACCGGGCTACGTAGTGACTTCCCATCAAGAAGGCTACTTTGCTAGGCCAAATATTGCTCTCATTTATTAGCTGTGAGTGTCAACTTTGGCCTCCTCTGCCGGTGCGTAGGCACATATTAACGTAAAGTTTAAAATCAACCTTTGACTTGGATAGAGCAGCGAAACGATCGTTGTTATGGTTTCTGTGTTAACAGATGTTTCGGTCCTACATTGTACTGACACCTGCCGGTTTATATTTTCTGAGAAGGGGAAGGTTTGAACGCTCTGTGCCGTGGTTGACTATGCTAGAAGCTTTTGACAGATCGAGTGCCACCAGCACCGTGCTAAGATGGGGGTTTCTGGTTTAGTCCGTAATCTAGCTGATTGTTATGTGCGGACATCAGCAGGCTAACGGAAGATATGCGTTCAAATGAGGGGGCAGGACGGTTTCCAACGACTTCGCTATTGGCGAAAGCAGTGATATCGGTTAATACGAGTAATCTTCGTTAGTTGGCTTTCCAGGCTTTAGTCGTGGAGTTTTACTTGTTCTGGTATGACAAAAGACTTCAAAGACAAGTTGTAGCTGACGCCCTCATCGCCAAAGGTGTTTTAGCATTGATATGGCAATTCCGACTGCGCCTATTATTTTAGGAAAACATGGCCTTTTTGATGGCTCTTTCAGCTCTGGGGGTGACGATGACGGGCGACATTTCGTGCTTATCTATTTGCACGACGGCTATCCTTTTCAACGGAAGGATATATTACAAATTGCCGGCAGGAAGCGCTCGCTTATTTCTTCGAGTCCAACAGAGTTTTAACGCCAAAAGCGATAGATTTCTTAAGTTATTAATTTGATCCTAAGATGCTCTTTCCATTTGGCACAGTAGCATGATGTCCATATTGATATTCATAATATAAGGGTCTCTAGGGTCGATCTGTTTTGCCGGGTGGGGCTGCATCTTCGGCCAGAAAATAAGGTCTGAGACAATCGTTCGCAGGCATCAAGGACAGTTTATCTCATCGCTTTCATTTCCATTGCGTGGAACTTTCTTTTCTTATTCTCTGTAGTAGATGTCGAAAGACCTGATTTTTCATGTCTTGCCCTTTCTATAGCTTTTCATGTAGGGTGATGACGTTACCGTATGCATTTTCGACGATATCCATCAGTGAGGGTGCGGTACGTTTTATTAGTAGGGTGGATACGAAAACTACAGTTCTTGATAAAGAGGCGATACAAGGAAGGCCACCCTCTTATGAAGAAGAGGAGATGAATGTATCAACGGCGCAACATCCAAGTTGCTACACCAATAACATCAATCCAATTGTCTCAATACAACAATAACATACAAAGTTTTATGTAATTTTTTATTTATTTATTTATAAGAAAGTTTATTAGTTGCCACAAATATTAGGAAAGGTTTTTGTTTACAATAGTTTGAATAAGTCTTTAATGCGTTTTTAATAGACATCAAATGTGAGAACTCAGTCCAGATTATTTAGAAACTTTTGTCACGCACATACCGAATTAGCTAGAATACTGATGGCTTAGATATGTAGATATATATGCATTTGCACATACATACATATGTAATTTTGTTTTTATAAAAAGTGGATCTTTGTTTTAAGCTTAAAATATGTGAAATAGTAAGTACGTGTATGTATGAATATTTCGGCAAAATAAGTTTAAGGATACTTTTTTTTTATTCAACTAAATTTTATAGATTACAACAAAGCTCTATTTCTGTGTTTTGCGCTTACATGTACATAGATATGTACATATGTAGGTATGTGTTAATATCATTATGACTATTTTTTTATTATTAATATATTTACTTACACTTAATGATATTTGATGCTGATAGCATTTTTGGATTTACATAAATAAATCGTTAATTGTATACATACTTATTTGTGTACATATACTAGGGTGTGCCAAAAAAGAATAAATAGTTTTTTACTTTTGGTAGGTATAGTGAAAATATTGCTCAGGAAATAAAAAAATAGCATTTACAATTTTCAGCTTTTAATTTTGGTTTTTTCCGTACAAATCGTATGGTGAGTTTTCAACATGGTTCAACTATATGGTTGGGTCATCTGTACAATAACAAAATATGTCTGTTCCAATTGTCAAAATCTGTGTATTGTTGTTCGTGCGAAAGGTGATGGAACGGAAACATAAAACTTGGCAGTTTTTGTATGTGTACGAAAATGTTGCCAATGTGTTGGTTTCACTTTTAGTTTGCCATCTCCTTTTGACAATCCCATCGACCATGCAATGAAATAACTAAAATCAGCTGATGAGGTGAGCCAACCTTATAATTGAGCCATGGTTTTCAAGCTTTGATAAAAAGTTTACCAGAGCTCTAAAGGCTCCATTACTGATACTTAGCATAGACTTGACTTGGCTTGCGAACCGTCACTTACAGTTCTGTTAAATGAACATTGCATGTTACTGATTACTCAAAACTTAACTTGACTTAGAAGTCTGTTGAATTTTGATTTTCTATGTAAGTTCTAAGTGACGTTTACATTTTGAGATGCCATTTGTTTGATACCATTTCATTTTGACATTTTGTCATACAAATTGACATTTATTTAAAAATAAATTTCAACGCTGATTATGATGCCAGATTTTATGCGCCAAGTCGAGTATAATCGTGGCTAAGTTGCCAAGTTTACGCCAAGTCAAGTCAAGTCTATGCTAAGTATCAGTAATGGGGGCTTAACTCTTGATACTCAAACAAGATCATTGTTTACTATATAGTTTGGCAGCTTAAATTGAGGTTATGTTGCGAATAGAGTGGAAGGCACTCGAATTCAGTGAAAGAGGACACTCGAATGGAGTGGAATAAAGAACAGCAGAAGAGCAAAGTTGCATTGGATACCTTCAATCATTGTATAAATATTAAAGATAAATTTAGAAAAAAAAATTAAATACTTGAGTATAAGCAAAAATTGTCTTTCAATTACTGCAATTAAGGTGTCCCAGATGCTATATATTCCAAAATTATAACATTTTATGTCTGTTTAAAAATTTGACTTGAACTTCGCTAAAGATTTCCGTATTATTAGTGATGTTTGTGGGTGTGTGCTAATTTTGAGCGATCAGCTGTTAGTTGCGCTACTTGGTAAAGTTTACAATGAACAAGATGCTGTACATCATTGTAAATTTTACCAAGTAGCGCAACTAACAGCTGATCGGTAAAAATCCGCACATTCACACGCACAGTTCTCGACTCAGTTTCAAACAAAAACTTTAGATTATTTAACTCAAATTTTAAAGTGAGATAATCCTTACGAATTCATGTTATAGAATATATAAGGCATTTTTGTTGTTATTAAAATAATAGTTTTATTTATATTAAAGCTTTATCATTTTTTTTTTAACTTTGAAAAAACTCCGAACACCATTCCTTCATTATATGCCATTCGACTGCCTAGTCCACTGCCTTCCACTCTATTCGCAACATAACCTCTATTTAAGCTGCCAAACTATATAGTAAACAATGCTGTACATATTCTTATAGATAATTGAACGGTCCACAAAATGCACCCAAGGCGAATCCATACCAGGTGGTGGCAAAGCGAATTCAACCAATTCGCCGTGCAGAAGAATGTCAAGACAAAAGAAAATTTTCATTGATTTCGATTAACTGACATATTGTTGTACAAGGCTCTGTATGGAAAATTATCAAGAGAAGCAATCAGCTGTTGGGATAACACCACCTCTACTGAATTCGCCTTGGATGCACCTCTAAATCAGTGATGCCAAATAAACTCTTTGAAATTATCCACAGAAATTAAAAAAAAACTTAATTTTCCAGATCATAAATAAAAAATTCCATGAAACTCACACAGGGTTTAAAGCATTTATTTCTTTTGTCGGACGTTGTATCAGCGCGCTGTCCCCAAGTGGTCCAATGAAACCGGCTAACATTGTAAATTTTACCAAGTAGAGCAACTAACAGCTGATCGGTGAAAATTCGCACATTCACACGCACAGTTCTCGACTCAGTTTCAAAAAAAAACTTTAGATTATTTAATTCAAATTATAAAGTAAGATAATCCTTACAAATTTATGTATACAGAATATGTATGGCGTTTTTGTTGTTATTAAAACAATAGTTTTATTTATATTAAAGCTTTCATCATTTTTTTTTTTAACTTTGAAAAATCTCCGAACACCATTCCTTCATTATATGACATTCGACTGCCTAGTCCACTGCCTTCCACTCTATTCGCAACATAACCTCTACTTAAGCTGCCAAACTATATAGTAAACAATGCCGGCTAATTCGTTCATTTTTTTGCCGAGTGAATGACAATTGGTTTTTGAGTTGTCAAGTGAAATCGTGTCATGCTACAGTACGAGCTTTCAATACATAGGTAGTTTTGATACAAGAAAATCCCTTTTTATACTCAGCCGAGCAGAGCTCACAGAGTATATTAATTTTGTTCGCATAACGGTACCACGTAACGGCATAAATCAATCGAGATAGATATAGACTTCTATAATGATCTTGGCGAAAAAAGAAGTTCATTTAGCCATGTCCGTCCGTCCGTCTGTCCGTAAACACGATAACTGGAGTAAATTTTGAGGTATCTTAATTAAATTTGGCATGTAAGTTCCAGGGCACTCATCTCAGATCGCTATTTAAAACAGGCATGCTTAACGAACGAAACGATATCATTTCGTTACGATAATCAACGCTAATAAACGAAACGAAGTCACTTCGTTTCGTTTATTAACGTCAAGATCGTAAAATTAACGTTAGACTTCGTTTCGTTTATTAACGTTGATTATCGTAACGAAATGATATCGTTTCGTTCGTTAAGCATGCCTGATTTAAAATGAATGAAATCGGAATATAATCACGTCCACTTTTTCGATATCGGAAATTTCGAAAAACCGAAAAACTGCAACAATTAATTACTTACTTACTTACTTACTTAATTGGCGCTTAACCGTCTAAACGGTTATGGCCGTCCAACAAGGCGCGCCAGTCGCTCCTTCGCTCCGCCAACCGGCGCCAATTGGTCACACCAAGGGAGTTTAAATCGTTTTCCACCTGGTCCTTCCAACGGAGTGGGGGCCGCCCTCTACCTCTGCTTCCATAGGCGGGTTCCGATAGAAACACTTTCTTGGCCGGAGCATCATCTTTCATTCGCATAACATGGCCTAGCCAGCGCAGCCGCTGCGTTTTAATTCGCTGGACTATGTTGATGTCTGCGTATAGCTCGTACAGCTCATCATTAAATCTTCTTCGGTACTCGCCATCGCCAACGCGTAGAGGTCCATAAATCTTTCGAAGAACTTTTTTTAATTACCCAGGACGGATAAAGCGATGAAACTCTTTAGGTGGGTTGACCTTATGATTAAAAATAAATAAATGTAAGGCGCGATAACCTCCGAAGAGTTCTAAGGCCGAGCTTCTCTTCCAATTTGCGTCGTGCTCCTCTTGATTTTCCCTACAAATTGCCCGGACGGGACCTATGTACATGTTTTATGCCGACTTCGAACGGCATCTGCGAGGGGCGACCCCGCTTAGAAAAATTTTCTTCTAATTGAAAAACCTTATTTCTAAAATTTTGATGTTGCTTTGCCCGGGGTGTGATCCCAGGGCATACGGTGTGGTAGGAGGAGCACGCTACCATCACACCACGGT
This sequence comes from Eurosta solidaginis, assembly GCF_040869045.1. Taxonomy (NCBI): domain Eukaryota; kingdom Metazoa; phylum Arthropoda; class Insecta; order Diptera; family Tephritidae; genus Eurosta; species Eurosta solidaginis. The sequence continues at coordinate 76,892,372 of NC_090319.1, forward strand.
GGCCGTTTTGACCTTATGACGCAGAATAGAAAATTAGTAAAATTTTGGACAATGGGTGTGCCACCTCCCACTTTTAAAAGTTTTGCAAGCTTTAATTTGGCAGTTGTTGAAGATATCATGATGAAATTTGGCAGGAACGTTACTCCTATTACTGTATATGTTCTAAACCAAAAATTAGCAAAATCGGATGACGAACACGCCCACTTAAAAAAAAAATGTTTAAGTAAAATTTTAACAAAAAATTTAATATCTTTACAGTATATAATTAAATAATGCTAACTTCAACTGCAATAATGATATGGTGCAACAAAATACAAAAATAAAAGAAAATTTCAAAACGGTCGTGGGTGGCTCCGCCCTTTTTCATTTAACTTGTTTAGAACACTTTTAATGCCATAAGTCGACCAAAAATTTACAAATCCTTGAGAAATTTGGTGAAGGCATAGCTTTTATGACGATAATTGTTTTCTGTGAAAATGGGCGAAATCGTTTGAAGCCACGCCCATTTTTTATACACAGTCAACCTTCTGCCCTTCCGCTCGACCGCTAACACGATAACTAGAGCAAAAACCGATATATCTTTACTAAACTTAGTTTACGTACTTATCTAATCTCACTTTATATTCGTATTAAAAATGAGTGAAATCCGACGATGACCACACCCAATTTTTCGATATCGAAAATTTTGAAAAATGAAACAAATGCCATAATTCTATACCAAATACGAAAAAAGGGATGAAACATGGTGATTGGATTGGTTTTTTGACGCAAAATATAACTTTAAAAAAAGCTTTGTAAAATGGGTGTGACACCTACCATATTAAGCAGAAGAAAATGAAAAAGTTCTGCAGGGCAAAATCAAAAGCCCTTGGAATCATGTCAGGAATACTGTTCGTGGTATTACATATATAAATGCATTAGCGATACCCGAAAGATGATGTTCTGGGTCACTCTGGTACACATTTTGGCCGATATCACGAAAACGTCTTCACATATACAACTGAGGGTAACTCCCTTTTAAACCCCTCATTAATACCTTTAATTTGATACCCATATCGTACAAACACATTATAGAGTCACCCCTGGTCCACCTTAATGACGATATCTCGAAAAGGCGTCCACCTATAGAACTAAGGCCCACTCCCTTTTAAAATACTCTTTAATACCTTGCATTTGATGATGTCATACAAATACATTCCAGGGTTACCCTAGGTTCGTTTTCCTACATGGTGATTTTCCCTTATTAGACAGAGGATGAAGGAAAATCGTTCAAAAACGTCACCCTTGGTCTACAATTTGGTCGATATTTCCCAAAGGTATGTGATATGGAACCACTTATAAACCATCTACGAAACCCTATGAAACCAACGCAGCTAAGCTCTCAGCTGAGTATGTAATGTTCGGTTACACCCGAACTTAGCCTTCCTTACTTGTTTTATATGGAATTTAAACATATCCCTTTTTCCTTTTAGTAAATTTTATGGTTAATATCCTTCAAAAAGAGTTTTTGCCACAATCTGATGTCACTGCTCTAACCATTTAAATAAAAAGCAGATATTTATTTTTTAAGTCGCTATTCTATACAAATAGTATGGGGAAATAAAGTACTTGAGGCTAAAATTTAACCACGAATAACTACTAAACAAGTCAACTTAGCAAATAACCTGTTTGAACCTCTTTTGTAGACCAATCAATTTCCTATATGTACAGTTACTAATTTGAGTACCAAGGATTAAAACTCTTGTACAATCTTTATAAAAGCTTGAGAATCCCCCGGTCGATTTGTATAGACAAATTAAAGTCGCGATGAGGCACCTCTTAACTTTCAAATTTAAAGCTAACTTTTGTACAGGCTATCATTTTGAATGCCCTGAATAATATTTTAACTAAACCGAAGGTGGAAAAATTATTATATTTTGACACACCCTAGTGTATATGATAAATTTAGGTTAGTTCAATTTATTGCATGCATTAATTAGGTAGCTTAATAAATCTAATGACGCCTAAAAGTATACTAAACTAACATATATATATTAACGTATAGTAATATGTATGGTTGTATGCATGTTTTATGTGGGTCATTCCCTGTCAAATCGATCACTGGTAGAAATCGACGCATTGCGTCATGGCTGACTGATGGCTACAAGTTTTGCTTCAACCAACCAGAAAGAAGCCCAGCAAAAAAAAAAAAAACCAAACAAATATGTATACAAAATAATAACTCTTGATTTATCACTTTTTTTTGAATTTTTCAGTTTACAAAAAAGAATGTGATTACCGCCCTATTTTGGGTCATTCGCCGAATAGGTTTCATAATAAAATACGAATGTAAACTTATCCCTTCAAAACAAAAAACTGAAGATGGCATAACGTGGAAACCAATTTATGCGCAACCAAACGAATGAGCCGTAGAGTATTCGAAAGAGTTTCTTTTGCTTCCCACGACAACCGGTTCTATGTGATGGAGTGGCTCGGGATTTTTTTCCGACCAAACGTTGTCAATTCAATGTAACCCCATTTAATTATTTGTGTCCCTCCCACAAATTGTGATTTTCGATGCAGCTCCTAGCAGCTGGACTGCTCCGTACCCTCCGACTTCTGGAAGGTATTCAACCCAAGCCCTGCCTGCTGCATATGTCGGAAAGAATCTACTTAAGACTGCCCTTCTCCTATCAGTCTACCACGTGCAAAGGATGTTTGCATCATTCGCGATGTTTTGGGATATATTCCAATATCCGTCGACCCCGAAATTTTTATAAAACTTTTGTGGCTCACTGCTGTTCGCGTCCAAGGTTGTCCTGCGGTTCAAGCTTAAGCGTACCTTCGACCGCTTCTGGCAGCAACGCTGTTCACCAGGCCAGATCAATTGCCCGCTGTGGGTCGCGCTATTTTTTTGTGCCTATTTCGAAGCCACTTCGTGAATGCATTCCGACCCATTCCGGGTTAGTGGTTGTGAACATTACGTGAGAATTTGATATTTTTTCGCGCTTATTTCGATGCCATTTTAGAAATACATCCCGGCCCATTCCGGGTTACTGGTTGAGATAATTTAAAGAGCATTTAAAATTTGTCCCGCGGATATTTCGGGAAAGACTACCTGGCTACAAAAACGTAACCGGATCTGAAGAAGAGCCACGATCACCCCAGTGGGTTAGGGGGCTTAGAATATACTCGGGTATGCCTGTCGTAAGAGGCGACTAAAATACCCAAATGAAGCTGTGTAGCGCAACCCTTTCAAGCGCAATTTATACCTTTTCCAACCCAATTTTTCAACCTCACCTACCAATGGCGAATCCTGTTTCTTTACACAACCGATGCTCTGGCGCCCCCAAGTTCCATGGATCTAAGGGGTGGGGGAGGGATGGTCAAGAAGGTTCAATGTGATCATATTAAATCGTTCCCGAAATAGTCGGGCTTGTACCTTAATGGTGCTTGTTACCGGAAAGTACCGAATCTATATCCGGCAAAGGACCATCAACATCGATAGCACTCCCCAAAACCTTCAGGGAGCATCTTTATCGTTACAACAACAACAACAAGAGCCACGGTGCAAAAAGTTACTCGTTCCCCATGGAGTGGTGGAAGCGTTCTTCGCCTACCACACCGAAAGCTCTGAGTTCTAGGCGCGGGCAAAACAGGATCAACAATTTAGAAAGTTGGCAGAAGTTTGACAAACATTCATAGTGTATTTCTAACACGAAAAGCTTATCAGTGAAACTTCATATGCCTTGCAGCTGTAGTTCAAAATCGGCATAAAATATGTAGGTCCCATATTGCCAATTTGTAGGAAAATATAAAAGGGGCACGACGTAAATTGGAAGAAAAGCTTGGCCTAAATCTCCTCGGAGGTCAATTGCATCAAGTACGTAGTTTTTTTTGTTCTTTTTTGTGAAAAGTACCCCATTCTGTAGAAGTACCCGGTTTCTATAAAAATATCCGTATCGGCAAAAGTACTAAATTCTTAAAAAAAAACCCGAGTTAGAAAAAGTATCGGATTAAAAAAAAAAGTTTCAGGTTCTTATAAAGTACCTAGAAAAAAAAGAAACTACTCTCTACCGAACCTGATACCGAAAAGGTAACCGTTTCTTCAAAAATACCCGTATGCGATAAAGAAGCCGGAATCGAAAAAGTACGCGGCTCTGAAAAAATATGCGGGACTGAAAAGGCATCCGGACCTAAAGAGTGGTCGGGTACGAATATTCCCGAACAAAACTCGGTAATCGAAAAGTTCTGGGTGGCTAATATTCACTCATGACGTTAGAGTATCAAATTCAACTATTTATCGTTTGGAGATGAAATTACCCTTGTAGATATATCAAAAAAAAAAAAAAAATAACATACATCCAACATCACAAAAAAGTATGAAAGCTATAATCTAACACATAAACAAAATATAATGCATACATACATATTCAAACTTTTTGCACATTTTTAGTATTTACCCTTCAAAAAATCGTGCGATTAAAGAGATTGGCCTCCGATTGAGCTCTTTTGTTTACATTTGATAATTGATTCCCTTTAGTCCCTTTCGGGTACAATTGAGATTAGTCAGTTTGAAATATATGTAGCACTTTTTAAGAAATATTAAAAAACCGGCAACGAAATGAGTAAAATAAAAAATTTACAGAAAATGAGTAGCGTTAATGTATTACCTGAATAAAATAAAATTATAAAACTTTAACTTTAACTTGCATATTTCAATATAAATCGGAAATGAAACTAAAAAAATTTTAATTATTGGTTTATTTTAAAATAGATTACATGGGTGAGTATCATTATTTCACCATTGGGGTCAAAAATGCGAATGTCCCTATATGGTCCTATAGATCCCTTTCCGGTATAAATGGTCTCTTCAGAGGACGTGTTCAAACAAAAGGGAACAGTTCAACTCATACAAAGAGATCAAAACTGGCATTGGTCGCATACTACTTTGCGACTCATCCCGGATTCATCTTAGACTAATCGCATTTTTTGCAGGGTATGTAAATATGTTTGCTTACTTACGCTTATCATCTATGCTTTATGTATAATTTATATTTTTTATCTTAAAAAAAAATGCGAGTTATTGAACTGATAATGCAAATTATCATCGTAATTATGTATGCAGTTTAACATTAATTTATATTTAGTTGAGTTGCTATTAATTATTATTGACTAATACGCATTAACATTTAAAAGCAGCCATATAAATAAATTTTATAAATATTTATATGATAAACTTACATAGATTGTACATAAATATATTTATGTATGTATGTATTTGCTTTTAGATATTTTTATTTTTATATTCTAAATTAAAATTTTTTTGCTTTTCTTTAAGCACTTGTAAATAGATTTACTTAGAATTTAAGGAATTAGTATACAATAAGTAGCCAGCAATATTTGTTTGTATGTGTGTATTTGTGTATATTAGACTGGGTCGATTTATTAACTGATAACGCGCCATCGGTTTTTCGATAGGATTTGGGGTCAGGAAAAATGTTCCACTACGCATACCCAAAAAAATAATTTTCGATTCTTCGAAATTTAATTTTTTTGACTTTTTTCGACTTTGATTTTTAAGGTTTTTTTCATGACTAACTAAACAAATTTTTTATTTGTTTGTAAAAATATTTTTTTTTTTCAAAAAACTATTATCGACAACGTTTTTAGCGAACATTTTTGGGTCGGACAGGATATACGTATTGTGACGAATATTAGCAACACTAAGGGATACTATCATCTCTAAGCCGATACTGAGCAGTGACTTATGTGCACATAACCAAATTAATCATTATGTCCACACATATGTCCATACAAGCAGCGGAGAGCAACGCACAACACATGCATATATCTGAGATACTCCCAAAAGTAGGCAATTATTTGTGCTAGTATCACTCACATATACACGCGCATATGAGAAACTATAGATGTGCACCTGTAGTTATAATTTTATAGCTGATAGCTAAGTAAATTCTGAAAACGTCTAGAAGTATGGAAAGAGGAAATCGAAGAGTATAGAAGAGCACAAGCAGCAATGAGTTTGATTTAAGTACGCTATCTGTCGAGAAGTAGTATTATTGTAAAGTACTTGAATAAAGGCCATTTTGAATTATTGAATAGTGGATTTAGTTATTCAACAGTTTAGTGATTCGAACGTTAGTAGAAGGTTGCAAATAAGAGGAATTGCACTAAATTCGTTACAATATGAACATTTTTTAGTAGGTCATGAAAAAAACCTTAAAAATCAAAGTCGAAAAAAGTAAACAAAATGAAATTTCGTAGGCTCGAAAATTATTTTTTTGGGTATGCGTAGTGGAACTCTTTTTTCCTGAGACCAAATCCTATCGAAAAATCGATGGCGCGATATCGGTTAACTTTCGTCCATAGAAATCTATCCACCTTAGTGTATATGCCATGACGCCTAAATGTATGCACAAGCAATGAGTTAGCTGTTGAAGATATGAAATATTAACTTTAGATTTGCGTTTGTTGCTTTATTTGCATTTGTTTTTGTTTTTTGTTTGTTTTTCTTTTCACATAAATTTTCTTTATTTTATAAAATTATTATAATTATGTATTATTATTTTGACTTATCTTGTTTGGTTGATTTTCCGACAGGGTGGATAAATGATGTATATTGGAACGATTTTCCGTCATCCCTTGTCAAATTTGGTTTTGAGACAAACCGGTTTCGGCGTTGTGCCATCATCATTTTCATCATCATCATTCATTTCGTTCGAAAATCGACACTGATGATGGCACAACGCCGAAACCGGTTTGTCTCAAAACCAAATTTGACAAGGGATGACGGAAAATCGTTCCAATATACATCATTTATTATTATTTTGTTTAATTTCAATTGAGTTTAATATAAACTTAAAATGCATTTTATTAATAAAAAAAATAGTCTAATCTTAATTCTTATTCATTATGGATAGTTTATAGTACAATATTTAGGTGGGGTGAAATGCGTTTGCCAGCATGGTATGATTATGATTTTTTTTAAGTCATATTTTTATTTTTAATTCATATACAGTAATTTCTCGAAAAAAATGAACAAAGATTAGTACGGAAATTTATATTCCCGGCACGTTGTTTTAAAGCGGACGCTTTCGAGATGTGCTGAACATGCCTTAGCTTTGGCTTCGGATACTTGAGAGCGTAAAGCCGGCTTAACATACAAAACTTGCCGTGTTGCCCCGTTCTGAAGCTGTTATAGTTCTTTAAGTAGCCAAAATCTTCACCTTTTGCTTTGATTAGCGTTCCACAAGATTTGTATAGCAAGATATACACAGATGCGGCCATACCTTGAATTCATCTGCCAGGCGAAGCATCGAAACAAAACGTTATATGCAAATCCGGCATTATAGATTATACTACTGGGTGTACAGCTTAAGGCTGTGTAATTCTGCGCGGTGTAAAGTTATTGCGTTGAAACTGAGAGGAGATGCTCAGCGACACTAACATATACAACGCTATAACTGACCCAACAAACAAAATACAAACCAAAAATAATCTGTTTGTAAAACCCCTATTCAATAGATGTAAAATAGACTCCCTAACAAAACGGAAACTCACAACGTACAACGTAAACCCACCAAGGATATACTTCGTACCAAAACACCACAACAATGAAAATCTAATGCCACTTAAACCGATCTCCGCTGACTGTGATGGACCAACAACAGCACTGTCTAAATATGCAGCAGTGATTCTAGCCAAAATACGAAAATCGCAGTTCCACACGAACGGGGCCAAATACAAGTATCATTTGACGTAAAAAGCCTATTTACAAATGCGTCAGTTGATTAAATTTTAAGAATCTTAAACGAGAGGTGGAGGGAAATTCAATCCATCACAAATCTTTCGCAAAGTGAATTTATCGAAATTATTACTCTTTGCACAAAAAACAGCTATTTTCAATTTAACGAACAAATCTATGCACAGAATTTCGGTTGCCCAATGGGATCACTCATCAGCTGTATTCTTGTAGAAATTCTAATGGACAACGTTTTAGAACGAGCCATTCAGAGAGTAAAAGAAGAACTAGAATTCAACATTAGCATAATTAAGAAATACGTAGACGACCTATACTTAGTATTGCCTGAACACATCCTTCCATCGATCTTAAAAATATTCAATGCCATAGAACCAGGAATCGGGTTCATATTTGAAAAAGAAGAACAAAATATGTTACAATTCTTAGATATGGTTATTTTCAGAAACACACAGGATGGAACCTTTAACACGGACTGGTACCGTAAGCCAGTCTCATCAGGTCGTATCCTTAATTATAGGTCAACACATCCATTAACCCAAAAAATCAGCACCGCAAAAGGGTTAATACACAGAGTTCTTAACTTAAGTGATGAAAAATACCACAACTAGAACAAATTAATTATAAAAGGCATCCTAAAAGAGAACGATTATCCGCAAAAATTAGATTCAAGATTATTAAATCATTATAAAATGCCCGTCCCAATATTAACGAGCACCAACGCCCAACAACAATCAGCAGAAATTAAAACCATGACTATTTCATATTTCCCGTATGTAACCAAATGTATTACAAACAAATTCAAAGAGTTCACTGCCAACGTCCGTTTTGCGTAAAAAAATAATAACAATGTTGGGAAAATGTACAACAAGATTAAAGACAAAATTCCAACAAAGACAAAGAAAAGAACGTTGTATACAAAATAGACTGTATCGACTGCCAGCAAAACAAATTTACATAAGAACTACATCTCAACATTTATACAAACGCCTAAATTAACATAAAAAAACTGTTGAGAAGAAAGAAACAGAAAAGAGTGAACTCGCCCTCCACGCTATTACCTTTGGATATAGATTTGATTTCGAAAGAACCAATGTATTGGCTAGAGAGAAAAGTTGGGGAAAAAGAATCCTATTAGAAGAAATATTTATAAAAGCTGATAAAAACTGCGTTAATAAAAGAATCGTAGAAGCTAAAAATATCACCGGCATCTACACGTATATTTTCTAACGATGTCAAAAATCATCAACTGCTCTACATAGTCCATCAAGCACGAACTGGCTGACAAAAGTGTCAACAAACGCCAAATACGTATATATATAGTTCGTTGTTTGAATTACATTACACATAGTTTGTGTCAGACATTTTCTCTCGAATCTGAGTGCTCCATCGGAATCCCAGAGAAGAATGAAGATAAGAATGTCCATGGAATAGACACACAGTTTAGAGCTGTCTTCAACAACGGATAAAAGCTTAACAGCAAGGTGTGCATTGATATGTACGTAAGTGATCGACTGCACCCCTTAAATATAAGATTACCAAATTACCACCAACAAAGCAGATTGCTTGATGGTTACTCTCAAAAAATACTACATTTGTGCTCTGAGAAGAATCGATTGCAGCCCTCCAGAACCAGAGAGAAATGCAGACAGTCGCTAAAAAAAGTAAACGAAAGCGGCCATAGCTGCGCACAACAGTATTGGTATAGATCGCAGGCTACTGCGGTATACCTAGAAACCAGTCAAGGAACATAGCACCTCTTTCCTCTACGTGAAAATATAGGATTGGATCTGACTTTACTGAGGAATCTAATGCCAGATGGGCATCGGAATGAGAAAACAAATCATGCCCCTTACTAATCCAAATCGCATCTTCCTTAATCTACTTGTTGCGGTGCTCGTATGGGAATGCCAACGCAAATACTTTTCTGCACTGAAACTCCAGAGTTTTGAACACTTCCTTTGGCAATGCAGGTTGCAGATGACCTACACTGACCAAAATATGTATGAAATATATCTGCATAACTATATCGTTAAGTGTTAAGCAGAGCTTTGTGAAATCGAAAGCATTCTATGCTACATAAGATGATCGAAACGGTTCAGCTTTTTACACATCTGACGACCGTTATGGGACAACCAACTTAAATGTGCAACGCTACCATGCAGAAGTCAGATTCCACTTCCTATGGATTGTGTTCAAAATTAAGTTTGATGTGAATTTGGTAGCGAGTGTAGGGTAAGAGGTCGCCTTTGTCGATGTCCAGGAAGTCCTCGTAAGACAAAATTTTATTAATAGCCTGCGCTATATTTCGTAGGGCTATATCGAAATGCTGATGAAGTGGATAGAGTCATTCAGATTGGCCTCCAAGCTACCGTCGTTATTTATCCAGGTAGGGAAGGTAGTGCTGAACTCATTTTGGATCTTCTCGTATTATTTTAGCATAAGCCAAAACTTGCAACTGATAGTTTCATCTTGAATAGGTGGGCTCTAATGGTCAGACAAGTTAATCTTACAGTGTAGTGAGATTCATGAGCAGAGGTATATGACACGCGCTCAAATGAAGTCAATAGATTTCGTTTATCACTGGTCATTAGGATTTTGAGAGTGCACTGTCCAGTGTAAATTCATGCAGTGCGTCTCTATATATTGGAAAGCTTTGTTTTTTTTTGTTATAGCTGCAGGGAACTGTACAGTATTTGCTTATATACGGTAAAGGTGCTTCGGTCTCGCCTTCCTCGGATATCTGGAAGACTTAGCACATTTACCTATCTACCGACCTAACTCGAGAACTTGTCGGAAATTAAATGTGTTGGTTCAATGCAAAGTTTCTACAAGCTGACGTCACTGTTTTTTGATGTGGTTTCACACAGCTCGCGTAACATTTTCAATTGACTTTCGCCTACCCACTTGCAGCTGCCATTTAGGATTGGCTGCGTTGCTTTTGCAGCTGAAAAAATGCTCCCCGAAAGTTTGTGGGAGTGTTCTGAATAAGCCCCTTTGCCGGATATGCATGTTATTGGTTCTTAGAACTGAAAGACGTTTAATATGTTGATAAGCCAACGAGTTTAAAAAATAGTTTGTGTCATCAGTGGTATGTCTCGTATCGGTTTGTAAACGAGTTACACTTGCTCACAGGCTGAATGCTCTTCAATCTCTCGTTAGAGTCTACTTTTGATTATTTGTAAGCTTTTTTTTTACAATAGGAGGGTTGTACAAGATTTCATCTCAATATTTCTTCTTTCTTGTAAAAATATTGGCTTTCATGCATTTTAATCTTTAGAAATCCGCAAAGATTAATGGCTTGAATTTTTAAATTTTTTAGAATCGAAATTTTTTTTACTTTGATTATATTTTCAGTGTAGTTGCGGCAGTTACTATGGCACCTCCTTCATCCTCATAAGAGTTGGCAGTTCCCACGAATTTTGGAGAACAGTGTGATTTGTGGCTGTTACTGCTCTGTCACAGCGATTTATATTTTTGACTGTGACCAAACAGTGAAAGCAGATGAATATAATTTAAATCGCAGTTGGCAGTCAGGCTTACCAATAATCATAATCACTGATTCAATCACAGCTCTTCTCTCAATGGAACGATCAATAAATTCGTCATTTATGCAGCAATGCGCCATGTACCGTTATTTAGTCACAGCACAAATCACAGCATCATTGGTCCATATTCTCTGCATTGGCAAGTGTGATTGAAATGGAGACGCATTTGTCGGCACAGTCAGTCAGTCACAGCGATATCTAGACGATGTCGCTGCGATATTTCAGATGTTGTGATGACATCACATGAATATTTGCCAGCTCTATTCCCGCCAACTCACCCCTATTTGGTTTTAGTTATAACTTTGCGCAGTCGCATATAAATTACCACCACAATCATTTTCCGATGACATGGAATAGTTAGCCGAGTCACGATCCTCAGGGATTGTTGTATTAACCAAACTGTGCTGTAGTGGATCTTGTAGTAATTTCGAGAACGTATGATGGCCAGCGCCAAGCCCCAGATGCCCATATGGCGATTCAGCTGCTTTGGTAACATGCGGCAGACGGCGTAGGAAATGTGGATTTGAGTAGCGTACACCATTCGGCAAGGTTGTATGACTGGCGGTTGGAGGTGGTGGTGGTGGCGGTGATGTTGATTTTGGTTGTGAATACTGCTGCTGCTGTTGTTGTTGCATGCGCGCTGCATTAGCACCCGCCATAGCAACCGATGAATTTGCATATTGCGCACGAAAACTGCTCAGACCATTGTTGAGCGGTGGCGGTGGTAACGGTGGCTGTGAGTGCATCGAATATGCTGATGTAGTCATACCGTAGTTACCACTACCACGTGCTTCAGCTGCCGCCTGCTGTTGACCATGGAAAGCTGCCGGTAGCGGCATTGTGCTACAATGATTTGCATAATCGAATTTTTGATCGGGCGCCGAACGTGTTAGTGGAAGTGTGGCGCTGTTAAGGGCACGCGCACCTGGCCCATTTGTAGTGGCTGCATCACCGCCAAAGCTTGACATTCGCATATTGGTACAGCGTCCGTAGGGTTCCTCTTGTATGGGTGGCTGCGGTGGTTTGGGTGGTGGTTTGTTGGCAGCACGTGCTCGTATGACCACCTCCACGTCACGCTCCTCGCCCGAGTGCACACCGCTCGACGATTCGGATGGTGCGCGCTCAGGCGGTGAAGTGGTGCTCTCTGTGGTGGAGGTGGTTTCACTGCGCGGCGTAAGTGCTTCATTGGGTACACCTGAGTCGGCGCGACGCAGGCAGCGCGGTGTAGAGCTGGAGGCGATCTGGAAGGAAAAAATGAAATAGGAAAGTGATTACCAAATAGTTTTTTTTTTAAAGTGCAGAAAATACTTAGAGCCTTGTAAAAAGCTAACAATGCTTAGAATTTAGTTAGAAACTAATGTAAGATATTCCTAAAAAATATATTTATGCATGGCTCTTTTATACTTGTATGGATGCTATTTATGGAAACTTCGGACACATCCATCCAATGTCTAAGCGACGCCTCACTCCTAGATAGGATAGGGTGGGGAAACCAATAAGGACTTGCACTTCGCTGGAGGGAGTAATAGTTAATGAGTACGTAATTAGAGGATCATCACAAGGTGTAGGATGAAAGCACTCACTTTGGTTTTGAGAGCGATAATACTACCTTCCGAAGTAGGAATCTGTGTAAGAGAGGAGAGATCGCAGTTGATAAGAGACATTGTTGCGAGTTAGCAAGCCTGCGAATCACTAGAGGGCCGGAACATATCTTTTCTGACTGCCTGTAACGGCGCCAAATACTCGTTCAAAGCTAACTTTGTTGACCGACACTCATAGGAAAATAGTGGGAAATGAGTTAGCTGAGCCCAGCTGAAGGAAACGAGGGAAAGACTAGCGGTGAAGTACGCATAGTAGCCAAGTGAAAACTTTGAAATTTTACGTGAATAAAGCACAGCATAAATCAAAGGGTGTCACTGGATTTTAAACATCAACAGCCACAAGGGAGGACTTTGGGAAAACGACAAGGATTCTTCTTCTTTTTTTTTCTCGCGTAACTTGGCACTATTACCGATTACATCCTCGGCTACCATATTTACGACGTGGATGAGACAAACGTCGGACATCCACGTCGATGGCATTACGCTGCCGACTGTCCGGCACCCGAAAATATTGGGTATGACGTTCAGTATAGACCTGAATTTTAGCGAGCCTCAATTGTGTAGCTAAAGTTCAGAGCCGTTTCGAAAACCCCTAGGCCCTGGCAGCACTACCTATAAAGCAATTACCCAGCCGCTTGTATGCGGAGAGAAAAGAAATGCTCTTTCTGTTGAATATTCAGATACCTATGTATCCTAACAGACATCTGATTGAAGAGGCCTCACCTCTTAAAGATATAAGGAGCCATTTCCGCAAGCACTATGAGGCACAAAAGAATTCAGCCGTTGGTAACAGATGAGCATAAACAGTCCCTTAGCCCTATTCGTGAGGAGTCGTTAAAGTCTTATGCCAATAAATACCCGGCGAACCCTGTTCTCAGGGTTAAATTCTCGAAATTTGCGGTTGAGGAAAGCTGACTTGCGAAGGCGATACGCGCCACAATGGCAAAACTTTTATCTGGATACTGTAATATCCAGAATCACCCCAACATCCCGCATGTAATGTGTCTTCGGATAACACCAATCATCTTTTTGATTGCAATGTAGAACCAACGCCTCTAACACACATTTTTTTTGGGCCAACTCTGTTGAAATTGCAATTTTCCTTTGGTGATAGAGTAAACCGATGGCAATTTGTGAGTGATAGCACTTATTGGACGGGACGAAGCTATGTTACAAGAAGAAGAAGGTACGTCTTGTAAGTGGATCATAGCTTTATAGCGGTCGTCATCAGTCATTGGACTACAGCACGAATGTAATGATCAGGCAGTCAGCATAGCCAAACAGGGTGCTATTGCAGCATTCTATGGCCCAGAGACCTTATGTGGGCTCACAAGGGCACACACAAAAGAAACATAGGTAAATGGGAAACAAAGAAGTTCCGACAACACTGGATTGAATGCCCAGGCAAAGACAGGCCAAGTTGTTCATGCTTCCAGCAAAGAAAATATGAGCCAATCGAAGCAAATGGGACCTACGAATGACAGTCTGAAGCTATGAGTCATTAGGAACTTATACTGTCGTCCTCATTCGATATAAGTTAAGACGTTTATTACTTATGTAGTACTTTTAAATTTGAAATCATTAGGTAATCGATTACTTGTGCTTCTTTACCTGCTTATCTAATTATATAAAATTGTCAGAAAGCTCATTGTAATTATTGCAATAGAAACAGCTAATTACAATGTTGAGTCGCATCAAATGTTACTCATACGCCCCGTCACCGCATATCACACAGAGAAAATCTATGCGTCTTCGCTTTGAGCCGAAACACCGCAAATCTGATTAGGCATCCATTAGTCATATTACACAGGCACATCATCAGGTAATTGCATTAAATTTTAGCAATTAGTTGTTGCCGTACCTCCGTAGTTTGTTTGTAAGCAACAAATCATGTTGCAATGATTTAATTGATCTCAAATCTTTGACAATAAATGAAGTTACGTGTAAGAAGTACAAGAAATAAGTATAAACAGGAAAATGAAAATAATCGATTTGCTTGCAAGGAGAGAACACGAAATTATGTTGTTGTTGTTTGTTGCATACATTTACATTTTCTAAGCAAAATATGTTGCCTGCCTTACGACTCAGTATTTCAATATTGTCGCAGCCAGTGCTGTGCTTTATTCCCATTGAACGTGTTGCATTACTCACCACAAAAACAAAATGCTATAAATCTCATTCGCACTCTCGGATGTTGTTGTTGTTGTTTTATATTTTCGTTTGTTTGTTAGTTGGTATTCAAATGGTTTCTGTTGACGTATTGTAGTATTGCAATTTTCTCCGTATCCGTACGAGCCCTATTTGTTATTACGTTTGGGTTACATTTGTTTGTATTCATCAATTTTCTGCTTGTTGTTCGTGTTCAAGTGTCACTTTACGGGATTTATATTGTAACCGACACCAGACAGTCAACAAGTGGGTTTATGTTTTCAATACTCTTAAGTATATATTTCTTATATCTTACAATTTATGTACATTTGTGCTTTACAGTTGAACAAGTTCTTTGATCCACGAGTCTGGTGAGAGTTACGAGACTAGTTTCAATCCCCTGTGATGGATTTCAGGTTAGACCGAATTCACAAGAATTACTGTAGAGGAGTCCAACTCACCGAACCGATCAAACTTTATAAAAATGTTCCCAGAGGACATTGAGAGGAAATATAGCAGGCATGCTTAACG
Organism: Eurosta solidaginis; assembly: GCF_040869045.1. NCBI lineage: Eukaryota > Metazoa > Arthropoda > Insecta > Diptera > Tephritidae > Eurosta > Eurosta solidaginis. The sequence continues at coordinate 76,907,959 of NC_090319.1, forward strand.
AACGAAACGATATCATTTCGTTACGATAATCAACGCTAATAAACGAAACGAAGTCATTTCGTTTCGTTTATTAACGTTGATTATCGTAACGAAATGATATCGTTTCGTTCGTTAAGCATGCCTGAAATATAGGATGGTATTTAGACTAGAAGTGAGAGTGAGATTGGAGTTGGGAGTAGAAGTAGGGGTAGGAGTGGAAGTGGGACTGAGACTGGGACTAAGATCGGGAGTGTTAGTATGAATGGGAGTGAAAGTAGGAGTGCGACTGAGAGTATCAGTTGGAGGAGGATGGGAATGGCAATAGAAGAGGGAGCGAGGTTTGATAGTGGTAGCTGTAGTGAAAGAGAAAGTGGGGAAGTGAGTGGAGTGGAAGTCTGAGCGGAAATGGGATTAAAAGGGGGAGTGGAGAGTAGCAGCGATAGTGGGAGTTACAGTAGGAGTGCAACCGGAAGTAGTAGTTGTAGTGGCAGTGGCACAGAACATGAAATGCTTCACTGCCCTCATTTCCACGGCGAAAGACTCTCTGTACACAGAGTTTTTGGAGAGGAGGCTTCTATTAGGAATTTAGTTCCCCGAATGTGCCGACAAATAGATTGTTGGACTGCTGTGAGCGAGAGAGTGGCCACTAAATCATAGAGGCAGTGCTAGTGGGAATAGGAGAGAACGTGGAGTAAGAGTGGAAGTGTGATTGAGTATGGGAGTAAAAGACAGACTGGTAGTGTGAATAGTACTATGGTGTGAGTGAAGTTAGGAGTTGGGTAGGGATCGAGGGGAAAAGATAATGACGGGAATAATAAAGAGCGATGAATGATAATGTATAAGAGGATTACAAAGCCAATTTTCAGCCAGGACAACAAGCGTCCGGGTATGTTACTCCATAAAGGATAGGTTAGATTAAGCTTGCCGGTTCATGAGTACCTCACATATACTAAATAAATAGTGTAACCAGAAGTTTGCCAAACGACCAAGCTGAAAAAAAACTTTCAAAAAACTCCCTTGCCAAATATCAGAAGCTTTCCAGGACCAATGCTATTTTCTGTTTCTAGATCTGAAAACTGTGTTACTTCTAATAGTTGGAGTCTTAGCCTGGCGAGCGCATGCTCGATCGCTTCCTCCTCCAACTCGCACTTCCTTCATCTGATATCACTTACTAGGCCTTATTTAAAAGTATATGACGCCAGAAAGCAGTGTTCAGTGAGAATAGCCATCAAAAGTCTACAGTCTCCCCTTTTCAATGATAAGCGAAAGTTGTTACTTTTAAGTTGTAAGACCAGCACTTGATACTTTGCAGCACCGCGCTTAGTTCCACGCCTTTCCTGCTTGCTCGATCATGCGCGAATCTCACCAAAATCTGACTGGGACGTCTACTGTATAGGCTTCGTACAATGCGCACTTTTTAGCTGGCTTTCTCTTTTTCATCTATTCCCATATGCCCATATGCACAGAGACCCTTTCTCCATTATTTCCAGGTATTGTTTACTCTCTAACTTACTCATAGATATTTTCCTAAGCGAGCTTTTGTCATGGCTACTATCTCTGCTTACCACAACAGTGAAGTGGCAACCTGTAAAATCTGTTTATTTCAGGCTCAACACAGTATACCGTATACCCTATTCCTTTCATTACTTTGGAACCATCAGTTTATACGTGTATTGCCTCGCCTATCATTTCAGCGCCCTTCTGCGAAGCGTACATCTCTAAGTGGCTCTAGGAACCTCATCGAATGACAGGTAAGGAAATAGGAAGTTTGTTCGTTTAATATTTGATGGCGCTTTACTACTATGGCGCTCAAGCTGCCCCGAGGCATTGAGTCTCGTTGCAGTTGTACTGTGCTCTTAGCCACCTGGTATGAATGGCATACATTGCAGCCATCGGGGGGTTTTCAAGGCGCCCGTTATACTCAGCATTGATAGCCTACATACTTAATCTGGTTTTTTGAAGAAGGTTCTTTTTTGTGTGGTCGTCTAAGCCAGGGCTTCATTGTATAGGACAGGCTTAACAATTGCTGTAAATACCTAATGAGAGAGCGGGCGATAAACCTTGCGTACACCCCGGGATTCTTTATATGCAGTAAGTGCCGTCGAGTCAACTGAACCCAAAAAAAAAAAAAAAAATAACAAAAGTCAAATTAAGCTCAGATTTCTCCGCTTTAATACAAATAAGCTTGGTTCTTAAATTCTCAACTGTTGCTGTTTGGACGTTCTTTGGTAAAATCAGCTTTTGGTGAGTTTTTTACCACGCCTTCTTACAAAGACTACTCTTAGTACCTTATGTCGATGTTCTAAATTTCCATACAAAATTGTGTGCCATATGCTCAAATATAATGAGGCCTATAAGCTGTCTCAAGTGAATAAAAACTGAACTTGGCGTTTAAAACGCAAATCCTCACAGTCGTCGAAACCTTGAAACAGCAAAAAATATTCTAAAGCCATAATTTGTTTTCTGATTCTCTTAGTTTACTTTTAACTACTTTAAGTTATCAATATGTTTTCCCTTCAAAAGATTGTGAGTTATACAAGCATACTTACATGAGCCTCGTTGGTATGTACGGTGACCGTTACCGGTGCTAATGGACTGACTAGATGCTCCGGCGAAGAAGATAGTTGCATATTTTCTGGTATGGCTTGTGGTGCACGGCCGGCTATAGAAGTACCAACGCTACTACTACCAGCTACACCACTGCATCCAACATTTCCACCATTTCCTAGTAAACCAATCGCAGCATTGATGTAAGTATGATTCACTACTGAAGTCTGTTTCACTGCACCACCCAATGCTGTAGGAGGTGGTGGCGGTGGTGGTGTCGTTACAGCTGGTGGTTCAAAATCGCATGTCGATGCATACGTCACGCTATCATCACGAACACAAGCTAATAGTTTACCCTCTTCTGAATTGCTATCATCACCAAAACTGCCAATGCCCGTAATGCGAGTTGCGCATGAATGATGTGACGACATAAGTTGAGGAGGTGGTGGTGGTAGCTCATCATATTCGTTAAGATGTGAATGTTTGTTGGCATGGGCAACTATTATAGGAGTTGTACAATTGTCATTTGGTATTGGGAGGCCGACAACATTGCCGCTGATATGTGTCTCATTACCACAACCGATCGTCATAATGGGGTCGATGTTACCATCATTCCTATTGCTCTTGTTGTTTATGTTGCTACAGTTCATATTGGTTATGTTGATGGCTGTTATGGTGGCAGCGTTGGCAGTTCTTAATGTCGCATATTCTCCGTCGTCAATTTCCCCCGTAGCACTGGCAAAACATATCGCGGTTCCACAGGGCGAATGGCTATAGTTTCCAGTTGAACGAGTTTATAGGCAAGGAGAAATAGAGATTGCAGGAAAAAAATGTTTCATAATTTATTAGTGCATGGATTATGCATATGTATGTACGTAAATATGTCTATAATGTCTATGTAATTCACAATGATGGCAGTAACAAAAGGTTTACATCGTTGAATTAAAACAAAGATGCATTTCAATGGAGACACACAGACATATCCTTCAATGTGTACAATAGCTTAGTAGTTCATTCATAAAGAATGTATTTAGCAAACGATGTAATAATAAAAGTGTATAAACATAAAAGGATGTGAGTTGAAAATGAATAAATTTGTTTACATATTTCTATGTAAATCCACGCTTCCTGTATTTGCTCTACAAAGTTCGTTGTTCTGCTATAAATAGCCGTATCAAGGCTGTGACTATGACTTTGACGTTGACTTTGATTAATTGTGGTACATTATTCTTTTATTTAAATTAGCACACCCGGCAGACGTTGCTCTGCCCTAGATTTGGTCTATCTGGATAACTTTTAAGCAGTTTTTACATCTTAGTTTTCCATCCCTTCTCTCCCCCTTTTCTGTGTCTTTTTATTCACTTTTCTCTCGGCGCTTGTCTTTTTCTGTGTCTCTTTCTCTCTCTCCGTCTTTCCCCTCACTTCTTTTTCGCTCCATCTATTCATATTTCTCTTTCTTCGTCTTACTCTATCTCTTTCTCCTTCCCTCATTTCTCTTCTTTTTGTTCTTCCCTATCCCTTTTTCCGAGTCACAGTCCCACCCCAAGTCTAAGTCGTTGTACCAGTTCTAGTTCTAGTCTTAATCCTAGTCCCAGTTCCAGTACAACTCCCAGTCCCATTCTCAGTCTCAGTCTCAGTCTCAGTGCCAGCCCCAGTCCCTATCTCAATCCTAGTCCCAGTCCCAGTCCCAGTCACAGTCTCAGTCCTAGTCCCAGTCCCAGTCTCAGTCTCAGTGCCAGTCCCAGTCTCAGTCTCAGTCTCACTCTCAGTCCCAGTCGATCCCTGCTCCATTTCCCGAAAAAAGTGTCATAAATACTAATCTAGGCGAAGGGCTATGTATATGCCCAATTTCAGGTAAATCGAACCAAGAACAGAATTTGTTCGGAATTATCGGCCCAGGTATTCTGCCCAGAAAAAAAAAAATCGTAAATACTAATCTAGGCAAAGGGCTACCCATATACTAATTTTCAGGCAAATCGAACCGTGAATTGGAATAGGAATCTTTCGATCCCTGGTCCACTTCCCGGAAATAAACTTCACAGGAACGCTATCTTATCTTTCAAGTTGGATCAAACTACGCACGGTGTGCAAATTCGATTGAAATCGGTTAAGTAGCTTAGGAGTCCATCGCGGACAAACAACGTGACATGAAATGTATATATATTAAGCTATACCAGCCAACCATCCTACGATTCGCAGCAGTTTAGTCTGATCTAGAAATAGTTCTAAACTAATGAAAGCCATTGTTTAGTACACTCTTATTCCATACTGGGTTCAAAGCTCGGAAAAGCAGCATTATATCTTTCTAAGCGGGTTCGCCATTCGGCAGTAGTCATGAAAAGCCCATCAGCAAAATTTCATTCGCTTTGCAGATGCCGTTGGAAGTTTAAAAAGAAAGCACGACATAAATTGAAAGAGAATTTATTTTATTTCTATGCCGATTTTTCTCCAACTGGATTTTCTTTGTAGCCTTATTATTATGTTTATTTTTTTCTGCCTCATTCACCACCCCTAAAGACCTTTCCTTCCCCTTTTTCTTTTATCATACCCAGATTTTTCTTCTAATCGTTCTCCCTTTACTTTTCGTTACTCCCTTTCTACAGTCTTTCCCGTCCTCCCTTTCTGCAGTTTTGTTTTGCAGCTTAGACTTTATTTCATCTTCCCTTCTCTTCCTTTTCCATACCTCTTTCCTTTCCCTTTACGTCGCTTGCTTAATTTTGTAGTCCTCTTCCACTCCTTCATCCGTTTCGTTTAATGCGCCCATTCTCTTCCGCTTCTTCTTGCTCTCCGCCATCCCGTCTCCATCTTTCGTTAGAAGCAGCCCACTTTCTTCCCACCTTCTCCCTATTTTTGTCTCCATAGCCTTACTTCCTTCTTATTTCCTTTCAACTCTTATTCGACGTTCTTTGCATTTTCGTACCTTTTCCTCTAAATCCTTTTCTTGCTTCCCTCCAACCCCTTTGTCCTTTTCCGTTTTCTGCAGCCACTACCTTTCTGTGTCCAATTCCTCTCCCTACTTTTGTCTTTCTTTCGTTCCTTTTTCCCGCACATCCCACTTTTTCCATTCCGCTCCTTCTGCTTGAAATTTGTTTGCTCTCCGTTTTTCCATGTATCCTTTTTTTAGCAACTCAGTCTTTTTCCGCCTCCACGCTTAGTCTTCTTAAACTTCCATTCCTCTTTCCTTATCCCTCCGTCCACTGCTCTCCCTTTCATTTTGTTCTTTGTCTCTTCCTCCTACTTTATTCTTCTTCCTACTATCCTTTACTTCCACCTTTATCCACTCCGTTCTATTAGGATTCTTTCGATTGACTTTTCCTTTGCATCTCTGTTCTCACCACATTTTCACTCTTCCTCTTCCCTGGTTTCGTAACTGTACTTGATACTGGATACAAACTTGAAATATTTTCGAAGATACAGCGAATTATACTTTCTTCTGAAAAAGGCAAGGCGCCGCCCATTTTCCGGGACGGGACACTCATTTTCTTTAAAACACCTCGTCCTGTCTAATTGTTACCAATACGATCATCTTCTATATAGTTCTGTTCCATTGTACACTTCATCCACGGCCAAGCGGAAGGGAGCAGAGTAGCGACTGACACTTACTGTAATAACCATACCATTTGTAAAACAAAAGCTTCGGGGAGAAGGTTTGAATGTAAAAAGAAGCATGAAGGAATTCTGTTAGTAGCCGGTAATATAAATCTGTTTTAAACCACCACGAGGCCCTGAGTCTCGTTGCTGTCGCTATGTTCTTAACGATGGGGTGACTTAATGTCAACGGAAATAAGGCAAATGACATTATGACCCCTTCAAATGGTCATACGGTCAGTTCAATTTATGACATTTTTAATTTACTTGCAGCTTGGAAAATTGCGTTTGACATTACAGCCTTTTTGGGGGAAAAGGCTATAATCATAACTTTATTTTATCAAGGGTGTGGTGACACAAGGCAATATCCATAAAGCCAGTTGACCTTATGACACATCGAATGACCATAAAAATTTCCCTTATAACATCTTAAAATGGATATAAGATCAATTGACTTTATGAACTTTTTGAAAATGGCCATTAGGATTTAGAAAATTTTACTGTTTTTAAAACCAGTACAAAAGCCAAAACGCTGCGCATTTAATCGAATTGGTTCATCTCATTTAAAAGAAATCCTTCCGGACCTCTTTTTACTGAAATGAAAGCAAAATATAATAAAAGTTGCGGCGCAGTCGATAATTTTGAATAAAACATCAATTTTTATAGGTGTGCCGTAATTTTTCTTTTATTCGACTGAAAATAAGCTTGGATTACCAGAGATCTCCTAAAGAAAATCAGCTTAAAAAATAAATTAGGCAAAAAATGCGCTAAGCATCCTAATAATAGGAAGCTCCGTATTCGCTACAAAAAAATTAGCAACCACACCAATAACGGCATACGTTCGACGCGAGACAAATTCTTTAGAAATAAGTTTAACTCAGCACTTGGCAATACAAGAAAAGAATGGGAAATTGTCAACAGCTTTCTAAATCGCAACTCTATTGGGTGCAATGAGTTAGTGGTTTTGCGTGATGATAGTCACTCAATCTCAGACCCAGTAGAAGTAGCTAATACATTAAATCGGCACTTTACCTCGATAGCGAACCTAAATCTAACCTTGTGCGACTGTCAGTTTGAAGACAATCTACCCACGTGCAATGAAAGTCATAATAGTTTTTATTTTGAGGCCATATCTAGATTCGAAATTGTTAAAATCATTAAATCATTAAACAACTCGTGTTCTAGTGGTGATGATGGCATCTCCAATAGTATGTTAAATAAGATATCTCTTAACACAGTTGATATACTGAAACACTTATTCAACTCAAGTGTCACTCCGGGTGTTTTTCCTAGTGATCTAAAATGCGCCACTGTAGTTCCGATCTATAAAAAGGGGAATAAGATGGACGCAAACAATTACAGACCCATATCGCTACTTTCAACGATTTCCAAGGTCTTTGAAAAGGCGATAAAAAGCAGAATTGTTAATTTTTTAGATAAATCAAAATTTTTCAGCTCTATGCAATTTGGGTTTCGTTCCGTACTTTCAACTGAGGACGCTCTACTCGAATTTTATTCAAATGTTTACAAAGCTCTAGATAGAAAAGAAAACTGTGCTGGCCGCTTTGTTGACATAACAAAAGCTTTCGATATGGTTGACAGGGATATTCTTTTGAATAAAATGCGTCATGCAGGTTTCCGAGGTTTTATGCATAAATGGTTTGAATCCTATCTCTCCAATAGAGTAGAAAAAGTTAAAGTGGGAAGTAACTACAGTAGCTTGCAGTCCATTAACTTGGGAGTACCACAAGGCTCTGTCCTTGGCCCGCTATTATTCCAGATATATATTAATTCAATTTTTTCCCTTCCATTTAAAGGCAACACGACTGTTTTTGCAGATGATCTCGTAATTGCGTATAGTACAACGACTTACTTCGAATTAAATATGTAACATTAGCTTTGATTAAGACTTGTTGAGAACCTGGTTTGCTACCCACAAACTCCTTGTAAGTGATAAAACTAAGCTTATGTATTTTAGCCATGTTGGCAGAGAATTCAGTGCTTGTAATCTCTTCTTTCATTAATTTGACTGCATTCGTTTTAATAGGCATCATACGGATTGCTCTTTGAATTCCGCGACAAGATCCTAAGCTTGCAATGCTAAATTAAAGTTGATACAGTCAATAGCTTTAAATACCTAGGTATTATAATTGACAACCGGATGAATTGGACTGAGCACATTCAGAAATTAAAACAATACTTTTTATATACTACTCGTCACTTATATCGTCTCAAAAAGTTTTGCTCTATGTCCACACTAAAGGTTGTATACTACGGTGTGTTTCAATCGAAATTGCAATATGTTATCACCTGCTGGGGTGGGGCCTCGGCTAATAAATTGTCACCAGTTGTAACAATTCAAAAGGGAATTATGAGACCAATATGCAGTGCTAACCAAATGTCTCCTTCTATGTTATTTTTTCGGAGACTGGATATACTTCCGTGTCGCCATCTTTACTTATTTAAAGTCCTTAAAACTTTCTTTATTAGATCTGGGTACCTCGAAAGCTTTCCCTCTGAAGTCTACAACCTAAGAAGTAATCGTCTGCTGTCGGTACAAATTCTTGATTCCAGGACGTCTCACTTCAGAAGTTTCAACTCTCTTCCCGCTACTGTACAGACCATACGTAATCTTAACTTATTTCAAAAACAATTGAAAATGTATCTGCTTAGCTATAATCATTTTGAACTTGAGATCTTGCTGAGGACATTGTAAACTTTACTTACTCCAAGTTTTTGTATTTATTGTTTATTGTTTATTATTTATTATTTACTTTTTCCTTTCTCACAACTCGAATTCAATATTTCAGTCTCAAATCAAAGTATTAATAGATGTACACCCCACACTAAATGTTAAAATAAGTTGAAAAAAAAAAAAATAAAAATACGTGAAATGGCATTTAGAACTATTTTACTACCTAATTTATGAAATGCCATATTCTTTTCTTCACTGCATTGAAGTTAAATGTATCTTATACAATACTAGCAGACCCGGCAGACGTTGTTCTGCCCTAAATTTGGCCTAACTGCATACATTTTAATAAGCGTTTTCCGTCTAACTCTGCCCTACCGCTCTACACTTTTTCCTAATCTTTTTATTCACTTCTGCCTCCGTCTTTTTCGCTTCATCTCCATCTTCGTCTCATTCTATCTCTTTCTCAGTCTCCTCTCTTTTCTCTTCTCTCAAGTTTTTCTCCTTCTTCTTCATCTCTTATTGCCAGTCCAAGAGGGTGGTATGTATTTTGTTCCAGTCCCATTTCGAGTCTCAGTCCCAGTCCCAGTCCTAATCCCAGTCCCAGTCCGTCTCTGGTATACTTCCCGGAAAAAGCATCGTAAATACTAATATAGGCAAATTTATATACGAAATTTCAGGCAAATCGAATAGGACGTATGTAAATAGGTATGTGGGTATTATTAATTCTTGTCTTTATTTCGGCTTCGCATGCATATTTATCAGTTTTGCCAGGTTGATGCGACTAAATAGAATATCACAATGAACTTTAGAGCTATCAGCAACAGCTTTCATTTGATACCCATAATACACACACATTCTAGGGGTATCCGGGTCCATGTTTTGGCCTATATCTCGAGACCCTAGTCACTCAGCAGTGTAAAACCTACTCTGTATTATAGTATACATCAACAGCTTCAATTTGATACCCATAATGTAAAAACACATTCTAGGTGTATCCGGGTCCACGTTTTGGGCTAAATCTCGAGACCCTAGCCTCCCAGTTGTATGAAAATTATCCTGTACTATAGCACTCATCAACAGCTTTCATTTGATATCCATATTGTATAAACACATTATAGGGGTACCCGGGTCTACGTTTTGATCTCAAGGCCCTAGGCACGTAGCGAAAAAAAGGTAGACGTTGGCCGATTCTCAGACCTACCCAATATGCTCACAAAATTTCATGAGAATCGGTTCAGCCGTTTCGGAGGAGTTAAGCCTCTAACGCCGTGACAGAAGAATTTTATATATTGGATTGTAATTTTTAAATAATGATTTTGCATTAAGAAAATTATTAATAATTGAAATGAAAAAATTAAATGAAAAAAATTTTTCATTCTTGGAGTCTAGGATCATAGGTGAAATGTGCAGAATGACAGTGGTATATAAACCCAGATTCACAATCGCTGGAAATACTCAGTGGAGAGGGAGAGTGATTGGCGCCCTTACACCCCAGTTTCACGTACATATAGTACGGTGGAGGCTTTCTACACTCTCTCTTCCATAATGGAATTTCACTAAAATTATGTATATACTTCTTGATTTTTTTAAACTTGATTGTCTTCACATGTTTGCCTTGCTTCTCCTGCAAGGATACTTCTCCTAAAAAAACCTAGTTTCCTTTGGGACCATTTTCCGTGTTGCCGATCAAATCGACATTTACCCAAAACGTACATTGCGTACGTCGAGAGTTTGACAAGTCCCTCATCGAACTGCTTGGAAAGTTTATTGATGATCAACGTTGAAGGAATATGATTACGCTCTATGCTCATCAGATTCGTTGCCCTGTCTGTTGGTTCAAAGGCAAGTATCAAAGGAAGCACAGCGAAAAGCTGCTAGAGTTTTATACGAGTGAATGAATATGCTTGGGCTGCTTGGGCTCGAAATATGTTCCTATATATACCCGACATTAGAGGTAAGGGAATGCCCCCACTGACTTGCGAAAAAAAACGGGTTAATGAGTTGGCCACTTTTAGCAATTCAAAATTGCGTCAGTTATAGCTACTAAGAGATGTCGATGTTCTCTTCTTTGCGACAGCCAAAATTGTCTGGGCGGTTTAGAGCCGCAAATTTTAAAGGCTGGTGCCATTAGGCCTGTTGTGATAACACGAAAAGACACCACTACTTTTACACTCACTCCGAACAATTTTGAGGACCCAAGTTGGCCCACTTATTTTTCTGTGGAAGTGGAATTTTTGTTTCGTAATTCCTTTTGTGGTAATAATTTTTGAATGTATAAATTTAGGATTAGCAAAATATGTACATACGTATACGTTTTTTCATTTTTAACCATACCGGCTACATTATGGCTGTCTAGTGATCGGCGTAATCCTTTCTCTCTTTATAGAGAGACTTGATTCTCCATTTTGTTACTGCCACAGAGCTAAATATACAAATAACTATGGTATAATATATTAATCTATATAGCAATAATACATACAAACATACATATGTTAGAGCATATAAATAACAAAAGGAGCACATGTACATTAGGGGTGGGACTGTTCGAATAAAAAATTATTCGATTAGTAAACGCGTTTATTCGACAGGTTTTCGCAATTCGAATAATATATTCGAACTTTTTATTCGTTTACTTGAACAATACTATTCGAGTACCACACCTTACTATTCGAATATCTTGATATTCGAATTACCTTGCTATTCGAATACATTGCGTTACTATTCGAATAAATATAAGTTGTCCATGAGGACCTCGCATAGACTAAATGAGTCCATAGTGTTTACATACATAAATATATGTACATACACACACATATGCTCATAAGTAGAAGCGATGATCGTAGGGTAAGTAGTTAGAGAGTAGATAGTAGAAGTAGTATTCGAATAATAAGTTATTCAAATAGCAAGCTATTATGCGAATAAAAAGCTAGTATTACTTGATACGAATAGTATTATTCGTTTATTCGAATAATCTTTATTCGAATAATATTTGGAAATAATCGCACTACTAATGTACATGTATAGGCACATTTAAATAAGTAAATATATGCACTTATACTCGTATAAGTAAATAAACTACAAGTCATACACTAATATTGTAACATACTCAGTTAGTCACATTCGCTAAATATTTATATATTAGACTGAAAGAAAAAGACTGGTAAAATCAACCGAAATACGGGTCAAGTCAACCAAAATTTCTGTCAATTTTTATCCATCGCAACAAGATGTTGAATCAACTGCGCACAAATCGTTGATTCGTAATTGACCATTTTAGTAGTCAAATTAACAATAAAAGTTGCTCCGACAGCTTTGTACGAAAGTACCTATGTTGCGGCATTTGCAAGGCAGATGTGTTTTGACTGAGATCTTTTCAGTGCAGAAATACAATCTGAGTGCTTGCCAAACAGAGCCGAGGGGCGACCCCGCTTAGGAAAATTTTCTTCTAATTGAAAAAACCTTATTTCTAAAATTTTTATGTTGCTTTGCCCGGGGTGTGAACCCAGGGTCTTCGGTGTGGTAGGCGGTGCACGCTACCATCACACCACGGCGGCCGCCATATACATACGTCAAATATGTGCATACATATAGTACACAGCATACATAAGTACAAAGTAGAGAGCTCAGTGAGTGTAAAATTCTCTTTGAAATTTGCTCATGTAATGACTGTTGATCGCTGTTGAAATGTCCAGTGATATCAGTTGTGTTAACAAAAAAATCAGTTAGATTGATTACGAATCTGTCAATTTTACAGAATTTTGTTAACATAAGAGCGACAATTTCTCTTCTGTTGAAATGACTAAACTAATTTGTTCGCTTGACAAAGAACTCTGTCGAATTAACCATAATTCGATCAATTTCACCGAATCTCCGTTAAGTCAAGAACAACAGAACCAATTTGTTGATTTTACTAGCACCATTTCTTTTAGTGCATTTCTTTAACATAGACTAATACATAGTGATATATATATAAGTACAAAAACTTCTAAAAAAAGTTATAAAAATAAAAAATCGTTTAAAAATTTCAATCAAAAAACAGGCGACAAGCGGAACAAAAATAGTTTCTTATTGTTAATATGTATGTACGACCAATACTTGTATTTGTTTGTGTTGTTATGAAATATAATTAAATTTCAAATGAATATGCATATTACAACAAATATGTGCAAATAAATAAAAATTGAGAAAAGTTAATTTAACAATGAATTTTTATAAAAAAATTTTATGGTGATTTATTGATTGTAAAAATGTGATCCATTAATGAAACTCAAAAAGAAGAAGAAAAATTTGCGCAATCAACAATGAATATGCTCGTTGATGTATATATGAAATGAATGCAGAAAATAAAAATTAGAACATAAAAATTGTAAACAAATATGAATCTTAATTGTTTAATGCGATTATGCATGAAATGCAAACCAAAATAAAAATAGTAAAAAAGAAAAATGTTTATAAAATATATTTGATGCAGATGAAAAATGCATTTATTGGTGACATATAAAAAATCGATTACGTGCATTGATTTTGAAATTGGTGTTATTTGTGGAGAAATAAAATAAAAAAAAAAATATTAACATATGAATTTTGGCAATTTTTTAAACAAATATAAACAAAATATATTTTTGCGATAGCAAAATAAAGACTTGCTTTTTCTAATATGGTCAGCTCATGAGGGGCTCCACGTAAGGTGTTCGGTAATTTAACTTGTACACAGACGCCTATGTTAACATGGAACGTCCCAGTAGCAATTTGAGGTTTGAATCAACAGTTTGAATAAACTGCAAACAATGAAGTGTTGGTAGAATTTTTAGAAATTCCACTGTAATGCGTGATTTTATTTACAATGAATACTTGACACTGTAAGGAAGGCGCGATAGAGAAAGATAGCGGCATGGGAAGGAATAGAGAGAATAGAAAGAATAATGAATAGTAGTGAAAGAAATCATTGTAATAAAACCATTGTAAATAAAATCACGCATTACAGTGGAATTTCTAAAAATTCTACTAAAACTTCATTGTTTGCAGTTTATAATTCAAACTGCTGCTGATGTTAAAATTGATGTAAAACAAGTAAGGGTGTCTAAGTTCGGGTGCAACCGAACATCATATACTCAGCGTGTGTTTCGATTGTGCAGCTCATTTCAGATAAATTACTTTTTCGACGTTTGTTACAAGGTATTTATTTTTGTTGAAGGCTCTAGAAATGTTGTCTAATGCTTGATCGGAATAGGAAAATAAAAATTTAGTAAATAAAATTTCATTGATAAAAAACAATTTTTCTTGCTTATTGCTTATTATTCTAGTCTACAACCCTTTTAAACAACCTTTATAAATAAAAGTGGGCGTGGTCTTTAATCAATCCCGGAAATTTTAACTAGAAGTATTATCTGTATTAAGGAAAATATGTGGACCCAATCTTATTACGATCTCTCAATTTTTCTTCTAGTTATGGTTCCCGTAACATAGAAAATTGCTTGGTAAAAAAATGGGCGTTGCTACGCCCATTTTAAAAAATTTTAATATCTTGCTTTTTCTTGTTACAATTCCGCTTGGAAAATAAAACACCATTGATATAAAGATCATTTTGCAAAGATATAGCTTATTTTATTCACCCACGACCCTTTTAAAAATCTTTTATATAAAAGTGGCAGTGGTTCTTAACCGGGTTTGATTCACTCATCTTTATCTTGAACGGCTTTTGATTTACGGCTTGTTAAACTTCCAAATTTTCCTCTTCTAAATGTGGGTGGCGCCACGCCCATATTCCAAAATTTTTTGAAATTTTTGTTTGGCGCCATAAACCCAATCCACCTACCAAATTTCATTAGCCTAGCGGTTTTCGTAATTATCTCATTTTTTCCATTTTTCAAAATTTTCGATATCGAAAAAGTGGGCGTGGTTATTGTCATTTTCAATACCAATCTATTCTGGGTCCAGATAAGCCCGTATACCGAATTTAGCTCAAGTTATCGTGTTACCGGACGAACAGACGTACGAACGGACATGGCTTAATCAAATTTTTTTTCGATACTGATGATTTTGATATATGGAAGTCTATATATATCTCGATTCCTTTACACCTGTACAATAAATCGTTATCGAATCAAAGTTATAATACCCTGTGCACAAGTACAGCTGGGTATAAATAAAAAAAATAAAAAAAATTTTAGGCACTTCCTTTATAGAAATGGACAAAAATCAGCGAAAAATGTCTCCTTATATAAAGACATATTCTTGCTAAACTTTGATTTTTTAATTTTTACATAAAAATTGCAAAAATATTTCTGAGAAGTAAAAATAGAAAAGTGGAGCACACATTGCTTGGATTGGAAAGTTGGTAGGAAAGGAGATATTATTAGTCAATCAAATGCGCTCCACCTTTATATTTTTACTTCTCATAAATATTTTTGCAATATGTCAAAATTTAAAAATAAAAGTTTAGCAAGAATATGTCTTTATATAAGCAGATATTTTTCGCTGATTTTTGTCCATGTCTATAAAGGAAGTGCTTAAACATTTTTTATTTTATTTTTATTTTCTCCTTTTCTTACATTTCTCGGTGTCTTAACATATCTGTTAAGTTTTACGCTTATAGCTCAATGAGAACTTACATAAAAATCAATCACAAAATTCCCTCCGTTCCGTTTGATGTTTCTAAATATCTCAGTCCGTGCGCCCCCTAGCGAAACTTTTTGTATTGTGTGATCGGCTGTCATCGACATCTGAATTAATTAGCATCTAGCTCATCAAGAAGTTACTTAAAACCCGGTTTCAAATTTCCAAATTATTATCTAATCTTTTCGATCCGTGTGCCACCTAACGGATTTTTTTCTCGTTTTGTTCCTTTGCCACGGTATCTTAACATGTCTCTGAGGTTTCATGTTAGCAGCGCAATGAGAACTTACTTTAAAATCGGTCTCAAAATACCAAATTTCCAACTTTTTATCTAAATATTTCGATCCGTGCGCCACCTAACGGAATTTTTTCTCATTTTCTTAAATCTCCTCGGCGTCTTATCCTATCTGTTAAGTTTTACGCTTGTAGCTCAATGAGAACTTACATAAAAATCAATCACACAATTCCCTCCCTTTCGTACGATTTTTCTGAATATCTCATCCCGTGCAGGGGGCGCACGAATATTTTTGTATCGCGTCATCGGCTCTCATCGGCCTCTGAATTAAGTTTGAATTTTCAAGCCTCTAGCTCATCGAGAACTTACTTAAAAGCTGGTTTGAAAATTTTCAAATTCTTAGCTAATTATTTCGATCCGTGCGCCACCTAACGGATTTTTTTCCTTTTGTTGCATTGTCACGGTGTTTTAACATATGTATAAAGTTGCACGTTTGTAGCTCAATGAGTTTTTAAAAATCGATTGCAAGATTTGTATGAAAAGCGGACAAACATTTAACCGACCTAATATAAAGGAAGTAATAACCTATATAAATGTAAGGCGCGATAGCCTCCGAAGAGATCTAAGGCCGAGCTTCTCTTCCAATTTGCGTCATGCTCCTCTTGATTTTCCCTACAAATTGGCCGGATGGGACCTACATGATCTTATGCCGACTCCGAACGGCATCTGCAAAGCAGATGAGTTTTCACTGAGAGCTTTTATGGCAGAAATACACCCGGAGCGCTTGCCAAACACTACCGAGGGGCGACCCCGCTTAGAAAAATTACCTTCTAATTGAAAAACCTTATTTCTAAAAATTTTGATGTTGCGCTACCCGGGGTTTGAACCTAGGGCATCCGGTGTGGTAGGCGGAGCACGCTACCATCACACCACGGTGGCCGCAAGTACCAGGAAAAAATATCGAACACATTCCGACATAGGGCTAAAGGGTGCAAAAATGGCTCTGAAGTTATTCCACAAAATAATTTCCAAAAAAAAACCCAGACTCGATTTAATTTAGAAACAGTTTGGAGAAAGATCACGAATATAATCCGGAAATTATCTTGATATACTCCTGAACTCATCCAGAAAAAAATTACGAAGAAGTCCCGAACGATTCTAAAACTCCCTTCCTATGATGCCAATAAAATCCCGAACCAATTCCCCATTCGGAAGAATTGAAACACTTGAACATTCTTGAAAAAAGTTTACATGTGGAAAATTAAAATTAAAGTTAAGCATAACCCATACAAATGGAGGAACAAGTGATCCATTCATGAGATATTGAGCATAAAAAGCATTTGGCACAAAACTGATCTCAAAACAAAAAAAAAAAAAAAAAATCATTTTAGGTTGCATTACATATGTATGTAAGTAAGTAGTATGTTTATAAACTGTGTTTACGAATTTTGTTTTTAGTTTTCTCTTATGTGTAGTATTTTTTGCATCATTAATTTTTTTTTCATTTGTTTTTAGTTTGAAAGAAAACGATTTTTTACCGCTTGCCATCGTTTTGTTCATGATCACCAATTAGACGGACATCATCAGACGTACTCGGTACTTCATTGAAGGTGACCTTCAATTTTGGTGAGCTAGGCGTTAATTTTGGCCAATAAACATCATCGGTGCCACCGTCCGTACTGGACTCAGTGCTCATTTTACCACCACGACCACCACCACCACCACTCATCAAAGATGAACTCTTCTGCTCAGAATTTCCAATATTGCTGCCACTACCGCTTATACTCCCAGCACTCGGTAAACTATTACGATTTGCCATTAAGAGTGGTTGAGTTGTTGCTTTTGTAATGCCATACGCGTCCATGGGTGGCAATTTAAATGTCCAACGACGTTTAGCTGTCAAACACAGCCAAATAACAATCCATAGTAAGAGATGTACGACGCTGATGAGAGCTGTGTGAGAGAAGAGGGAGAACAAATTAGAATGGAAAAAGTTATATGAAATTAGAGGGAATTTAGTAGCAATACATCTATTAGAGCGGTCATCTTCCTAATAAAACCGCACTGCGTTTTTTTAGCGCACGCAAACAACCGGCGTTTTTTGCCCTAACCCAAATAAGCATGCGTTGCGACAATGTAAAGCAGAGCCGGCCACACAAATACTAAAACAATTGCATAAGTGTGTGTAAAAGTTGAGTGACAACTTCCCACAGTGTGCTAAAAGAAAATGTGGACTGTGAAGTTCTAAATTAAAAAGGACTCTGGTTATTTGATTTCAAGCTAATCCTAACAATATTTACTTATATTCACATAACTAAGAACGCGGAGGTCGAGCTAGTCAGATAAAACTTTTTTTATAAAAGACGGTATGGTGTTTTTTAATATAAAATTGACTTAAAAAAATCACTTTTTCATTAAGAAAGAACTATAAAACAAAATAAAAAAAATGTATAAAAATTAATAAAACTGAGTAGAACGTATAAAAAGTTACTTATATTAAATTGTCAATATTTATTAATAATTAATTAATTATTATTAATATTTAAATTGTCAATATTAATATGTATGTTCAAAGGAACTTAATAATACTAACTAAAACGTATTAAAAGTAACTTTAACATTGCAGCATATTTTTGTATTATGTGCCCAAAAAGTAGCATGGACTTTTCCTTTTGCATTCACTGTTGATTTTAGTGAGTGACAAGCGAAAGCAAACGATCGTGATGGCACGTCGTTAGTGTCTGTGTGAAAATACGAACTCAAATTGCACAATGTGCAACTTTTGGCCGGCTGTGATGTAAAGCATGTATGCAAACGTCAAATCTAAATGTCACGCAGAACAAAAATTGGAAATCGAGTTAGGTTTTTACGCAGCAAATTCAATTTAGGTTGCTCTCATACAAGTTGTATGTGCATGAGACATTTTTGACAGAAAATGACTTGCGTGCGCTTATATTAGGTTGGCTTGTAAGAGCTCAGTGCGAGTTGGGTTAACAGTAGCCTCACTTTAGTGTACCAAATAAGCCACGACCAAAATTTTATTCTACAAATTTGCACTTACATGTCATACAAATTTCTGGAAAGGGGGAATAGTAAACAGGAAATTAGAGAGGAAGAGAAAATGAGAGAAACAGTGTTAGTGGACAGAGAAGCGGGAGGTAAGGATAGCTAAAGGCAGAACAGAAACGAACAGCATAAGAGGTGGAGAGTGAGAGAGGCAGGGGGAGACCGAGTGAGATAGGAAATTGGTAGAAGTTTCGAAAGTGATAAAAGTGAAATGGGAAACAAGTTTGTAGATTAGGAGAAGGGTGAAAAACGATAGATAAGTATCTACAGGTAATGTGAGTGATACTGGGATGGTGAGAAGGGGGTGAATAGAAGGGGAGAAATGCCAATGTAGTACGGATATTGGTGATATTACTTTAAAAATTTTAGGGCTGCCAGGAAGATTTGTATTCATATTAATGTGATTGCCCACCCAAGCGGCGTCGGGTAAGTTTGGTATATATTGATGGTCTATGTAGATTAGGGTGGGACGATTTGTATGGACGAAAGCTAACCGATATCGCGCCCAGGTGAAAAAAGTTCCACTACGCATACCCAAAAAAATAAATTTTCGAGTCTGCGAAATTTCATATTTTTTTTTTTTCAAAAACTGTTATAGCCAACGTTTTTAGCGGACACTTTTGGGTCGGACATGAAAATTTTGCAATCAAATGAAAACATTTTTAGTAGGTCATGAAAATAATTTTTTTGGGTATGCGTATTGGAACTTTTTTCCTGAGCCCAAATCCTGTCGAAAAATCGATGGCGCGATATCGGTTAATAAATCGACCCAGTCTAATGTAGATATTCAAACTTTATGCGATCGGTTGCAGGTAGCATTGCTGGAGATTTCCCTATGAGCCTCCCGACGCATAATCAGCGTCACCAATGAATTGTAACAAAGTACCACCCTTAAACTGACCGATGAGGCCAAGTTCCTAGGCTTAGTTCTTAACTAAGAACTCAAATGAACTGCAGTTGCGGTTAGAAGCTTTATGAAAAAAACATTCCCAGCAGGGATAATTGGGTGGATTTGGATAGGTGGCTGCATTTCCATATACACCGAAGGCTCTAAGTTAAATAGCAGGGCTGGCAGAGGAGTTTATTCAAGGGACTTAGACCTCTAACTTTCCTTCAGACTACCTATTCTACTATCACGGCTTGGATTGGAATAAAGAAGGAAATATTTAATTTTAACGATATCCAACCGGTTATGAAATCCCTGGGCTCTTACGCATTTAATACTGAACTAACAATCAACTGTGGGCGATCTCTTCACGAGAATGGGTCCCGGGACACAGGGATATTGAGGGAAACTGCAATGCAGACAAACTTGCTAAATAGACTACAACCAAGCAGATTATTTCTGACAAAGAAAGCTTAGGTAAACCCTTTGTCACATACAACCTCA
Organism: Eurosta solidaginis; assembly: GCF_040869045.1. Lineage (NCBI taxonomy): Eukaryota > Metazoa > Arthropoda > Insecta > Diptera > Tephritidae > Eurosta > Eurosta solidaginis. Next base: position 76,928,074 of record NC_090319.1, read on the forward strand.
TGCTAAAAGAGCACACGAGGGCAAGCCAACAAAAGATGACTACAAATTGCAGGCTGTCAGACATTGAAGCAAACCTGACAAAAATGTTATCTAAAGATATCTTGTCATACTTTAACCTTAAATAGGAAAACATTTCCAGACTTGTAGAGGTACACTGGGCACAGCTTTATTGTCGACCAGGAGCACTTCATCGTCAATGTTGTAGGAGTTGTAAAATTGATGAGGGAGAAGAAACGTTCGATCACCTCGCCTTCAACTGCCCGGAAGTTATTGACACCAAACAGCGCTTTTGGGAGCTAACGTCATGGATAATCTACGACACATCGCGAACAATAGCATCAGGGACTTGACAGCCTTTATCATGTTTCGAATAGAATGGTTAATGGTGTATTTTCATGGTCTCACAACCGGTCCAATGCCAGTGTATGTGTGTGCATTTGCGGCAGTCACTGCAACCTTACCTAACCTATGCTCTGCCCAACACTTTTACTCACATGCAAGCCAATCCCTCAATTTCATCTATCTGTATTTTGCAAAAGAGAGAAGCCCAAAATTAACGACCTGATTGGACATGTGCGGGTTCTTGCTGGTAAAGCTTCTCAATACGCAATGTTAGCATCATAATTTTTGACGATTTCAATTTAGGACTTTACAGGGGTTGCCTGAATTCGGGCTTCATTAAAAACCTGTATTGCGAGCAGAAAGGGAGATCAAGAATTCCCCTCCTACTTCTTCTAACTCAGTGTAGCGTTCTCCCCTTATCTGCTTTCAAATAAGGGCGGTTTGAAATGCTCTCTGGTTCGGACCGTCTTTGTTCATTCTCATACCATGAACTAGACAGCGAAGCCTTTGGGATTTAATTCGCTGCACTATCTTCAAATATGCGTAAGGTCATGCAGCTCATGATTACACCTCCTATGATTCTCGAAGTCTGCATCACGAACATAGCCATATAGCTTCCGAAGAAAATTTCTCTTGAACATATTAAAGGCCATGTCATCTTCTCCCGACACCGACCATGATTTCGAGCAATAAACCAGGATAGGTATGATGAACGATTTTTAGAGCGCGGTTTTTGTCATCGAGAGAAGACTTTACATTTCAATTGCCTACTCAGTCGAAAGAAGGACCTTTTGGCAGCTAATACGGTTTTGGCTTATGACCTTGAGCTCCTCAAAGACTTCGAAATAAAGTACGAAGCAAGCATGAAAGTTGATTCGCATGTAAATAGCAATGTAATAACAAACCAAGGCGCACAAACGAACAACGGTCCAGCTCGCTTCTTAGTCTGTTCGATATTGATCTTAAGTTCAATTTTGCTTTATGATCAAGTTAACACCAGTTGATCATAAGACATAATTGGAAATTGGACCAGTATCAAACAAGGGTATCAAATTCCTCTTAAAACTCCACTCATAACTACGCAATATTTAACTTACCCGATAGAAACGTAGGACAATGTAAATTATTCTTATACGTCGCGCTGAGATCATTCAACAGCGGAGCCTTCACCACAGCCAAAGCCAATACATAACACAGCGATGCACAATGAGCAAAATAAATCCACGTCTCACTCGATTTCATTGTGATTAATGAACGATCACGCATTTTTGCTGCCAAACGACCATGCCCATACAAATACATAATCATCGATGACGCAATCATCAAAGCCGAAGACAACAGAAACAAAGCCAATGTTACAACACCATTCAGCACCAGACCAGGATTTTGTATGGGCATCGCTTCGCTATAAACTTGCAATTTATATAAATTTGAGGCGCCAATATAACTAAAAATAATGTCCAAAGCGACAGCAATCATTTGTATGCTAAAAATGGTAGCAAAAGACTTGGTTGTAGTCCAAAAGACAGCCGGATAGCGTACACACCAAACAAGCAAAGCAAAGAGTAAATTTACAAATTCCGCGCTTGGTGGATGATCAAAGACAGCTAAATCGATGGGCTTTTCAATGCCAAAGAAAATTTGTAGCATACCAGCGAAACCATCAAGCCGCACCAAACTTGTTTGTGGCGGTTGCTGTGGCGCGCTTTGTGCAATGCCATTAGAGTTCGCACCACCAGCTGACGAGGAGGAGGAGGTAGCTGCGCCTACTGACAGCGATGAAGCTAAATATTCGCTGGAATCGTTAACAGCCAAGTCGCCCACCAAATATTCGGGTTCAATTTCTACTTGTCTTTCGAATGGCGGCGCCTTATCTGTCATGCGTTTACTACGGCTAATGCTGCTACTTTTCGTTTTTATTTCAATAATTTTCGAATTACTCGTAAGCGGCGTGGATGGTATAGTCTCTGGTGGTAATTTTTCAGGTTTCACAATATGTATATTACTATCACGTGTTGTTGTGCTAATAGCTGATGTGGATTTGGTATGCGCACGTCTGGGAGTATCATAGTCGAAGGCATCCAATTCAAAAGGTGGCGCAGCAGCATCTGAGTCGTGATTACGACCACGCGGCGTATTTAAAGGTTGTTCGTAGTTGCTACCCATTGACAAATCCAATTCATCGAGACGATTTAAATCGTTGTTGGCATTAGCTTTATTGTTATTTTTGCTGTAAGCGTTGACAGGTCGCAAATCGGCCACAGCACGCCCTGTATCAAGACGTGTTGAACGCGCGCCTGCTGATTCATTTGAGCGTCCGCTACTTGCGCCAGTTGCAGTGTTGCTGTTATGATGACGTCTCGAGCCACCACGTTGCCGATGATGCTGTCGATGATGTTTGCGTGTGGCTTTGCCGACATGCGGGAGCTGTGTGTGCGGCTGCTGTGGTGTGTGCGCTTGTTCTTGGTGGTGTTGATTTTGATGTTTGTGGTGTATGTGTGTGCGTGTAGGTTGTGTGTGTGCTATAGGTGTAATGGTTGTTGTGATCGAAGTGGGAACCGAAAAAGCATCTTCTTCCGTTTCTCTTGTGTTACTGTTGTTGTTGGTATTTTCACTTTTATAATCCGTCATTGTTGTGGTGCTTGTGTTTGGTGTGCTTTTGCTTGCATATTTTTGTGTAGTTTCCACTGTATTTGCTGTTGTGGTGCCAGTGGTTGTTGTTGCAATGACCGCACGTCCTGTTGACTTGTCATATTCGTTCGCTGTTATGGTTGTTGTTGTTGTTGTGGTGGCTACAGTTTTAGGTCGCATGCTGTTTGTGCTTGTGCTTGAAGTTCCAGTGGTTGTTGCTGTTGATGTCGTTGCTGTGCTTGTTGTTGTCAACAGCTCCGGCATGCTTATATACTCATCATCCATGTTCAGACTGTTCAGCTTACCGCGCGTACCCAATTTATCCCACATTTTGTCATAATTTTTCTTGCCAAAATCAATTTCCTTCATCTTTGTTGTTCTTATTGTTTGTGCACTTTGTGTTGTCATTAGTGGGCTTTCTTCATCAAACTCCTTTGTATCGAAATGTTCAACAAAGATGCGTTCTTCATTGCCACTCACACCCAAACCAGCATCCACCACACCTCCTTCACCACCGCCTCCTTCTGCACCCCTGCCATCATAAATGTCAGCTTCTTCCTTAAAATCAAATTTATTGTTGTTCAAAGGCTTCGCTACATCATCGAAAATCTTGTCGTCAACATCATCGTCATCATCATCATTACTATTATTTGTTTCATTACGTCTCGTTTGTTGCTCTTCATTGCTGTCTCGATTCATTAAATCGGGCACTTCAAAATATCTTGTCTTACCGCCGCCTTCCACGGGCGGAAAATCAACTCCCATATTTTTGTTGCTCTTCCTTTTCGCTTCACCTTTGCCACTATTCATATTTGTTGTTGCTCCCTTGGCTTGTGCTGCACTTGACAAGATGTTGAGCAAATTGTTGTTATTATTTATTTTAGTTCCTGCAGCTCCAGTGCCCACACCGACTGCCGTAAACATAGTATCATTATAGTATTCATCATCTTGGTCGTCTTCTAAGCTGTTGCTGTTGTTGTTGTCGAAGCTTGTTCCATTTTGATAGGGCGCGGTTACTATTGACAGCACAACCAAATTACGTCGGTTTACAGCTATAAAGTCAAGCTCCGTTTGCCAAATATTTTCTGAAATTGATAGAAAGTTCGATTAGATTAAAGTACGTGAAAGGGTAAGATGAAAAGTAATCAAATGGTGTATGACGAGAGAAATGTAGTCAGAACTCACTTTTAGGATAACCAATTATAAAAAGGTCATAAATTCCAAAACTGTTAAGCTTAAGTAAGAACGAAAACGGCGGCCTTGTAACTGGTGTCCAGAGAGTACTTAGATTATGGAGGTAATAATTCTCTGCTCTCCTAAATGGAGGCAGCGATTTACCGCACAGGGATGACGAACCCGATCCCACAATCGATGATGATGGGCTTAGGGGCTTAGAATATACCCGCGGTTGGTATGCCTGTCGTAAGAGGCGACTAAAATACCAAATAGATTCAAGGGGTTCGTAGTGCAAAATACACCTTCTCCAATCCAATAGTCAACCTCACCTATCCGTGGCGAATCCTGTTTCATTAACAGCCGAGGCTCTGGCAACCCCAAACTCCTCATGGATCTAGGGGGTGCGAGGGGGGATGGCCTAGAAGGTCGCATGTGGTCATATCAAATCGTTCCCGAGATGGCTTGGTACCGGAACGTATCAGATCTGCATCCGGTAAAGGACCATCAACATCGATGCACTCCCCATGGCCTTCGGGGAGTGTCCTTATCGGTACAAACAACATGGAATAAATGTCCCCCTCCCGATTATGTCTAAGTCAGAATAGTGATCACCAGATTTAAAAACAACAAGGCCGCGGGCGCTGATGGATTTCCTGCGGAGCTATTCAAATACGGCGGCGAGGAGTTGGTAAGGCACATGCATCAGCTTCTTTACAAAATTTGGTCGGACGAGTGCATGCCCGACGATTCGAATCTAATTGTTCTTTGCCCAGTCTACAAGGAAGGGGATACTGCAAACTGCGCCAACTATCGCGGAAGCAGCTGTCAGGTGTATTGTGCGAAAGATTGAAGCCCAACGTGAATCGGCTGATTGGACTGCCGATGCTATATCGTGCAGAAGCATGGACCATGACAATATCAGATGAAGCGGCTCTGGGAGTGTTCGAGAGAAAAGTTCTTCGAAAGATTTATGGAACTCTACGCGTTGGCGAGTACCGAAGAAGATTTGATGATGCTGAGCTTTACGATCTTTACACAGACATCAATATATTCCAGCGAATTAAGATGCAGCGGCTGCGCTGTCTAGGCCATGTTATACGAAGGGAAGATGACGCTCCGGCTAAGAAAGTGTTTCTATCGGAACCCGCCTATGGAAGCAGATAAAGAGGGCGGCCCCCACTCCGCCGGAATGACCAGGTGGAAAACGATTTAAACTCCCTTGGTGTCACCAATTGACGCCAGTTGGCAGAGAGAAGAAGCGACTGGTGCGCCTTGTTAGACGGCCATAACCGTTTAAACGGCTAAGCGCCAATTAAGTAAGTAAGTAAGTAAGTTAAGCTCAAGTCGATTTCTTGCCTGGCAGAGGACACAACAAGCATCTTCAAACTTTCCCCTGGGTTACAACTTTAGAACCGCGTAACTGACAATCAGCAAAAGCAATAATAAGAATATGCACCTAAGTGAACGGGTTTAGCTCATCGTGGCTTAGCATTGTCTCAGAAATTTTACAGCGACACGATATATAAATATGCAAAAACTAGCAAACCCTTATCTGCTTCCATAGGCGGGTACCGATACAAATACTTCCTTAGCATTATTTTTCAGCCAGCCATCTCCTAGACACTGTGTTTTAAGCCGCTGTGTTTTAATTCGCTGGTCTATGTCGACGTCGTAGATTTTTTCAATAAATTGGCAGGAGTGACTCTTCGCTGTGTTTCAAACCTGATCTTGTTGTTTATGTTAATGCTGGTTCCCAACCTTGCTATTAGTTTAATTTTTTTCTTCTTTTTATACTCTTTTTTCCTTTCACATTCTCGAGACCGCTACCTTGTTATCCTGCTCTTTCTTTTGGTATTTCCTTTCCTTATTCCTCTTTTCGACTGTGCTATTCACCTTCGTTCTCCCTTGAACTAGCTCTTTAATGGCTCTCTTTATTCTCTACCGCTCTTCTGTTCCCACTCCTTTTACCATTTCTTCCATTTCTTGTTCTTTTGGTCTTCCTTCTCGATTTTTCTTCCTTCCTCCTATCAATTTCTAGCTTTTTAACTCCTTCCTTCCTTTTTTCTCTTTCAAAGCTTATCCCTTTCAGTTTTCAGTACACCCATTTTTCGATTCTCCATCCTCACAAATCATTTTCTTTTCAATACCGTTTTTCTTCTTTTTCTTGCCTTCCGTCTTTTCCTCCCCAATTTCCTTTTCTGCAACCCACTCTGTTTTAACCCCCCATAGCCCATTCTCTTTTTGTCCATCAAATTTTTTCTTTTCTACTACCCTCCCATTTTCTCGTCCTACTTCTCCTTTTCAGTCCTACTTCTCTACTTCTTGCTCGCCGTTGTTCTATTCCCTTTCGCTGTCACTCTATTTTCACAGCTCTTCTATCCCGTTTCCTTTCCCCTTCCTCTGCCTTTTACTTTCCCTTACCCCATATATTTAGGCAGAAGCCGTGATACGGTGGTAGCGTGGTTTCCCCTTCTTTGACTTCTTCTTTTTCTTCATAGTCTGCTCAACAATAAACCCTCCGCTGCATTCTCTTTTACCCCTATTCGGTCTACTTCCCCCTTTTCCTCCTCCTGCATTCCCTCACTTTCTCATTCTTTTTAATTACCTTCTATATATTCTACTTTTTTTTATCCGTATGCCTTTTACTTTTCCTTTTCAGTCCTTTTAGCGTTAATTTCCACCTTTCCATTCCCTGTCCGCTTCCTGGTTCTTCTCTTTCAATCGCCCTCACTTTGAGTTGGCCTGTTCCTTTTCCATTTCTCTTACACACTTCCATCAGTCCCCTTCCTCATCTTCTCCCCTCCCGTTTTAGTTGCCTGATACCCCCTCGCTCTTTGCTTCCCATCGCGTTCAAATTTCATTCTTCCTCTCCACTCGACTTCCATTTCTTCTCTTTCCCTCTTCTATTTTTCGAGTTCCTCCTATAACTCTTCTCTCCCTTTTTCTTTCCTCGCCCTAAATTTTTCCTACTTTGTTTCTTCGCCTACTTCTTTCCCTACCTCACTATCTCCACCAACCCTCTACATATCCTTCTTTTTCTTCCCGACTTGCTTGAAATATTTTTGAAGACACTTCTTTCTGTAAGGTGCGTGCCACCACAAATTTACATATATATCAACACCTAGACTCAATCCAGTCCAAATACTGGCCTTATATTATAATTGGATTCCCATTTCCTTTCCACTCTAACAACCTTGAAATAATAGCGGATTTTGATTTGTTCGCATAAAGGCTTTTAGCACGGCTCTAAAAACTAGATCTCACTAGACTCACATAAAATCTCTAGACATTCTGGACGACCGAGTTAAGCCTCTAGAAAAAGTGTTTGAGAGGTGTACGGAGCTTTTTTAATATAGAGGAGCTAAAAGGCCTTCTCTCCGTGCTGGAATAGAAACAAAATCTGGAGAGGGAATTCAACGCCTGCGAAAACAAGACACTGGCGAAAACATAATTGTGCATGGATTGAAGTCGCGTAAGACTCAGATAGGTTTGGCAAGATTCCAGCCGAAAATTGCTCCAAAAACCACCTTTGAAAGGAACGCTTGACAACTTTTTAGATGTTCACTTTATGGACGGACTCGAGAAGGGTTCACAAATAAGACATATGACCCATGAAAAGCACCTTGAATATATGTAAGCCACCAGGAATATATTGCATCATCTCCTTAATGCTGTAGAATGTTTACTGAGCAAAAGAAAATTTTCCCAATATACATCTGTCACAATTACATTCCCGCTACATTGTAGAAAACTAGGGTGTGTAAGAAAGGGTAAACATTTTCTGGCAAATAAGTCCCACATCCTTCCAATGAGAGTTTGTAAGACTTATTTATAAGGAAACTTCTTGATGAGTTTGACCTTTCAAAGGCTCAATAAGCGTACCTGAAAGTTAGATTCAGGGATATCGAGCTACATAAAATGCGAATAGTTACGAATAGTGAAGAAGATTCTTCAGCAAAATCAAATTATTCTGGCTGCAATGTTTGATGTGGACGCGCCTTGAAAAACATTAGGGGCTACGTTATCACCTCTGTTTTGCAACCTTGCGGTAAGAACCCTACTTTGAAGATTGGAGGGGACGTTTTGAAGTAATCAGTCACGCCACTAATGACGTACCTTACTTAGGTTGCTGTAAACCCTTCTTTGCAAAGGCAAGCAAAATACTGTACTTCGCACACTGGTCGGTCTTATATGGAGTTGGTGGCCAAAAATACTTCCAGTAGAGATATCACCGCGAAACTTTGGTCACGGCTTTACATATATGTGAGAATTATTTTTTCATAAAATTGGTGCGGGTGATACCTTCATACCGATCCACAACCACCCACTTCCACCGCAGGCATATACATGCCCAATAGTACGCATTGGTAAGATGTGTCTATCGCAAATACACTGTTTAATAGGATTAAATAAAAAAATTAAGGTTATTAAAAGATCTTGCATACATAATAATAACAAAACAACAAACACACACAAAAGTTTACATTTGCATATCGCCGACTGGATAAAATAATGTCGTATGTTACATGTGAGCCGATATAACATACGACAATAATTTATCAGACTGACGCTATCAGAAAACTGTCGCAAAACATAGTTAGTGGCAGAAACTGACCGCTGATATCAACACCGTAGAATCTTAAAACATTGACTAATAACAAGATATAAGTCCCAGAGTGAGGATCGGTGAGGAACCCAACTAAAATTCTAGCTGCATTTGATATATTTGTGCAAATAAATACTAATAAAGGCACTGGTGAAAAGAACACAACAAGCTAAAGACACTAAAATTATTTCAAAATGAAGTAAATATCTTTGAATTCAATATTCATTTTTATACTCAGTTGAGCAGAGCTCACAGAGTATATTAAGTTTGATTGGATAACGGTTGGTTGTACATATATAAAGGGATCGAGATAGATATAGACTTCCATATATCAAAATAATCAGGATCGAAAAAAAATTTGATTAAGCCATGTCCGTCCGTCCGTCCGTCCGTCCGTTAACACGATAACTTGAGTAAATTTTGAGGTATCTTGATGAAATTTGGTATGTAGGTTCCTGAGCACTCATCTCAGATCGCTATTTAAAATGAACGATATCGGACTATAACCACGTCCACTTTTTCGATATCGAAAATTTCGAAAAACCGAAAAAGTGCGATAATTCATTACAAAAGACAGATAAAGCGACGAAACTTGGTAGATAAGTTGAACTTATGACGAAGAATAGAAAATTAGTAAAATTTTTGACAATGGGCGTGGCACCGCCCACTTTTAAAAGAAGGTAATTTAAAACTTTTGCAAGCTGTAATTTGGCAGTCGTTGAAGATATCATGATGAAATTTGGCAGGAACATTACTCCTATTACTATATGTACGCTTAATAAAAATTAGCAAAATCCGAGAAGGACCACGCCCACTTTAAAAAAAAAATTTTTTAAAGTAAAATTTTAACAAAAAATTTAATATCTTTACAGTATATAAGTAAATTATGTGAACGTTCAAGTCCAGTAATGATGTGGTGCAACAAAATACAAAAATAAAAGAAAATTTCAAAATGGGCGTGGCTCCGCCCTTTTTCATTTAATTTGTCTAGGATACTTTTAACGCCATAAGTCGAACAAAAATTAACCAATCCTTTTGAAATTTGGTAGGGGCATAGATTTTATGACGTTAACTGTTTTCTGTGAAAATGGGCGGAATCGGTTGCTGCCGCGCCCAGTTTTTATACACAGTCGTCCGTCTGTCCTTCCGCATGGCCGTTAACACGATAACTTGAGCAAAAATCGACATATCTTTAATGAACTTAGTTCACGTGCTTACTTGAACTCACTTTATCTTGGTATAAAAAGTGAACGAAATCCGACTATGACCACGCCCACTTTTTCGATATCCAAACTTACGAAAAATGAAAAATATACCATAATTCTATACCAAACACGAAAAATGGGATGAAACATGGTAAGGTAATTGGATTGTTTTATTGACGCGAAATATAACTTTAGAAACAACTTTATAAAATGGTTGTGACACCTGCCATATTAAGTAGAAGAAAATGAAAAAGTTCTGTAGGGCGAAATAAAAAACCCTTAAAATCTTGGCAGGTATTACATATATAAATAAATTAGCGGTATCCAACAGATAATGTTCTGGGTCACCATGGTCTACATATTGGTCGATATCTGGAAAACGCCTTCACATATACAACTACCACCACTCCCTTTTAAAACTTTCATTAATACCTTTAATTTGATACCCATATCGTACAAACGCATTCTAGAGTCACTCCTGGTCCACCTTTATGGCGATATCTCGAAAAGGCGACCACCTATACAACAACCACCACTCCCTTTTAAAACCCTCATTAATACCTTTAATTTGATACCCATATCGTACAAATACATTCTAGAGTCACCCCTGGTCCACTTTTATGGCGATATTTCGAAACGGCATCCACCTATAGAACTAAGGCCCACTCCCTTTTAAAATACTCATTAACACCATTCGTTTGATGCCCATATTGTACAAACAAATTCTAGGGTCACCCCTGGTCCACCTTAATGGCGATATCTCGAAACGGCGTCCACCTATGGAACTAAGGATTACTCCCTTTTAAAATACTCATTAACACCTTTCATTTGATACCCATATCGTACAAACGCATTTTAGAGTCAACCCTGCTCCACCTTTATGGCTATATCCCTAAATGGCGTCCACCTATAGAACTATGGCCCACTCCCTCATAAAATACTCTTTAATGCCTTTCATTTGATACGCATGTCATAAGAACACATTCCAGGGTTTCCCTCGGTTCATTTTCCTACATGGTTATTTTCCCTTATGTTGTCACCATAGCTCTCAACTGAGTATGTAATGTTCGGTTACACCCGAACTTAACCTTCCTTACTTGTTATTTATTTCAATACAATTATATTTTATGTATTTTTAAATAGCTTAAATTTGCACTTTATTTTCAACTTGCTCACACTGCAAAAACCAACTAATGCCATAACCTCACTTTTGAAGCTATTCTTAAAGAGTACAGTTCGAATACAACCAAAAACAAATATACATTTCAAAAGGCTGTTCTAATAAGAGATACTAACGACATATTTGGTGACAAACTTTTCACTTTGATTTTTTTATTTTTGGCCTATGGCACCGACCACTGTGCTTCGCGTTGATGCGGCTATGCACTTACCAGGAACATTTTTAAAATGCATCCCCAAATAACATTTAGCAATTTTCGTCGTTCTCCCCAAGATTGTCATATATCTCTTGCAATAATATTCAGTTTTCTTTACTTGTATGGGAAATTACCAAGCCAAGTTCGATTTGTTATTAGCTTTTGTTCAATTTATTTTTCTTTTGTACATATTTCATTTACACAAGAACGTACGTATGTGTGTATGCATGTACAGCATACATATACATCAGTTATTTCTTTGAAGTGCAAGACTTAGATACTGATTGATTGGTGGCAAGCACTGCGGCATAAACAAAACCACCAACAACGAAGTCAATAGGAACCACCTACTAAGTCATTAATCGGTATATTTACGCACCTGACTGGGGTTTGAGCAGTGTTTAAATATGCGTACAACAACACGTATCGCATAACTAATGAATGTACAAAAGATTGACAAACTGTTATTTATGTGTATTAGGGCGGGCCTTATAAATCAAATAAACGCTTTTCCAGTCTCACCCCTGCAAACGGAAATATCCATCTCAATGTTTTATTCCCGATTGGAAACGGTTTTATTTGACGTTTAAGGACCATCCTAATACACATACATAATTTAAATTATGTAACGTCTCTATGCATATGAAGTGTTTAATATTGTTTCTACGCAGAGTATAAAGATATTGTGAACTTTGATGTAGAAACTTGTGTGCAGATCAATCTAAAACTTTATGTTAACTACCAGAATGACTACGGGGTAGTTCAACGGTTAAGCTTGTCGGTTAATTTTCTATTAAGGGTACCGAAAAACTCATCGTGTTCCCTTGTATCGTTTACGAAATGCCCTACATCAATAAATATTTGAAAGGACTAACATACCCGGTTGCCGTTACCCTAACGGAATTTTGGCTTACATAGGTAATTTAAAAATAATTTCTTGCTCCTACCGCCTAACCTTCCTTAACACTATCTCGTTTCCTCTTCCACTACATTTTTAATTTCCCTTTCTCACTTTCCCTCACTTTATCCCCGTAACCATCTTTCTGACTCTTGCTCTACACCCTCTATCACTCCGTCTCCCATCCTCAATAACTCCCTCTCTCACTTTACATCCCTGCCATTCTAGATCGCCTCCTTCTTCTCTTCGCTTCCTCTCGATTTAGAACTCGCTATCCCTCTCCATTTGTCTTCCCCTCCCATTCAAATTAGATATTCGGTTGCATTATTATTTGACACGAAAGCCTTGAGCCAGATAGACAGATGAGCCAGAGCTGAGCAAGCTGTGCTCAGCAGCCTTTTGAAGGGGATGCCAGCGCTTTATGGTGCCTTGGTCTGGTGGCCTGCACTACCTAAAAGTACCTATCTTAAAATGCTTCAAAAGGTGCAACGGAGTTCGGAGCTCTGCATTACCGGGGCTCTCGGCTCCACTCCAGATTCCGTTACATACATACATGGATACATAGATAGATACAGACCAAGCTAATAAAAGCGTATTAAAAAGGGCTCCAGTATGCTCTTTCGTAGATGTGCCATGCATCCTTCATTAATAAAGGAATGCCTTTTTTGCAACATGTGCAAGGTTTCAAATCTATGGCCATTTGGTGTGGTCATAACTTCAATTGACCTTATGACCGTTGACCTTATGTCACCACGCCATCACATTAATGCATTGTCATCGAGCCTTGATACGTGTGCAAATTTTCAATCAAACTTATGGCCATTCAAAGTGGTAATAAGGCCATTTGACCTTATGGCCGTTGATCTTATGTCACCACACCATCACACTATTGCATTGTCATCGAGCCTTGATACGTGTGCAAAGTTTCAATCAAATTTATGGCCATTCAAAGTGGTAATAAGGCCAATTGCCTTATGGCCGTTGACCTTATGTCACCACACCATCACATTAATGCATTGTCATCGAGTGTTGATACGTGTGCAAAGTTTCAATCAAATTTATGGCCATTCGAAGTGGTAATAAGGCCAATTGCCTTATGGCCGTTGACCTTATGTCACCACAACATCACATTAATGCATTGCCATCGAGCCTTGATACGTGTGCAAAGTTTCAATCAAACTCATGGCCATTCAAAGTGGTAATAAGGCCAATTGACCTTATGGCCGTTGACCTTATGTCACCACACCATCACATTAATGCATTGTCATCGGTCCTTGATACGTATGGAAAGTTTCAAATAATCGGACTTCTAGAAACCGGTGAAAATTAAGCTCAAAGATTCCGTTACATAGATACAGGCCAAGCTAATAAAAGCGTGTTAAAAATAGGAAGAACAAACTGAGGAACAGCTCAGTCCTGGTATGAGCTGACGGATGCGATGTAGCTGACGAAGGTGAACTATTGAGGAAGAGGGTGATCGACAATTGGTGAACAGTAGAAGATACTTCTTTTTAGAATTTTTGCCTATAAAGACTCCAAAGAATCTGGTTGGGTTGCTAATACTCTCATAGGACACCACTTTTTCAACCGGTAAAGGTACTTAGAATATTCCAGCGGTAAGATATGTCTGCGTCCAGAGGCGACTAAAATCCACAGGCCCGAATGTTCGAAGTATGAAAGAAATCGTTCCCGCGGCAATGGCACTAGTACTGAAACAGGCTTGTACGGGAGGGTACCGGATTAGTATTCAGCAATGAACTGGCCATATTTTTAATACTCACTAACACAGTTTCACGTTACATCGAGATACCCGAATAGATGGCGGAATTGTACCAGTCGGGACTTCGTAGCTCGATGCATGAGCGTAGGGAAATCAGCCTAAATGCGCAGCGGAGTCCCACCGGTTATACGGCTGAAGTCATACCTAGGAAAGAGGGGAAATATGGTCGTAAATGCAGTGAGACCCTCTCACTTGACTGAGGGGCTGGAATATCTTGAAAGGCTTCGGCCCTATCGTAATAGCAAAATGAAGGCTGATAGGCCTTTTAGATACTCAGTTGGCTTGCAGGAAATGATAAATTCACTACATGGGCGAATAGGAGACTTATTGTGGCGTACTGGCTCCTTTGCTGGGCACCTTCTACCGCTACATAGTAGGTGTCGGTCAGTCAGTATGTGGAAAGCAGGGTGGTGCATTCAATCGCTATACCGTTTACTTCTTACTGACAAAAAGCGACATACAGCCGCAGCCAGACTTAAAGGAAATAGGCGATGTTATTACAAGAGCAGTGAAATGTTCCTCACTTAACCGAGTGACGGTGACATAAATTGTCAATTAAAGGCATCTGGCTGCAGTGGTAGCACGCTTTCCAAAAGCTGGCAGGAGTGTATAAGCCTCCAAAGCATTCACTCCCACAATCAATTTACAATGAGCTTCAGCTACGAACACAGAAGATAATAACGCGACTGCGAAGTTCAGTGATTCTTTTGGAAGCTAAGTGAAATGCTATTAACCTATCTTTCACCTGCAGGTAGACAATTTATTCTTACTCGGTATTTAGGGGATAGTACGTAGTTGCCGCTATAATGTAGTGTAGTTTTGGGCGTGATTTCGCTAGTCTATAATTTAAATTTCCTTTTTCCTTTTCCAGGTCTCCTTTTAGGCAGTAATTTAGAAAAAAATTTTAAGAGCGTTAGCACATAAGTTGCCAGTTGTAAAATCAATGGCGGGTTAATGCAAAACAGTTCAGCCTTTGAAGTGAGTTCGAATAGGCTAAAATTACTTCAAACAAAATGTTCATTTGACACATTTTTCATTTGTATTTTGCTACAGTTCAAAGTTAATTGCGTGTACGGGTAGATGAGATGTCACACACTTTTATGATAGTTACAGTCGATTTATTGCTTTGTTTTATAGCTGACTGAATGTGGAAACATTGCTGATAAGCATAAAACGAGCAATGAAGCAGCAAAGAACTTCAACTTGGGGTTATGCTTAATTAAATGAAGCGTTGAAGCATAAAACTGCTCATCGCCCTGCTAGGAAGATACCATATTTGTGTGCATACTTCTGATAGCTAGAACCGTAGAATGGAATCATAGAATCGGGTATTTTAAAGAACCGATGGTTTTGAGTCTTGCTTGGTTGGCTTTTATGATGGCCGAATGGATAACAAGGTTAAATTATGACAGAATCACCGGATCCCCTTAAGAAGCGATAACTTCCAGTCTGGGTTGAATGGTAATTATGCAACTCGAACGGAGTCATTGGCCCAATTAGTGCACAAGTCGCCATTTCAATGCACTTTCTCCGGAACTATTTATTTGTGAAAAGGTTACACCCTCTGCTGTTGTTGTAGCGATGAGGACACTCCCCGAAGGCCTTGGATTGCAGCACCCCCTTTTTCCCAAATATGTAGCGCTCTGTGGTACCTGTTCCATCAAAACTGACCTTTGCCTTTATTCTTCTTTTTCTCTTCTCTTTGAGGAGCTAGTCTGTCGTAAAATGGTTTTTAAGAAAGCTTGTTGCAGTCTTAAAAGCTTCACAGATTTCTCAGTTTTATTGTTAACCTCATCTACAAGAGGTTAAATCCTGCTAAGATACGAATATATCATTCACAAGTTTAGCAGGCGAGGTTCGTGGATCTAGAAGTCATACTAAATAGCTCCCGAGATGATCGGACTAATACCTTAAAGGTGCTTGTGACCGAAACGTACCGGATCTATTTCGGAACCATCAACATCGTTGCGTAAGGTCAGGTAAGGTTGAACTATCCAGTCCGTGACGACCTCACATAGATTGAATGAGTACACAGAGTTGCCAGAAGTTGCTAAACGACAAACTGAAAAATCTGATCGCAAACCAGGACCTATTTTACAAAATAACTCCGTCCTATTTGCAAATACCAGAAGCTTTCTTAGATCTATGATATTTTCTGTTTTTAGGTCGGATAGCTGTGTGGGAGGGTGGGGCCGTGTGTAGAAGTCCACGAAAGTGGGGAAAGCTTCTGACCGCCATTCACCTGGGAATGGCCAGAGCGATTCTTTTGCATGCGGTTCAAGCAGCTCACTACTGCCGGTCGCTTGCGGCCAAGTATCCTCTGGGTAGCCGCTAAACACCCGTTTAGCGGTGAGCTAATGTGAGAAGGCGACAACCTGGCTAGGCCACTCTGACATAATCGGTTTAAGGGCTAGCCGGGGGAGATTTCATCGGCAGCGTCTGTACACCTCTAGGTGCGGCTGCAAGCGGGCGTCTGTCTTGGAGCAAGCGGCTCGCTATATAAACGTGCCAAGTAATATTTTCACCCCCGCTGAGCGGGTTGTGCGCTGGGCTTGGGACCCGCCACGTAAAACCATACTCCAATGAAATATAACAACAAGCCTCGGATAAATACACTCTCTATTGATGACGACCATGGCAAACGTTTGAAGGACAATGAATTGAGGGCATGCACCTGGAACGTCCGCTCCCTGAATGGGATTGGTGCAGATGCCCGGCTGGTTGATGTCCTCGTCAAAGCAAAATCTGACATCACCGCCATCCAAGAAATGCGTTGGACGAAGCAAGGAAGAAAGAAGATCAAAAATTGTGACATATATTGGAGTGGCCATGCGAATAAGCGCAGTTTTGGCGTCGGATTCGTGGTGGGAGAGAGACTTTGTCGCCAAGTGCTGGCGTTCACGCCTGTGGACGAGCGTCTCGCCGCTATTCGAATAAAAGCAAAATTTTTTAATATATCATTCATCTGCGCCCATGCGCCGACAGAGGAGAAAGACGATGAGGTGAAAGACACTTTTTATGAACAATTAGAACGCACATACGAGCGCTGTCCCCGTCATGATATAAAAGTCGTGCTTGGCGACTTAAACGCCAGGGTGGGCAAAGAAGGTGTTTTTGGCCCTACAGTCGGAAAGTTCAGCCTACACAATGAAACTTCTCCTAACGGACTGAGGCTGATTGACTTTGCCGGTGCTCGAAACATGGTCATATCAAGCACGAGGTTCATGCATAAAAAGATACATCAAGCTACATGGCTGTCTCCTGATCGAAATACTCGCAATCAGATCGATCACGTTGTGATAGACGGACGGCATGCTTCCAGTGTTTTAGATGTGCGAACGATCCGAGGACCTAACATCGATTCGGACCATTATCTCGTTGCAGCCAAAATACGCACCCGCCTCAAGCCGGCTAAAAACAAGGAACAAAAAACACAAGGAAAGCTAGACGTCGAAAAGCTTCAATCACAACAGACTGCCAATGATTTGGCAACTCGACTCTCACACCTGCTCTCTGAGGGCACAACTCATCCTGAAGGAATACAGGAGCAGTGGGAGCATATCTCCAAAGCACTTCATACTGCCGCCGAGGAAAAAATTGGTTACCGGCGGCCACGAAAAAACAACTGGTATGATGAAGAATGCCGCGTTGCAACCGAAAGAAAAGACGCTGCCTACAGGGCTACGTTAAAAGCGAGCGCGACAAGAGGAGTGTGTGAACGCTATCGTGAGTTGAAAAGGGAAGCGAGACGCCTTTTCAGGAAGAAAAAAGCAGAAGCAGAAAGGCGTGAGTGCGAGGAGCTTGAGCTGCTAGCCACCAGGAATAACGCCCGAAAATTCTACCAAAAAATACGGCGACAGACGGAAGGTTTTAAGACCGGGGCAAACTCCTGTAGGAATGAAAACGGCGACCTTTTAACTGATGTCCAGAGAGTGCTTAGATTATGGAGGGAACACTTCTCTGCTCTCCTAAATGGAGGCAGCAATTCACCGCGCAGAGATGAAGAACCCGATCCCGCAATCGATGATGATGGAATATATGTCCCCCCGCCCGATTATGACGAAGTTAGAATAGCAATAACCAGATTGAAAAACAACAAGGCCGTGGGCGCTGATGGATTGCCTGCGGAGCTATTCAAGTTCGGCGGCGAGGAGTTTGTAAGGCGCATGCAGCAGCTTCTTAGCAAAATATGGGCGGACGAAAGCATGCCCGACGGTTGGAATCTAAGTGTTCTTTGCCCAGTCCACAAGAAGGGGGATACTGCAAAATGCACCAACTATCGTGGAATCAGCCTTCTTAATATCGCATATAAGGTCCTTTCAAGTGTATTGTGCGAAAGATTGAAGCCCACCGTGAACCGGCTGATTGGACCTTATCAGTGCGGCTTCAGACCTGGTAAATCTACCATCGACCAGATTTTCACAATGCGCCAAATCTTGGAAAAAACCCGTGAAAAGAGAATCGACACACATCACCTCTTCGTCGACTTTAAAGCCGCCTTCGACAGCACGAAAAGGAGCTGCCTATATGCCGCTATGTCTGAATTTGGTTTCCCCGCAAAACTTATACGGCTGTGCAAAATGACGTTGAGCAACACCATCAGCTCAGTCAGAATTGGGAAGGACCTCTCCGAGCCGTCCGAAACTAAACTAGGTTTCAGACAGGGTGACCCCCTATCGTGCGATTTCTTTAATTTGATGCTGGAGAAAATTATACTAGCTGCAGAACTTAACCGCACTGGAACAATATACTATAAAAGCGTGCAATTACTGGCATATGCTGATGACATTGATATCATCGGCCTAAACACACGCGCTGTTAGTTCTGCTTACTCCAAGCTGGAAAAAGAAGCGGTAAGGATGGGTTTGATGGTGAATGAGGACAAAACGAAGTACCTGCTGTCATCGAGTAAAGAGGCAGCGCGTATGTGCCTTGGTAACCACGCCACTGTCGGTAGCCATAATTTCGAAATAGTAAAAGACTTCGTTTATTTGGGAACCAGCATCAACATTAGCAACAACATCAGCACTGAAATCCAGCGAAGAATCAATCTTGCCAATAAATGCTACTTTGGACTAGGTAGGAAATTGAAAAGTAAAGTCCTCTCTCGGCGAACGAAAATCATACTCTACAAGTCACTTATCGTACCCGTCCTGCTATATGGGGCAGAAGCATGGACCATGACAACAGCAGATGAAGCGGCTTTGGGAGTGTTCGAGAGAAAAGTTCTTCGAAAGATTTATGGACCTCTACGCGTTGGCGATGGCGAGTACCGAAGAAGATTTAATGATGAATAAAAAATAAATGTAAGGCGCGATAACCTCCGAAGAGATCTAAGGCCGAGCTTCTCTTCCAATTTGCGTCGTGCTCCTCTTGATTTTTCCCTACAAATTGGCCGGACGGGACCTACATGTTTTATGCTGACTCCGAACGGCATCTGCAAGGCAGATGAGTTTTCACTGAGAGCTTTTCATGGCAGAAATACAATCGGAGCGCTTGCCAGACACTGCCGAGGGGCGACCCCGCTTAGAAAAATTTTCTTCTAATTGAAAAATCTTATTTCTAAAATTTTGATGTTGCTTTGCCCGGGAGTTGAACCCAGGGCATACGGTGTGATAGGCGGAGCACGCTACCCATCACACCACGGTGGCCGGATGGTGGATTTAATGATGAGCTGTACGAGCTATACGCAGACATCAACATAGTCCAGCGAATTAAAACGCAGCGGCTGCGCTGGCTAGGCCATGTTATGCGAATGAAAGATGATGCTCCGGCCAAGAAAGTGTTTCTATCGGAACCCGCCTATGGAAGCAGAGGTAGAGGGCGGCCCCCACTCCGTTGGAAGGACCAGGTGGAAAACGATTTAAACTCCCTTGGTGTGACCAATTGGCGCCGGTTGGCGGAGCGAAGGAGCGACTGGCGCGCCTTGTTGGACGGCCATAACCGTTTAGACGGTTAAGCGCCAATTAAGTAAGTAAGTAAGCTGTGTCACTCCTAATAGCTGGAATCTTAGCCGGACAAGCGCAGGGTACGAGCACAAAACGTGCTCGATAATTACTCCACGAACGTGCACCTTCCTATGACCTTGTTCTTATGTCACTGATAACCACTAGTTCTTTAGCTACTCGTAGCCGTTCATCACTAGTATATAAGCATGTAGTTGGTTATTAGTCAAGTTCGTTCAGAAATCTTTTGCAACTCGTTGTCGAAAGAACTCTCCTTGTACAATACAAATAAGTACAAATTACATAGCAACAACGAGTGAGGGTAGCAAAAAATCATCTGTTTATTTCGTTTTACATTCATTTTCTTTTATGTTTTGAATGACGTACTAAGTCAATATTTATGAAATTAGATATTTTATTATTTTCACAATATGTATTTATTTTTATGAAATGAAGATGTTATAAAATCTAATTACATTGTAAAGCCATTGAGTTGTAAGTGAGAGCTCATAAGAGATTTCAATCAGTGGTACTTTGGAAAGTACTCATTATTCGTAATGACTTGATACACAAGTGGAATGTAGTCGTACATAAGGGTAACAAGAAAATTATAATATATATAAATTGGCATGTTGAAATTTTTGGACCACTTTTTCGGCTAACTATAATTCTAAGTATAAACAACTGTATATGCGTCGAAAGGTCTTCTCAATGAGTGGTATAGGCCATTAAAAAACATTTTTGTTTTTGTAACACTGTGTAAATCTAATTGGAGCTTACAGCGTTTGCCACCATTACACTTAAAGTACATATCAAATCTGAGCATAGGATATGAAACGTTTACTTGCAATTTTTTAGAAACTGCTAAATTAAAAAAAATGTCTCCATTATTACTTATTTCAGTTTCACTCTTTTCAATTTCACAGATATAGAAGTTGCTATGGCATCGCATTTTTTAAGAGATCAAAAAATAAACATTTAATGGAATTTATCACATTTTTAAACGGTTTTATTTAACTTGACTCTGGGTAGCGAGCGGCCGGCCACCCGACTGACTGGTTACTATTTGGAACACATAATACATACTTTATAGAAAGCGACCTATGCAAAAAAATCGCAGCCAGGTGGCGCTAGAATCGATACACTAAAAAATAACGTACTTGTCGTCTGATTTGGCTTATATTCACATTTTACATACAGAAATATGAACCGCTTTATGAAAAAAAAAAATCCACCACGTGCAACAAGAATCGAGATATAAACAAGTAAGGAAGGATAAGATCGGGTGTAACCAAACATTACATACTCAGCTGAGAGATTTGGAGGAAAATTAACCAAGGGTAACCCTAGTGTTTATATGACATGGGTATCAAATGGAAGGTAAAAAAAAAAAATAAATGGAACAAATGGAAGGTATTAAAGATTATTTTAGAAGGGAGAGTGCCATAGTTCTATGGGTGGACGCCTTTTCGAGATATCGCCATAAAGATGGACCAGGGGTGACTCTATAATGTGTTTGTACGATATGGGTATCAAATTAAAGGTGGTAATGAGTATTTTAAAAGGGAGTGGGCCTTAGTGCTATAGGTGGACGCCTTTTCGAGATAAATAAGTAAAATAAATAAATAAATAAATAAATTTTAAAAGGGAGTGGGCCTTAGTTCTATGGGTGGACGCCTTTTCGAGATATCGCCATAAAGGTGGACCAGGAGTGACTCTAGAATGTGTTGGTATGACATGGGTATCAAATTAAAGGTATTAATGTGGGCTTTTAAAGGGAGTGGCCCTTAGATGTATATATGAAAGCGTTTTCGAGATTTCGACCAAAATGTGGACCAGGGCAACCCAGAACATCATCTGTCGGGTACCGCTAATTTATTTATATACTAAAAGACCCGGCAGACGTTGTCCTGCCCTAAATTTGGCCTATCTGCATACATTTTAATAAGCTTTTTCCGTCTGAATCTGCCCTCCCCCCTCTTCACTTTTTCCTAATCCTTTTATTCACTCCTCCCCCCGTCTTTTTCGCTTCATCAATCTCCATATTCATCTCATTCTATCTCTTTCTCAATCTCCTTCTCCGTTTCTCTTTTCTCTTCTCTCAATTTCTTCTCAACCTTCTGCATCCCTTATTGCCTGTCCCAGAGGGTGGTATGTATTTTATTCCAGTCCCAGTCCCACTCCGAGTCTCAGTCCCAGTCCTAGTCCTAATCCCAGTCCCAGTCCGTCTCTGGATAATATATTACTCTGTACTAAAGCACTCATCAACAGCTTTCATTTGATATCCATATTGTATAAACACTGTCTAGACATTCACTGGCCCACGTTTTGGCCTATATCTCGAGACCCTAGTCACCCAGGGGTATGAAAATTACCCTTTACACAACTAAAGACTCTCCTGAAATAAAAAAATGTCATAGTACTTCTAAATCGCGGGCCCCTCAGAAACCCAATCGAAGCACCATGTTTCATCCCTTTTTTCGTATCTAATCCAATATCTAATCTAATCTAATCTAATCTAATCTAATATATATATTATAAATGGGAAAGTTTGGATGTTAAGATGTTTGGATGTTTGGATGTTTAGATGTTTGGATGTTTGGATGTTTGGATGTTTGGATGTTTGTCCAGACGTTTGTCTTTGTGACTCAATAACGCAAGAACGGCTGGACCGATTTGGATGAAATTTTGCACACATATAGCCAATAGTCTAGAAGGATCTACTAGCTATATATTTTTCAAAAGGGGCGTGGTCCCCGCCCCCTAGGAACAGTTATAATTTAATTATTATATTTTTTCGTCCTTGCGACTGAATCACGCCAGAATGGCTACACGGATTTTGATGAAATTTGGGACACAGACAGTAGTCTACTAGCGAAATTTTTTTCGAACATGGAAAGAGGGGTGGGGGTCCCACGACCCTTCGAGAAATTATTTTTCATAATTTTTACACATTATAACTTTACGTATACTGACCTTCACCAATATCACAGACTCAAGGGGTCAAATAAGTCGAGGGCTTACAAAGTAAGCAGTGACACCCTCCGCCCCCCCCCCCCCCTTTATCACCCCCTCTGGTGTAAAATCCATAAATTGTTATAACTCAATCTAAATTTTCTCCTAAATCAATAGTTTTTGGTATCTGGTACATACAGAACGAGATCTAGACAATTTTGGAGGAACGATCAGTGGTCCTCTCCTCTACTCCCGCCATCCGCCCTCCATCAATTGTTTTTATTAGCACGCTTTTATTAGCTTTACCTGTATGTTTCTATCTAACTTTTTATTCGCTCCAATGCGCCTGCTGCCTTATTAACATGGTTTTATAATTAGCTTCACCTTATTTGTAATCCCGTAAGGGTCATATCGAGACCCTTCCGGGATCATTTCTGGATGGTTTTCGGGATCGGTCGGGGATTACGCCGGGGTAATTTCGGGACTTTTTCGGGACTATTTCGGGATCATTTTGGGACCCTTCCGGGATCATTTCTGTATAGTTTACGGGATCCGTCCGGGATCCCGTCGGGGTTATTTTGGAACATTTTCGGAACTATTCCGGAATCATTTCGGGACTATTTCGCGATCATTTGGGGACCCTTCCGGCATCATTTCTGGATGGTTTTCGGGATCCGTGCGGGATCTCGTCGGGGTCATATGGGGACTTTTTCGGGATCATTTGAGGGCTCTTGCGGCATCATTTCTGGATGGTTTTCGGGATACGTCCGGGATATCGTCGGGGTCATTTGGGGACTTTTTCGGGATCATTTGGGGGCTCTTCCGGCATGATTTCTGGATGGTTTTCGGGATCCGTCCGGGATCTCGTCGGGGTCATTTGGGGACTTTTCGGGATCATTTTGGGGCTCATCCGGCATCATTTCTGGATGGTTTTCGGGATCCGTCCGGGATCCCGTCGGGGTCATTTCGGGACTTTTTCGCGACTAATACGGGATCATTTGGGAACCCTTTCGGCATCATTTCTGGATGGTTTTCGGGATCCGTCCGGGATCCCGTCGGGGTCATTTCGGGACTTTTTCGCGCCTAATACGGGATCATTTGGGAACCCTTTCGGCATCATTTCTGGATGGTTTTCGGGTTCCGTCCGGGATCCCATTAGGGTAATTTCGGGACTATTAGGGGATCATTTGGGAACCTTTCCGGCATCATTTCTGGATAATTTTCGGGATCCGTCCGGGATGCCGACGAGGTCATTTCGGGACTATTTCGGGATCATTTGGGATACCTACCGGCATCATTTCTGGATGGTTTTCGTGATCCGTGCGGGATCTCGTCGGGGTCATTTGGGGATTTTTTCGGGATCCTTTGGGGGCTCTTCCGGCATCATTTCTGGATAGTTTTCGGGATCCGTCCGGGATATCGTCGGGGTCATTTGGGGACTTTTTCGGGATCATTTGGGGGCTCTTCCGGCATCATTTCTGGATGGTTTTCGGGATCCGTCTTGGATCCCATCAGGGTAATTTCGGGACTATTAGGGGATCATTTGTGGACCTTTCCGGCATCATTTCTGGATAATTTTCGGTATCCGTCCGGGATGCCGACGAGGTCATTTCGGGATTATTTCGGGATCATTTGGGATACCTACCGGCATCATTTCTGGATGGTTTTTGGGATTCGTCCGGAATCCCGTCGGGGTCATTTCGGGACTTTTTCTCGACTAATACGGGATCATTTGCGGACCCTTTCGGCATAATTTCTGGATAGTTGTCGGGATCCGTTCGGGATCCCGTCACGGTCATTTCGGAACTATTAGGGGATCATTTGAGGACCTTTCCGGCATCATTTCTGGATAGTTTTTGGAATCCTTTCGGGATCCCGTCAGGGTCATTTCGGGGCTTTTTCGGGATCATTTAAGGATGGCTTTCAGGATTCGTCCGGGAACCCGTCAGGGTAATTTCTGGAGTTTTCCGAGACTATTTCGGGATCATTTTGGGACCTTCCCAAGATCATTTCTGGATGGATTTCGGGATTTGTCCGGGATGCCCTCAGGGTCATTTTGGGACTATTAGGTGAGCATTAGAGGACCGTTCCGGCATCACTTCTGGATGGTTTTCGGTATCCGTTCAGATTCCCGTCGGAATAATTGCGGGACTTTTTCGGGATCATTGGGGTCCCTTCCAAAATCATTTCTGGATGGTTTTTGGGATTCGTCCGGCATCCCGTCGGGGTCATTTCGGGACTTTTTCTCGACTAATACGGGATCATTTGCGGGCCCTTTCGGTATCATTTCTGGATAGTTGTCGGGATCCGTTCGGGATCCCGTCAGGGTCTTTTCGGAACTATTGGGAGATCATTTGAGGACCTTTCCGGCATCATTTCTGGTTAGTTTTCGGGATCCTTTCCGGGTCCCATCAGGGTCATTTCGAGACTTTTTCGGCATCATTTAAGATTGGTTTTCAGGATTCGTCCGGTATCCGTCAGGGTAATTTCTGGACTTTTCCCAGACTATTTCGGGATAATTTTGGGACCCTCCCAAGATCATTTCTGAATGGATTTCGGGATCTGTCCGGGATGCCGTCAGGGTCATTTTGGGAATATTAGGTGATCATTTGAGGACCTTTTCGGCATCACTTCTGGATGGTTTTCGGTATCCGCTCAGGATCCCGTCGGAATTATTGCGGGACTTTTTCGGGATCATTTGGTGTCCCTTCCGGCATCATTTCTGGCTGGTTTTTGGGATTCGTCCGGCATCCCGTCGGGTTCATTTCGGGACTTTTTCTCGACTAATACGGGATCATTTGCGGGCCCTTTCGGCATCATTTCTAGATAGTTGTCGGGATCCGTTCGGGATCCCGTCAGGGTCTTTTCGGAACTATTAGGTGATCATTTGAGGACATTTCCGGCATCATTTCTGGATAGTTTTCGGGATCCTTTCGGGGTCCAGTCAGGGTCATTTCGGGACTTTTTCGGGATCATTTAGAGATGGCTTTCAGGATTCGTCCGGGAACCCGTCAGGGTAATTTCTGAACTTTTCCGAGACTATTTCGGGATAATTTTGGGACCTTCCCAAGATCATTTCTGGATGGATTTTGGGATCAGTCCGGGATGCCGTCAGGGTCATTTTGGTATTAGGTGATCATTTGAGGACCTTTCCGGCATCACTTCTGTATGGTTATCGGTATCCGATCAGGATCCCCTCGGAATCATTGCGGGACTTTTTCGGGATCATTTGGGGTCCCTCCCAAGATCATTTCTGGATGGATTTCGGGATCTGTCCGGGATCCCGTCAGGGTCATTTAGGGCTGCGTTCGAGATCCCGTCAGGGTCATTTCGGGACTTCTTCGGGAATATATCGGGATCATTTCTGGATGGTTTATGGGATCCGTGCATGACCCCTTAAGGGTCATTTCGGGACTATTAGGTGATCATTTGAGGACCTTTCCGGCGTCACTTCTGGATGATTTTCGGTATCCGTTCGGGATCCCGTCGGAATCAATGCGGGACTTTTACGGAATCATTTGGGATTCCTTCCGGCATCATTTCTGGATGGTTTTCGGGATTTGTCCGGGATCCCGTCGGGGTTATTTCGGGACCTTTTCGGGGCTAATACGGGATCATTTGGGGATCCTCTAGGGGTCGTTTCGTGACTTTTTCTGTATTATTTCGGGATCATTTTGGGACCCTTTCGGCATAATTTCTTGATGGTTTGCCGGATCCATCAGGGTCATTTCGGGGCCATTTTGGGATCATATGGGGACCCTTCCGAGATCATTTCTGGATCCGTCCGGGATGCCGTAGGAGCCATTTCGGGATTTTTTGTTACTTTTCCGGGATAGTTTTTGCACCCTTCCGGGATCATTTCTGGATCTGTGCGGGATCCCATCTGGGCCAATTCCGGACTATTTCGGGATCATTTTGGAATCCTTCCGGAATCATTTCTGTATGGTTTTCGCGATCCATCGTGGATCCCCTCGGAGCCATTTCGGAACTTTTTCTGGAGTTAGTCAGGATAATTTAGGGACCCTTCCTGGATATTTTCTGAATGGTTTCTGAGATCCGTCCGGGAGCCCGTCAGGGTAATTTCGGAACTTTTTCGGGACTATTTCGGGATCAATTTGGTACCCTTCAGGCATCATTTCTGTGTGGTTATCTGGATAAGTCTAGAATCGTGTCGTTGTCATTTCGGGTTTTTTTGGGACTACTTCGGGAACTTTTGGAAACACTTCCGGGGCGTTTCTGGATGGTTTTCGGGATCCGTCCGCGATAGCGTCGGGGTCATTTCGTGGCTTTTTCTGGATAATTTCGTTATCATTTTGGGATCCTATCAGGTTATCACCTCATAAAGTTCTTTTTTTTACTCAATTACAAAAATAAAATGCATTAGACAGAAAAAAAATTTTAAACAGATAACTTTATAAGCAGGCTAACGTGAATAGCCCACATATTTCATTTTCTCCTTGCGGACGGGGCCGCGGGTAAAGGCTAGTCTAATATATATTATAAATGGCAAAGTTTGGATGTGAAGATGTTTGGATGTTTGGATGTTTGTCCAGACGTTTGTCTTTGTGACTCAATAACGCAAGAACGGCTGAGCCGATTTGGATGAAATTTTGCACACATATAGCCAATAGTCTAGAAGGATCTACTAGCTATATATTTTTAAAAATGGGCGTGGTCCCCGCCCCCTAGGAACAGTTATAATTTAATTATTATATTTTTTCGTCTTTGCG
Organism: Eurosta solidaginis; assembly: GCF_040869045.1. NCBI lineage: Eukaryota > Metazoa > Arthropoda > Insecta > Diptera > Tephritidae > Eurosta > Eurosta solidaginis. Next base: position 76,955,718 of record NC_090319.1, read on the forward strand.
ACTGAATCACGCCAGAATGGCTACACGGATTTTGATGAAATTTGGGACACAGACAGTAGTACTAGCGAAATTTTTTTCGAACATGGAAAGAGGGGTAGGGGTCCCACGACCCCTTCGAGAAATTATTTTTCAATAATTTTTACACATTATAACTTTACGTATACTGGCCTTCACCAATATCACAGACTCAAGGGGTCAAATAAGTCGAGGGCTTACAAAGTAAGCAGTGACACCCTCCGCCCGCCCACCCCCCTTTATCTCCCCCTCTGGTGTAAAATCTATAAATTGTTATAACTCAATATAAATTTTCTCCTAAATCAATAGTTTTTGGTATCTGGTACATACAGAACGAGATCTAGACAATTTTGGAGGAACGATCAGTGGTCCTCTCCTCTACTCCCGCCATCCACCCTCCATCAATTGTTTTTATTAGCACGCTTTTATTATCTTTACCTGTATGTTTCTATGTAACTTTTTATTCGCTCCAATGCGCCTGCTGCCTTATTAACATGGTTTTATAATTAGCTTCACCTTATTTGTAATCCCGTAAGGGTCATATCTAGACCCTCCGGGATCATTTCTGGATGGTTTTCGGGATCGGTCCGGGATCACGCCGGGGTAATTTCGGGACTTTTTCGGGACTATTTCGGGATCATTTCTGTATAGTTTTCGGGATCCGTCCGGGATCCCGTCGGGGTTATTTTGGGACATTTTCGGGACTATTCTGGAATCATTTCGGGACTATTTCGCGATCATTTGGGGACCCTTCCGGCATCATTTCTGGATGGTTTTCGGGATCCGTCCGGGATCCCGTCGGGGTACTTTCGGGATCATTTGCGTACCTTCGAGAGATAAATTCTTGATGGTTTCCGGGATCATTACGGGACTTTTTTGGGGTCAGTTTGGGTCCTTTCCGTAATCATTCCTGGATGGTTTTAGGGATCCGTCCGGGACCCTGTCGGGGTCATTTTGGGACTTTAGCGGGATCATTTGGGGTCTCTTCCGGCATCATTTCTGGATGGTTTACGGGATCCGTCCGGGATCCTGTCGGGATCATTTTGGGACTTTTGCGGGATCATTTGGGGTCTCTTCCGGCATCATTTCTGGATACTTTACGGGATCCGTCCGGGATCCTGTCGCGGTCATTTTGGGACTTTTGCGGGATCATTTGGGGTCTCTTCCGGCATCATTTCTGGATGGTTTACGGGATCCGTCCGGGATCCTGTCGGGGTCATTTTGGGACTTTTGCGGGATCATTTGGGGTCTCTTCCAGCATCATTTCTGGATGGTTTTCGGGATCCGTCCGGGATCCTGTCGGGGTCATTTTGAGACTTTTGCGGGATCATTTGGGGTCTCCTCCGGCATCATTTCTGGATGGTTTACGGGATCCGTCCGGGATCCCGTCGGCGTCATTTTGGGACTTTTGCGGGATCATTTGGGGTCTCTTTCGGCATCATTTCTGGATGGTTTACGGGATCCGTCCGGGATCCTGTCGGGGTCATTTTGGGACTTTTGCGGGATCATTTGGGGTCTCTTCCAGCATCATTTCTGGATGGTTTTCGGGATCCGTCCGGGATCCTGTCGGGGTCATTTTGAGACTTTTGCGGGATCATTTGGGGTCTCCTCCGGCATCATTTCTGGATGGTTTACGGGATCCGTCCGGGATCCTGTCGGGGTCATTTTGGGACTTTTGCGGGATTATTTGGGGTCTCTTCCGGCATCATTTCTGGATGGTTTACGGGATCCGTCCGGGATCTTGTCGCGGTCATTTTGGGACTTTTGCGGGATCATTTGGGGTCTCTTCCGGCATCATTTCTGGATGGTTTACAGGATCCGTCCGGGATCCTGTCGGGTCATTTTGAGACTTTTGCGGGATCATTTGGGGTCTCTTCCGGCATCATTTCTGTATGGTTTTCGGGATCCGTCCGGGATCCTGTCGGGGTCATTTTGGGACCCTTGTGGGATCATTTGGGGTCTCTTCCGGCATCATTTCTGGATGGTTTACGGGATCCGTTCGGGATCCTGTCGGGGTCATTTTGGGCCTTTTGCGGGATCATTTGTGTTCTCTTCCGGCATCATTTCTGGATGGTTTACGGGATCCGTCCGGGATCCTGTCGGGGTCATTTTGGGACTTTTGCGGGATCATTTGGGGTCTCTCCAGGCATCATTTCTGGATGGTTTTTGGGATCCGTCCGGGATCCTGTCGGGGTCATTAGGGGACTTTTGCGGAATCATTTGGGGTCTCTTCCGGCATCATTTCTGGATGGTTTACGAGATCCGTACGTGATCCTGTCGGGGTCATTTTGGGACTTTTGCGAGATCATTTGGGGTCTCTTCCGGCATCATTTCTGGATGGTTTACGGGATCCGTCCGGGACCCTGTCGGGGTCATTTTGGGACTTTAGCGGGATCATTTGGGGTCTCCTCCGGCATCATTTCTGGATGGTTTTCGGGATCCGTCCGGGATCCTGTCGGGGTCGTTTTGTGACCTTTGCGGGATCATTTGGGGTCTCTTCCGGCATCATTTCTAGATGGTTTTCGGGATCCATCCGGGATCCCGTCGGAGTCATTTCGAAACTTTTTCTCGACTAATACAGGATCATTTGGGAACCCTTTCGGCATCATTTCTGGATAGTTTTAGGGATCCGTTCGGGATCCCGACGGGGTCATATCGGGACCATTTGGGGTACCTACCGGCATCATTTCTGGATGGTTTACGGGATCCGTCCGGGATCCTGTCGGGGTCATTAGGGGACTTTTGCGGAATCATTTGGGGTCTCTTCCGGCATCATTTCTGGATGGTTTACGAGATCCGTCCGTGATCCTGTCGGGGTCATTTTGGGACTTTTGCGAGATCATTTGGGGTCTCTTCCGGCATCATTTCTGGATGGTTTACGGGATCCGTCCGGGACCCTGTCGGGGTCATTTTGGGACTTTAGCGGGATCATTTGGGGTCTCCTCCGGCATCATTTCTGAATGGTTTCCGGATCCGTCCGGGATTCCGTCGGCGTAATTTCGGGACTATTAGGGGGTTATTTGGGGACCTTTCCGGCATCATTTCTGGATAGTTTTAGGGGTCCGTGCGGGATCCCGACGTGGTCATATCCGTACCATTTGGGGTACCTACCGGCATCATTTCTGGTTGGTTTTCGGGATCCGTCCGGGATCCCGTCGGGATCATTTCGGGACTATTTCGGGATCATTTGGGTACCTACCTTCATCATTTCTGGATGATTTTCGGGATCCGTACGGGATCCCATCGGGGTCATTTCAGGACTTTTTCGGGATCCGCCCGTGATCCCGGCGGGGTCATTTCGGGACTATTTCGGAAATATTTGGGGTACCTAGATGGATAGTTTTCGGGATTCGTCCGGGATCCCGTCTGGATCATTTCAGGACTTTTTCGGGATCATTTGGGGTATCTTCCGGCCACTTTTCTAGATGGTTTTCGGTATCCGTCCGGGATACCGTCAGGGTAATTTCGGGACTATTTGGGGATAACTTGGGAACCTTTCCGGCATCATTTCTGGATAGTTTCCGGGATCCTTCGGGGATCCCGTCAGGGTCATTTCGGAACCCGCGACTAATGCGGGATCATTTGGGGACCCTTTCGCCATCATTTCCGGATGGTTTTCGTGATCCGTCCGGGATACCGTCAGGGTAATTTCGGGACTATTTGGGGATAACTTGGAAACCTTTCCGGCATCATTTCTGGATAGTTTCCGGGATCCGTCGGGAATCCCGTCAGGATCATTTCGGAACTATAAGGGGATCATTTCATTTTTCATCTTTCTTTAAGGGGATCATTTCACCTTCCAGCATCATTTCTGTATACTTTTGGGGATCCGTCCGGGATCCCGACGGGGTCATTTCTGGCCTATTTCGGGATCATTTTGGGGTACCAACCGGCATCATTTCTGGATGGTCCGGGATCCGTCCGGGATCCCATCGGGGGAATTTCGGGAATTTTTCGGGATCATTTGGGGTCCCTTCCGGCATCATTTCTGGATCGTTTTCGGGATCCGTTCGAGATCCCGTCGGGTTTATTTTTTTACTTTTTCGGGAAAATGTCAGGGAATTTCGAGACTGTTCTTGGATCATTTGGGGATCCTTCAGGAATAATTTCTGGATGGTTTTCGGGATCCCGTCGGGGTAATTTCGGGACTTTTTCACGACTATTTCGGGGTCAGTTACCCTTAAAGATCATTTCTGGGTGGTTTTCGGGATCCGTGCGGGATCCCGTCAGGGTTATTTCGCGCCTTTTCGGGACTATTTCGGGATCATTTTGGGACCCTTCCGGGATAATTTCTCTTTGATTTTCGGGATCTGTTCGGGATCCCTTCGTAGTTTTTTCGCGACTTTATCTGGGATAAATTGCGGACCCTTTAGAGATCAATTCTGGATGGTTTTCGGTATCAGTCTGGGATCCCCTCAAGGTCATTTCGGGACTTTTTCGGGACTATTTCGGAATCATTTTGGGACCCCACCGGCATAATTTCTGGGTGACTTTCGGGATCTGTCCGGGATCCCGACGGAGTTTTTTCGGGACTTTTTCCGGACTATTTCTGGATTATTTGCGGACGTTTCAGAGCTCAGTTCTGGATGATTTTTGGGATCTGTCCGGGATCCCGTCGGAGTTATTTCGGGGTAATTTTGGGACCCTTCCAGGATAATTTCTTCATGATTTTCGGGATGGGTCTGAGTTTTTCGTGACTTTCGGGACTATTTCGGGATCATTTGCGGAACCTTCAGAGATCAATTCTGGATGGTTTGTGGACTTTTCCGGGATCATTTGGGGATCCCTCCAGAGTCATTTCTGGATGGTTTTCGGGATCCCGTCAGGGTCATTTCGGGCCTTTTTCGTGACTACTATTTCGGAATCATTTTGGGACTCCTCCGGGATAATTTCTGGGCGATTTTCGGGATTTGTCCGGGATCCCGTCAGAGTTTTTTCGGACTATATCGGGATCATTTGCGGACCGTTCAGGAATCAAATCTGGATGGTTTTCGGGATCCGTCCGGGATCCCGTCAGGGTCATTTCGCGACTTTTCGTGACTACTTCGGGATTATTTTGGGACCCTTCCGGCATCATTTCTGGATAGTTTTCGAGATTTGTCCAGGATCCCGTCGGCATCATTTCGTGACTATTTGGTGTCATTTAGGGACACTTCCGGGATCATTTTAGGTCTCTTCGAAACGGTAATTCAGCACACATGGCCGTGGATTTACGGCAAATTATTCGTAATTAAAATTCGGTATGTTTTATCTTTAATATATCACAGCTTTTTCGTTCTATTTTTAAATGAATCCTGTAACGAACTATTACAACTATAATTAAAATTTTTGTAATATTTTAACCAACTAAATACCCGAAAAAGCAACACTGCTTTCATTTAAAAACTTCTTTTTGGTTTTAGCTAATTGTAGTTTCACTCCTTTGTTCTATGAGTAGTAATTCTTTCACCCCTGTCATATCAATTAATTTAACTTAGAAACAAAATGTATTTTTTTTAATTCGAAAAAACTGTATTGTACTATTCATGTAAGCGTGCCCATCAGCTCAGTTAGTTCTTTTTTCTTACTGTATTAAAAAATAAAATACATTGACAGAAAAAAATTTTAAACAGACAACTTGATAAGCAGGCTAACGTGAATAGCACATATATTTTATTTTTTCCTTGCGGACGGGGCCGCGGGTAAAGGCTAGTATATTATAAATGAAAGTTTGGATGTTTGGATGTTTGCCCAGACGTTTGTCTTTGTGACTCAATCACGCAAGAACGGCTCGGCGGATTTGTATGAAATTTGGCATGCATATAGCCAATAGTGTAGAAGGATCTACTAGCTATATATTTTTCAAAAGGGGCGTGGTCGCCGGCCCCCAGGAACAGTTATAATTTAATTATTATATTTTTTTGTCTTTGCGACTGAATCACGCCAGAACGGCTTCACGGATTTTGATGAAATTTGGGACAGAGATAAAGGCTACTGGCGAAATTTTTTTGAACATGGAAAGGGGGAGGGGGTCCCACGACCCCTTCGAATAATTCCTTTTTAACAATTTTTACACATTATAACTTTACGTATACTGACCTTCACCAATATTACAAACTCAATGGGTGAAATAAGTCGAGGGCTTACAAAGTGAGCAGTGATACACCCCTCCCCCCCCCCCCCCCCCCCCCCCCCCCCCCCTCCTTTCCCACTCGTGCAAAATCTATAAATTTTTATAACTCAATGTAAATTTTGTCCTAAAATCAATAATTTTTGGTATCTGGCTCATACAGATCGAGATCTAAACAATTTTGGAAAAACGATCAGTGGTACTCTCCTCCTCCCGCCATCCGCCCTCCTTCAATTGTTTTTATTAGCACGCTTTTATTAGCTTTACCTGTATGTTTCTTTGTAACTCTTCATTCGCTCCAACGCGTCTGTTGCCTTATTAACACGTTTTTATAATTATCTTCACCCTATTTGTAATCCCGTTTGGGTCATATCGAGACCCTTCCGGGATCATTTCTGGATGGTTTTCGGGATCCGTCCGCGATCCCGCCGGGGTCATTTCTGGACTTTTTCGGGACTATTCCGGGATTATTTTGGGAACCTTCCGGGATCATTTGTGTATAGTTTTCGGGATCCGTCCGGGATTCCGTCGGGATTATTTTGGGGCATTTTCGGGACTATTCCGGGATTATTTCGGGACTATTTCGCGATCATTTGGGGACCCTTCCGGCATCGTTTCTGGACGGTTGTCGGGATCCGTCCGGGATCCCGTCGGGGTCTTTTCGAAACTTTTTCTCGACTAAGACGGGATCATTTGGGGACCCTTTCGGCATCATTTCTGGATGGGTTTCGGGATCCGTCCAGGTCCCGTCGGGGTCATTTCTGGACTTTTTCTCGACTGATACGGGATCATTTGAGGACCCTTTCGGCATCATTTCGGGATCCGTCCGGGATCGGGTAGTAATTTCGGGACTTTTTCTCGACTAATACAGGATCATTTAGGGTAGCTTCCGTCATCATTGCTAGATGGTTTTCGGGATCCGTCCGGGATCCCGTCTTGGTCATTTCGGAACTTTTTCTCGACTTATACGGGATCATTTGGGGACCCTTTCGGCATCATATCTGGATGCTTTTCGGGATCCGTCCTGGAATCCGTCGAGGTAATTTCGGGACTTTTTCTCGACTAATACGGGATCATTTGGGGACACTTTCGGCATCACTTCTGGATGGTTTTCGGGATCCGTCCGGGATCCCGTCGGGGTCATTTAGGAGTCCGTTCGAGATCCCGTCAGGGTGATTTCGGGACTATTAGGGGATCATTTGAGGACCTTTCCGGCATCATTTCTGGATAGTTTTCGGAATCCGTCTGGGATCCCGTCGGGGTCATTTCACGACTTTTTCGGGACTAATACGAGATCATTTTGGGACCCTTGCGGAATCATTTCTGTATGGTTTTCGCGATCCGTCGTGGATCCCCTAGGGACCCTTCCTGGATATTTTCTGGATGTTTTTTGAGAACCGTCCGGGAGCCCGTTAGGGTCATTTCGGAACTTTTGCGGGACTATTTCGGGGTCATTTTGGTACCCTTCAGGCATCATTTCTTTGTGGTTCTTTGGATAAGTCCAGAATCGCGTCGTTGTCATTTTGGGTTTTTTGGGACTATTCAAGGAACTTTTGGAGACCCTTCCGTGGCATTTCTAGATGGTTTGTCAGGATCCGTTCGCGATAGCGTCGGTATAATTTCGTGAATTTTTCTGGATAATTTTCAGATCATTTGGGGATCCTATCAGGTTATCAACTCATTTAGTTCTTTTTTTACTCAATTACAAAAATAAAATGCATTAGACAGAACAAATTTTTAAACAGATAGCTTGATAAGCAGACTAACTTGAATAGCACATATATTTTATTTTCTGCTTGCGGACAGCGCCGCGGGTAAAGGCTAGTTTGGTGTAAAATTATGGCATTTTTTTAAGTTTTCGAAATTTTCGTTATCGAAAAGTGGCCGTGGATAAGTGTCCAAGATAAAGTGAGTTCAGATAAGTACGTGAACTAAGTTTAGTAAAGATATATCGATTTTTGTTCAAGTTATCGTATTAACGGCCGAGCGGAAGGACAGACGGTCAACTGTGTATAAAAACTGGGCGTGGCTTCAAACGATTTCGCCCATTTTTACAGAAAACGGTTATCGTTATAAAAGCTATACCCCTACCATATTTCATAAGGATTAGTATAGTATTTGTTATACAATGTTTGATTTTAACAAATTTGTTGATATTAATTTATAGAATAAATAAATGATTTGTATTTTCAATGAAATTAAATTAAAATGAATTTGAATTGAATTAAATATAAAATTTTACAAGCGCGTCTTTTAAAGCGAACCGTCTTTTTCGCCGTCTTCGTGTTAACTTCTCGTCTCTCACATTTTTTCTTGCGTCTTTCTTCTTCTCCGTTTTCGTCTTCGTATAACCAGTGGTTGCCATCTCTCTTCATTTATCGCTGCTTGATGTTAGCGTTTGGATTTTGACCCCACATTCGGCCATCCTACTGCACATTCGCCTCGAATGTATCGTCGTCGTCATCACTTTGAATTAACCATGGTTTCATGTATTCAGCACATGTTGTCGTATTTCGTGGGCCTTCGCTAATACCCGTTCTAATGACGTCATAAGTATCATTTGGTTTGACTTTAGTGACTTGGTAGGGACCCAAATATTTCGGCTTTAATTTAAGCCCCCCACCAAATTGTGTCCTCTTTATCGCTACTATGTCGTTGATTTTGTATTTTGTCGGTGGTTTTCGTCGTAGATTATAGCGCCTTTTGTTTTCAGTTTGCGTCTTTAGAATTTGAGATTTTGCATGTTTACGTAGTTCAAGTCGGTCTTCGCTGAATGATTCAACAAATTGCTTTTCAATTAGGGTTTTAAGCTGGATGTCTTCCTTCGTTCTCATTTTGACACCTACGAGCAGTTCAAACGGTGTCATATCAATACTCCTGGAGAATGTTGAATTAAGCACCTGCTGAACTTTCTCAACGTGCTTATACCATTTCGTCGGATCATCTGTACTAAATTTCGTTAAAACTGTACTCAGAACCCCGTTTATTCGTTCCACCTGGCAGTTAGCGCGTGGAAGACCAGTGGTTATTTTTCGATGAATGATGTTTTCGAGCTCGCAGTATTGCTTAAAAGCATCTGATATAAACGCAGCTCCTCTATCCGAGATAATTTGATAGGGATTTCCAAAAAGTATGCTTTGACTTCGTAATCTTTTAATAACTTCGTCAGCTGTTGTCGATTTTGTGGGATACAACCAGCAAAATTTGGTGAACGCATCTACAACAACCAATATATGCTTATATTGTTTGCACGTCGTTTCCAATGGACCCACAAAATCAATGTGATACGTATACAATGGAATATCGTCTTTTGGAAGTGGATGTAACTCCCCCTCTTGTTTGCCTTGCTTACGATTCGATACGATACATGTTATACAGCAAGATATGTGCCGTTTTATTTTCTCCTCTAAATTTGGAATAAAATATTCTTTTGTAATAAGATCTTTGGTCTTCTTTACAGCAAAATGGCCTCTCTCATGTGCGTTCCTAATTATTTCCCGTTGTAAGACCCGAGGGACTACCAAGAGTTCGGAATCTTTAAATATCTTGTAAAGCAAATCGCCTCTAAGGATAAAGTCGTTAAATGTGGATTTCTCTTTAACGATTTTGATAATTGCCTTTAAATCTTCATCTTGGTTCTCCGCTATTTTCATTTTGGTAACGATATTATCATTTTGAATAATGTAGACTGGGTAACGGCTGAGTGCATCTACATGCTTCATACGAACTCCTGAACGATGCTCTATTTGGTAGTCGTATTCCTGCAATAACAGTACCCATCTGGCAACGCGTGTACATAAGTCTTTCTTTTCGAGGGTTTTTGTAAAAGAATTACAGTCAGTAACCAATTTGAAGTGTTTACCTAAAACATATACCCGAAATTTTTTCAACGCTGCTATCACAGCAAGTATTTCGAGTTCGTAACTGGAAAATTTCCGTTCAGCATCCGACGTTTTTCTACTCATGTAGTACACGGGGTGAAGTTGATTGTCTTCTGGACATTCTTGTAGTAGTATAGCCCCGTACCCATCGATGGAGGCATCCGTGTGGATTTCCGTCTTATGTTTCTCATTAAAAATTTTAAGTACAGGTTTTTCGGTCAACTTTTGTTTTACGACATTAAACGCTTTTACCTGGTCTGGGCCAATTTCAAATTTTATTTCTTTCTTTATTAGATCTGTCAAAGGCTTGGTTATTATAGCAAAATTTTTTATAAATTTTCGAAAATAACTCGCCAAACCTAGGAAGCTTTGCAGCTGCTTAACATTTTGTGGCATTTTGTACTTGGAAATTGCTTCAATTTTGCGATGTGATGGTGATAATCGTTTATTTTCAATGACATGCCCCAAAAACTCGATTTTCTTTTTCAGAAACTGACATTTCTTTAAATTTAGTTTCAGTTGGTAATCAGCGCATATATTAATAACCTCTTGCAAATTGTTAACTGCTTCGTGTTCGTCTTTACCGGGAATAATAATGTCATCAACGTATGGTAGTGCTATGCCTTTGCGTGCAAGTTCTCTAAAAACTGCATTAATGTGGCGTTGAAAAACTGCTGGTGAGTTGGTTAGACCAAAAGGTACCTTACTAAACTGGAATTGACCACTGTGCGTCACAAACGAAGTATACTTTCGGCTAGCCTGAGCTACAGGAACGTTAAAAAACCCATTTTCTAAGTCGATCGTGCTAAATACGGTTGCGTCTTGTAGTCGCTCTAGTTGGTCTTCGATCAGAGGCAATGGAAAATTGTCTCGAATTATAACTTTATTAATTCTCCTGTAATCTACACAAAGTCTAGGAGACCCATCGCGTTTTTTTACAAGGACTATTGGGCTAGAAAACTCGGATTCGCTAGGTTCGATAATGCCGTCTTTTAGCCATTCATCAATTTTACTATCGACGATACATCTTTCAGTGAACGGCAACCTACGCGGCCTAGAATATATCGGAGTTTCGTCAGTTACAACAATGTTCATAACAACGTTTGTGCACTTTTGCCCATTGGGCTTATAGTTATTAATCATTGTCTCTACTTTGGCTTTTGCATCGCCACTTGCTGATTCGTCAATATTTAAAAATTTGTTGTCATCTACAATGTCTATTTTAAAAAAAGGAAAATCGCTGTTTGAATTTAATTTTCGTATAGAAACGTTACCGCTTTTTAAACTTATCGACGCTTCTTGCAATATTTCGCGCCCTATAACAACTTCGACATCTATACATTTTGACGGAATTACTAAAAAGTTCATCTCAAAATAATCATCGTCCATTTTTACCGTTTCTTTAAAACTACCAATTGGTTTAATTTTATTGTCATTGCGGTTTTCACCAGCGCCCACTAGTTGAATTTGTACTTCACTCAGTTTTGGCTTATTTAAATCCTCGAATACATTTTGTGTAATCAAATTGAATTTACTTCCAGTGTCTAATAAGGCTAAGAATTTCTTACCTCTTATATCAATGTGTTTGGTTAAAGAATCGTCTTCTGTACTCATATAACTTACATTTGTTTTGCTTTTATTATCTTTTTTTTCACCACAGTCATTTGCTATGTGGCCAAATTTATTACACTTAAAGCACTTGCGGCCTAACGCTTTATTTTCACAATTGCTTGACAAATGATCTTTTCCACCACAGTTATAACAGATTACGGCTTTATTCTTTTTATGTACTATAGGCTTTTTTTCACTCATCTGTGCTTTAAACTCATTATTCTTGTCACGCATTTTCTCATAACATTTTAATTTGCTCTTAAAATCTTGTATATTTGTGGCATTATATAAAATAGATTTATTAACACTCAAATCTCGTACACCGTCAATTACGTATTGCATCAATGCATTGTCGTCAATATTTCCTCTTGATGCCAATTCACGCATTGTAAAAAAAATTCTTGAATACACTCATTACTTTTGATTTTTCTCTCAGACAATTGTTTGTGGAGTGTTGCGCTATTTGTTGTTAACTTAAATTCACTCATCAACGCAACTTTCAGTTTACTCCACGACGTTATACCCCTTTCGCTAGACACAAACAATTTTGCAATGCCTTTGAGAGATTTCTTGGCGAAGACAAATTTTTGAAAATCATCCCACCCCATCATCGCTGCAGTTTCTTCGAATTCTGTAATCCACACGTTTACCGGAATTTTTTCAGTACCATCAAACATACGAATAGAGTCTTCTATGTCGCGAAAGTTCATTACGAATTTCGGTAATTGCATTCGGGGTATATTTTTGTTTGCACCGTTTTCTTCATTTTCTACCGACACAAAACAATCATTGCTCATCTCACTCTGCTGACGCTTTCGGCGTGAGCTATTATATTCTTCGCTTTGCGTATTTGTCGCATTTTTACACTCAGCACCGTTCTGCTCGTTTTCACTCAAATTCTCTTCATACTTAACCTGATCATCTTCGTTTTCTGTTTGACTTTCTTCATCGTGACAAACATCTTTCAACAATTGTTCTTTTTGTAGATTGTGGAAAATATGCAATATTTTATCATTCTCTTCGTAATTAAGTGTAAGCAAAATGCAAATCGAAATTAAATCACACTCTTTTAGGTTTTCTTTAATATACGCCACCTTTTTTGCATAGTCCTCGTCATATTCATTGTAATCAAAACCTTCGAACTCTCTTAAACGTTTTCTGTTATCTCTGTCGCCTTCTCTCTCGAATACATATTTATGTAACGCGACAACACTTTTTTTATTTGAAACTCTTAGATTTCTGCGAACATTCTCGAAATCGAATAAACGTGACATTGCGAAATGAAAACTTCTGTTTTTTCACTAATCCACTAACAAAACTTTTCTATAAATTTTCTTTTTCACAGATTTGTTGTTATTTAGTTTTCGCAAAATAAGGAATTAGAGCATTTTCTAATTAACACCACCGTTTCACAAGGCATTGGTTGAGCCCCCAATATTATAGTATTTGTTATACAATGTTTGATTTTAACAAATTTGTTGATATTAATTTATAGAATAAATAAATGATTTGTATTTTCAATGAAATTAAATTAAAATGAATTTGAATTGAATTAAATATAAAATTTTACAAGCGCGTCTTTTAAAGCGAACCGTCTTTTTCGCCGTCTTCGTGTTAACTTCTCGTCTCTCACATTTTTTCTTGCGTCTTTCTTCTTCTCCGTTTTCGTCTTCGTATAACCAGTGGTTGCCATCTCTCTTCATTTATCGCTGCTTGATGTTAGCGTTTGGATTTTGACCCCACATTAGTACATTTTTGATTGACTTATGGCATTAAAAGTATTCTAGACAAATTAAATGAAAAAGGGCGAACCCATTCCGATTTTGAAATTTTCTGTTATTTTTGTATTTTGTTGCACCATATCATTACTGGAGTTGAATGTTGACATAATTTACTTATATACTGTAAAGGTATTCAATTTTTTGTTAAAATTTGACTTACAAAAAAATTTTTTTTTAAGTGGGCGTGTTCGTCATCCGATTTTGCTAATTTTTATTTAGAACACATATAGTAATAGGATTAACGTTCCCGCCAAATTTCACCATGATATCTTCAACTACTCCCAAATTAAAGCTAGCAAAACTTTTAAATTACCTTCTTTTAAAAGTGGGCCGTGCTACGCCCATTGTCCAAAATTTTACTAATTTTCTATTCTACGTCATAAGGTCAACCCACCTACCATGTTTCATCGCTTTATCTGTCTTTGGTAATGAATTATCTCACTTTTTCGGTTTTTCGAAATTTTCGATATCGAAAAAGTGGGCGTGGTTATAGTCCGATATCGTTCATTTTGAATAGCGATCTGAGATGAGTGCCCAGGAACTTACATACCGAATTCCATTAATATACCTCAAGTTATCGTGTTAACGGACAAACGGACGGACGGGCATGGCTAAAGGAATTTATTTTTTCGCCCAGATCATTTTGATATATAGAAGTCTATATCTATCCTGATTAGTTTATGCCGTTACGGGGTACCGTTATGCGAACAAAATTAATATACTCTGTGAGCTCTGCTCAGCTGAGTATAAAAAAGGCACGATAACCTCCGAAGAGATTTTAGGCCGAGCTTCTCTTCTAATTTGCGTCGTGCTCCTTTCAATTCTTCCTACAAATTGGTGGGTCCCGCATGTTTCACGCCGACTTCGAATGGCACCTGTAAGGCAGATGAGTTTTCACTGATAAGCTTTTCATGGCAGAAATAAACTCGGGGTATGGGAAGTGTAGGTGTGAGGAAATATGGCATCACTTTCTATTTTTGTTTTTGTAACACTGTGTAAATCTAATTGGAGCTTACAGCGTTTGCCGCAATTACCCTTAAAGTATCAAATCTGGGCATAGGATATGAAACGTAAAAAATAACCTTTATTGGAACTTATCACATTTTTTTGTATATTTCTCAACTTATCACAAACTATGATATATATATGGCGGAAAATATCTTATTACTTTAAAGGAGTAAAGATTGTTCGTATATCCGAAACGATCTCGGAAACATAGATAGTGTATCTCATCTAAGACTTTCTACCTGGCTGTTGCCACACAAAGTTGCCACGTGTTTAAAATAAAAAAAAATCCACGAGCTATTCCAATATGGGTACCAAACGAAAGGTATTTCCTTCCGCATGCATTCCAATAGAGATATTTTTAAGCATAGTTGCCACTTATGGTTGTCCCATTACCTAATTACATATATAAGTATATTACTCTGTGTATCCACTTTACACGATGCCCATTTGGGTATTTTCGGTAAATTGCTTGCTCGTGGGAAAATTGAGATTTCGGGAGGGTCTAATTGAGGATTATAATGCCGTCGATAATTTGGTTTTCATGTATGGTATCATATATATGGCTTTTTCTAGAGTTAAGCTACCAACTACTTCAAAAGTACTGCTTCCAGTGGAAAATTAAAAACGTTCACGGAACATGGTGTTGAAGGAAGTATTGGTTTAGGAGTTTTTTTTTTTTTGTAAATATAAAGAAATATGGAGAACAGTTCCTTAAAAAATCAAGTTGAAATCGGATGTTTTGTTTGATATATCGATCTCTAATCGCAAAATTGACTAAAATAACTTGATTCTCGATTTTATTATTTGTGATCGGTCGTAATTACGCATTTAGAATTTTTTTTAAAGTTCTTTTTGCGGTTAGTGATCGATATGTTTTTGAAATCCATTTTAAAAGAACTCAACAGTAAGTAAAATTATATTGTAACTAATTCTAGGGATTTCTGATAATTATGTACTTCCGGCTAAGGTTCGAATCGCTGAACTGTCGAATAAATAACTCCAATATTCAGTATTGCAAAATGGTTTTTATTTAGACTACCTTGGGAGTAGTACAATTATACTTCAATATCACGTATTTCAAAAAAGCGTGTTTAAATCAAACTGATTTGTTATTTCTCAGCTTGCGCTGCTTTTATACTCTCTGTTGCCTAGTTCGCATATTTCTCCTAGGGTCTAGACGTTTCACCTTCTGGAACAGTTGTATCTCATACCTGGTTACTTAGCTATATACATGTACACTCCGCGACAAAACTTTAGCACACTACTTTAGCACACTACAATATTTTAATAACGACATGTTTTAGATTTTATATTCTACAATTAAAGACGGTGAGTGAAAGTGTTCATGAAAATAGTAGTAGGAGACAGCTATTGTTTACGTATAGGGTCCGCGTAAAATCGTGGCGCCCGAACGACGCGACAAACCTATAGCACACATTTAGTGTGTGAATATCTAGCAAACGGTTAATACGTGTTATTTTCGTTTTGTGAATACTATACGTATTGTAAAGTATTTCGTATTTAAAATATCAATTTATTTTTTCATCATGCCTCGCGGTAAAAAACTCAGTATAGTTGAAATAAACACTATAAAGAGTCTAAAAAAACAAAAATTTAATGTGTCACAAATAGCAAATACAATTAATAGATACAGAAAATTCATCATGAATTACTTAAAAGATCCAGAAAATTACATTTAAAAAAATCCAGGAGGTCGGCCACGAGCTATAAGTGATAGAGATAGACGAGCAATTTTGCGAGTTGCTTTAAATTCTAACAGTTAATCAAATCGCTTCTGCAGCTGGCGTAAAGACGAATGTAAGGAATGTTCAACGTCTCCTACATGATGCTAAGCATTTAAGCAGAAAGAAAATATTGAAGAAACCACCTTTAAATGAAAAACACAAGAAGGAACGCTTACTATTTGCCGCAGAACATATCGCATGGAAAAAAAAGTGGCGTCATGTAATATTTTCGGATGAAAAGAAAAAGAAAAGTTTGGTGGAGGAAGTGTTATGTGTTGGGCTGCTATAGGCTTTGAAGAAAAGACAGAAATAAAATTTATCTTGGGTAAATAAATAGTAAAAGTTACATTAAATTGATTGACGAACAATTAGCCAAGTATGGAACACAAATTGTTGGTCAGAATTATATTTTTCAGCAAGATAATGCTGCAGTTCATACTGCAAAACTTGTAAGAGACTATTTTTCGGAACATAATATTCAAAATTTAAAGTGGCCAGCGCACTCCCCTGATTTAAATATTATGGAAAATTGTTGGGGTAAACCAGCACGTGCTGTGTACTTAAATGGTAAACATTTAACATTTAAAAAATGCTATCCAAGATGAGTCGGAAAAGTTAGATCAAGATTATATTAAAAGCCTATATGAAACGCTGCCAAAGAGACTTATTGAAGTTGTAAAAAATAACGGGGGATATACCCATTACTGAAATAAAAATTAAAAATATTAATCAGTTTTTTTTGTTTATTTTTACCTAATTGTGCTATAGTTTTGTCGCGTCGTTCGGGCGCCACGATTTTACGCGGACCCTATACGTAAGCAATATCTGTCTGTTACTACTATTTACATGAATACCTTCACTCACCGTCTTTAATTGTAGAATATAAAAGCTAAAAAAATTGTGTTATTCAAAGTTGTCATAAAAAATGTGTAGTGTGCTAAAGTTTTGTCGCGATGTGTATGTGTGAGTAACAACTTCTTCTCTTAGCTGATGACTACATATGTGTATGTGAGATATTCTTTGTCGTCTTCTGTGTACGTATGTGTAGCTTGCTTTAATGTGTACATCTACATAAGAGTGGCTGCTTGCTGTTTTTGTTGTTGTGATTATTTACTAACAGCATAGTGGTGCTAATATTCGCCACAATATGTATAAAAAAGTAGAATATTTATAATGGCGACATATAAAACAAGGTATATTATGCGGACACTCGAAGAACACCGAGCAAAGCTCGGGGCCCGGTACTGATATTGATTAAATTGATATTTGAACAATGGAAGAGGGCAATTAAAACAGTTATTTGCAAGAAGTCATTGCTTGCCAAAATTGGCGCTTGAAACGTTTTTTGCGATTATCCTTCAATTAATAATTTTTGTCTGCAGGAGAGCTTTAGCTTAGAGCGTAGTGCAACAAATAAAAGCACAAAGTTTCGTTAGCTAGGCTATGTTATGAGTATGAAAGACGCCGATCCGGCTCAAAAGGATTCCTATAGGCACACGCATTTGGAAGCGGCGAAACGGGGAGACATCGACTGAGTGGAGAGAAACGAATGGACGAGGAAGACTTGATCTCCTTTGGTGCACTCAATCGGCGTCAGTTATCGCGAAACTACCTTCTAATGATAAAATGTGTGATTTCATACCTGGTTGTATGTAAGTATGATGAATATTTATATGAACTTATTATATTTCCTATATTCGAGATGCAAACCCTACAGCTTGAATGAGAAAAGCTTAATTCAGGAAATTCTAAAACAAAATGGTTTAAATAGGCTTAGGTAAAGATAGCAATGAGGAATCCAAGCTGAAAATAAATATAACTTATCTACAGAGTATATGAAAAAAAAAACGCGTAATGCAAATTTGTTATCTACATTTTTATATGCGGGGTCATGTCTTTGAACTGGGGTCATTGGATAACAAGAATTGTTTAATCTGCCAACATTAGCAACAAAAATAAAAGCGTAAGCTTATAAGAGATTGCGTTACAACTTTTATGTATGAAGTTAGCCCACAGACAATAGGCGATTCGACCACAGCGACAATAAAAATGTATTAGTTGTTGTTGATAAACACTAAGTAGCTAATATGTATATATATATGTGTGCGTGTGCTAATTTTAATGTGAGTACCCTAATATGAGCATAATTTACATAGTGTACAAGTACAAGTGTGTTGACTTATCTGTCAAGCATTCTGACAGGCACTCGCTGGATTCGGAATGACAGCGAATTCAAAATGGATACCATTACCGAATGCTCCGAATGATTGAAAAATTGAAAAAGTCCATACGATTGGTAGTCAAAAATGTTGTCGTTGAGACCAAAAATGCGACTCTAGACCTGAGATTTCCATCAGGTGAGCGAGGCTGTTTGTAGTTTTGACGTTTATCGCTTAGTGAACACACTTGGTATAGGTACACTATGATAATTTATTCACCCTAGCAGAAGACGGAAGTTGCTGAGTTGTATGTTGAGTGAAAATGTAAAAAGTTAAAGTTGTTATTACCCAACAAACACTGAAAACAAAAATCTCAAATGTTTGAGAAAAACATTGATTCTCAGTTTGATATTCAGCATTATTAATCATTTGAAGCTAACTATTCTCTCAACTTTTTCTCAAACGTTGTTCTTCAACTTGAGAATGGTTTGAGATATACTTGCGTTTCGTTCCATTCTGGTTGAAAACCATCGATATCATGGAATATTTTTATTAATAATAATGTGAATACTTTTTGCGCCAAAGTGTCTAAATTTTAAAGTACATAATAAGTGTTCATGAAACCCAAAAATAAAATAATATTTACATCAATGCCATCGACAGTGTCGTCGATAGCGCCGTTGATAATTCGTCGATCTCTAATTTGCATGCTTTAGCTGGAAAAGGAAACAAGCGATTTTATTGGGTGAAGTTGGACATAAAGTGAAAAAATAAGGAAGTATTTATACATTTTAATAATATTAAGTGATATTGTACTACTTTATGAATAAATCTAAACGAGTTAAAAGTGAAGTGAGGCAAATAATAAATTTGCTTATTGAAAGTGGCACAAGAGTGGATTCAATTTCGTTCCGCTTTATTCTCGTTTGAGAAAAAACTGGATACTCAGTTTGAAAATAAAAAAAATTCCATGTTAAAAATGTGCCTTTTAGCTTGAGAATGCTATCAACGGTTATTTGAAATGCATTTGAAAACTAACGATTGAAATGTGAGAAATGGACTGATTCTCAAATGTATCTCAAACTGAGAATTGTCAAGAATGTTTATTGGGTAGTATTATTATGCAAATGTGTAAGTATGCGTTCCTAATTATGATTATGGGAGGTTCAACTGCCCAATCTGTATGTAGTCACAAAGACTGAATGTGTCCATAGTGTTATGATTTTGAAAGGAGTGCATATGCTATTTTAGACTTGTCTTTTGTTTGAAGCTTTTCGTGCTTAGTTAAACCGCAATGGTGTAAAACAAAATGAAGGACAATGAAATGATGTGATTGTTGTAATGGCAGGATAAAATGAGACGAAGTGGTTGTAAAATGTACATACTTAGCATTAAAATGAATTTAACAGTGAATGCATAATCATGTTTCTTCGTACAATGATAGCCAACCACATAATTAAGATGCTTATTAGTTTCAGTAGAGGTTGATGATGCATGTTTATGAAAATGAATGGAAATCTATGTTTTAGTTATCAGGTTACTAAGTCACCTTTCACATGCCAAACTTCGAATTATTTAGAATATGAGTAGCTCGCAAAACTATATTTTTATAATATTGTGGCGAATATTAGCATCACTATGATGTTAGTAAATAATCACAACAACAAAAAAATCAAGCAGCCACACTTATGTACATATACCTATTAAAGCAACCAGCCACACTTATGTACAAGGCAACGAAGAATATGCCACACACACACAAAGAGATTACTACACATACACATACGTAGTCATCAGCTAAGTTGTTACTCCCATACGCAAATAGCTAAATAACCAAGTATGAGATATAACTGTTCCACCTATTGGATGGGGCGAAGCACTGCTACAACAACAACAACATACAACTGTTCCAGAAGGCATGTTCGTGAAAAGTCTAGACCTTAGGAGAAATATGCGAACGAGGCAACAGAGAGTATAAAAGCAGCGAAAGCTGAGGAATAACTAATCTGTTTGATTTAGACACGCTATTAGTGAAGTATAATTGTGAAGTACTAGTCCCAAAGTTGTCTAAATAAATATCATTTTGCAATACTGAATATTAGAGTTATTTATTCGACAGTTCAGCGATTCGTCCGTTAACAGAAGGTGCATAATTATCAAGAACTCCCCAAAATTCGTTACAATATGTATTGTACTGGCGAGACAAGCTTATATTTCTTTACACAATTTTTTTGTTATTTATATTAGAGAAAAATCACAAAACTTGCACACGGCGATGGTTTATACGACATTTTTATGAATTTCATGTCTTCATCATCTAGCTTTACGGGAGTTGAGTTTTGAACTCGAAATCTTCAACATTCATACTAGTGTAAAGGCAGATATGCCCTCGGTAAAAGTGCGGTCTACCAGCCCGGACAAAGAACTAACGTCAGAACGAAAACAACGAGATACAGAGCTTAAGAAAACCCTCTAACAATACCGGGAGGCATTAAGCATTATGCAGCGCTAGGGTCAGTGGTTGGCCCCATCAACGATGAGAGCGATCGCTTTTCATAGGCCACGCGAAAACAGCCACATTACACTTCGATTACGAAACGCTAAAGATAATAGACAGTAATGACCCGATAATAGGGCGATGGTAAACCGATAACTCGTCGGTTGTTAACGTTAACAATCATATGTAGCTTATTTCTAATAGTTACACAATTTTAACGAAATGGCCTCAAACTTATCCCGACATGGTTCTGAAAAAGTCCCAAGGAGTGCCGAAATGGTTCCAAAGTAGTTTTGAAAAAAGCCCCTAATTGGAGATAAATTCGCTGATAACCGAACTGAAACCGAAGTAGTGCCTACGTCATTAGGAATAGGTCTGTAACTAACTGGTACCAAAGTGATTTCACGACTATCCTAAACTAATCCCAAAACAGCACGTATTTATTTCGAAACTATCCCGAAATAATCCCTTAGGGGCCGAGATATGATTCTCAAGTAGGTTATCTTCGTGTGGCTGCCACCTAACCTTCATATATTTTTCCGTTTGTATATTTGCTACTCTCTCTACAAAGGAATTATTCCCTCAAGTGTTTTGATGTGTAAACATCTTTGACCATGGCATGGGGAATATTGAATATATAATGTAAGCGTAGTCTATAGGGTAGGTGTAGCTTATGGGAATGGTATGTTGTGTAAGAGAATACGGAAAGTAGGCACAAGTGTACACGATAGCGTAGAAACGTTCGAAATCATTTAGCGAATCCACTTAATGGAAATTAACGAAGACAGAAAAAAATGCCGATGACATACATATGTATAAAGGAAAAGGTGAAACGACAAAGGAAAAGAAGTAAAAGTTAAGAAGATGAAACAGAAGGGAGTAAGAAAAAGAACAGTATAATAACAATGCCGATAATGATGTGGATGGAGATAGGTAAGGCAAGGAAATTATGGAAAAAAGAAAATGAGGGGAGAAGAAAGAAAGGATTAGACGTCAAATTCGAAGCCGCAATAGAAACGGGATGGCGTGTTATGCATTTGTAATCGAATTGTTTGAAGGTTATCGATGAGTTATTGGTTTGCTGCAGGTGTGTTATCGAAGTTTTACATATTTTCTGTCGATAACAATGGTTATCAACTAGTTACTGATATTTTGTCATCCAATTATCGGTTTTATCGGAAAGCTTTCGATTTATTATCGGCTATTCGTACATAAAACTAACGATATGTTACCTAAAATTTATTGCTTTGTAATAAACAGTTTATCAATATGTTATGGCAAAGGTATCGATCTGTTATCGAGAAGTTATCGATAAATGGTCGAAAATGGATATTTGTTATAAAAAAGCTATCGATTTGTTATTGGAGTATTACCAATTTGTTAACGGCGTGTTATCGATTAATCATAGAAAACTTATCGATTTGTTATCAAATAGTTATAGGTTTGATATGGAAAAGTTATAGGTTTTTTGTATTACCAACATTTTATCGGTGTGTTAACGGTTGGTTATCGATGACTCATAGGTTTGTTATGAGGCAGATATCGGTAAAACTTCACTATAAAATTGATGACGATAAGAAACCAATAAGAAAATGACTCGCCATATTAAGTGGATAACAAGGCGGTGACACGAAGATGATAGCTCGCTGTTGATAGTAAGCCGATAACAAAACAATATTGTCGGTACCGGTTGGCGCACCTTGTTTGACGGCATAACCATTTTAACGGTAAAGCGCCAATTAAGTAAGCAAGTAATTCTGAGTGCTTTCATCTTACGTACTCACTGATTCATAGAAAATAGCACGAATAAAATCGTTATGAGTAAATACTCATTTAACAAGTTGTCTTCGAAAAGCTATTTTTCTTTGGTTCTGGGGAAAAATTGTTTTCATTGAGTAAAAAAATCAAAAAAGATAGCGAAATAAAAAAGCACAAGTTGCCTGTCGGTGTTATTTACGACCACTACACCGTCATTGGCAATGATTACGACACTGATAGCAACATGATAAAGCGCACTGAGTGAGATCTCAGTCGTAGCTGCTGGAAAGTGTTGCAAGTGCAAATGTTCAATGGAAACACGCGAATGCAGACAAATTTATTATTGCAGACTGAATGAACAAATCCAGTAAGCGCGCAATAAACAAAACGAACCAAATAATTCAGATCAATGGATAACACTCATTAACAAAAAAACAAAATAAATAAAGCCGTGAGTACTAAGTATCATGAAATGCGATCTGTGAACATACACGTTAAGTAGCACCCGACCACGGGTTGAAGTTAAACCACAACAGAGTTAACTTTACCAGTAACAAATCATTTCTAGATTTTTGAGCAAAACTTCGTCGACTTCTTATCAGTAAGAACCTATACCGAAAAGTTATTGCTTTTCTATCGGCTTAGCTACTATCGATAGCGAATTATTTTCCTCCAATTTTTTGTTTCTTGTCGCTGAGTTATCGGCTTCTTAATTTTTTTTATCGGCTTGTTATCGACGGGTAAGAGATGTGTCATCGATTTTATATTGAAGATCTGTCGGAAACTGTTTCCTTACATAACTATGAGTCGTCGTTAGCAAATTGTAAACATTGTGATAACAAATTGACAAAGCTCCGATAAGAAAACAATAAGTTTTTACAAAAAATCGGTAATTTTTCGATAACAAATCGATAATTCGCCGGGAAAAAATAGATAACTTATTGACAACAAATCGAGAATTTTTCCATAACAACCAGAATCAAATCATTTCTGGATTTTTAGCAAAGCTTCGTTGACTTCTTATCGGTAAGAGCCGATGCCGAAAAGTTATTGTTTTATTATAGGCTTAGTTTTTGTCGATAGCGAATTAATTTCCTCGAGTTATTGCTTTTTTATCGCCGAGTCATCTGCTTTTAATGGTTTCTTATCGGCTTGTTATCGACGGGCAACAGATGTGTCATCGATTTTATGTAGAAGGTCTATCCGTAACTGTTTCGTCTTTAACAAATCGATAACTTTCTGATTGCCAATTGGCATAATCCCATAATAAATCGATAACTTTTCGATAATAAATCGATAAAATTTTGACAAAAATCAAAGCATTCTCTATAACAAATCTATAGTTGGCGGTGACAAATGGAGAGTACTTCAATAACTTTTCGATATCAAATCGATAACCTTTCAATAACAAATCGAGAACTTTTCGAAAAAATATAGAAATTTTTCGTTAAGAAATCGATAAATCGTTAATAACAAATGGTAACACTCCGATATCGATTACTTTTAGAAAAGAAGTCAAAAAATGTTTGATAACAAATCGATAAATCGCCGATAAGAAAATTGTTACACTCCGATAACTTTACGAAATAAAATCGATAACTTTTTCAAAATTGCCATGCAGCGAAGCTGTGCTCCCTTAAGTTTTTAGTTTTAGGTTTATGTTTACGGATCACCTCGCTGACGGTACGATTTAACTATGCTTCTAACATGCGGTGTCACCTGAAATATTTTCTTGCCTGGAGCATCTTCATCCATACGCATAACATGACCTAGTCAGTGAAGCCTTTGAGTTTTTATTCGCTGCACTATCGTTACATCTGCATAAAGTTCATACATCTCATCATTAAACCTCCTTCGATACTCGGCATCACGCAGAGGATCATAAAACTTCCAGAGGACTTTTCTCACGAAACACTCCAAGAGTCATCTCGTCTTCTCTCGACACCGTCCATGACTAAGAGCCATACATCAGAACAGATATGATTAGCGACTTGTATGACGTGATTTTTGTTCGTCTCGAGAGAACTTTACTTTCCAACTGTATACTCAGTCCAAAGTAGACTTGTTGGCAAGAGTTATTCTCCATTTTATTTTATAACTGACATTGTTAATGCTGATTCCCAAATAAACGATGACAGCAAGTACTTCATCTTGTTCTAGGTATTTCAAATGGGTGTGTCAATTCAGCAATTACATTGTTTTTCAGTGTAATGAAAGCTTCAGTTGTAGCCATTGCTCCTTCCAACATTAATGCTAGCCTTATTTTTTCATTTCCTCTTTTTTAACGTTCTACCATCTTGTTTACTCCGCCCGTTTGTTGTTGAATTAAAAAATAAAAATAATTTCTTGTTGTCCTGCTTGGCTTTGTGTTTGCAATGCCACGTTAAAGGCTACTTTAAGCTCAACGTCCGGCAGTCATGTCTGCAATAAAGATTTCGATTCATTGATTTCGTAAAAAAGTCGAGCTACATATGTATATATATATGTATGAGTAACATCCCTGCCATTGCTGCCAATTATAATCTATGCCACTTCGAATCAATGCCATTAGTGTTAAGTGAAGTTGTGGGCCGTACAGTGGGTGTGGCTTATGTTATATTAAGAGCTTTTATTGAGATATGTTTATATTTTGTGGGCAGGGTTGTGTGGGAGCTAAGTAGTTTTAACTCCAATTTTCACAATTTAATTGCATTTATAGCTTTCCTTACACATGGCACATATGGAGACGCATATTGATGCACTTGTCTTATTGGCAAGCATATGCACCTTAAGTTATGATTACTCCTTTTACATAATATTGCTTTTTCATTCTGCGGCAATTTCAATGCATATTGGGGTCTTATCATCGCTATACAAAGAGAGAATTATCGCCTTGAAGCGCAGGAATCCAAGTATTTAGAAAATTTGTGTTTCTGATCCGACAGGTGGCGCAGGGATCGAACTATTTATAAAATCCCTTTTTCTGATCAGAAAATAATATTTAAAACTAAAAATATTAAGAAAGTGGCTGTGGTGACCTTTAGTTTCGTCCGGAAATTGGGGGTGAATGGATCCAGAAGATTTGAGGTGGTTATATCGAGCCGTTACCGTGAGTGTCTGGCCAATGTTTTAAGCTGCTTAATCCAGAACGTATGTATCGTCCAAAGACCTATTAACGTCGATAGCGATCTTCAATACCTTTAGAGAGTGCATTTTTAGCTAACACAACAACAAAATAAGTTTTATAAAGGATCAGCGTTGCCATAGGAATTATACAAGACATACGAACGTTGCCTCTGCCATGACCCCAAAGTAATGCCAGGATGCGCCAAAAGTCGAAATTCCATCTATGGAAAACTTAGCCTACACGTCAGAATATCTCCCAATAAGAGATGATTGAGATAGCCGTGGGTCAACAAAATACTTCCCCCTCTCAGCATAAGTGCACCAATCCCAAATATTTGGATGTTCTTGACTCCAAAACCGAGAACATCGTTATCGATGAAGGACATAGATACAGTGCCATTAATTTATATGCACCAAACGAGGGTTCAATATGCCCTGTACGCGAATTTCCAGCTTTTGGTAGCCAAGATTCGAACACTTCTCTCTGAGGCAAAAAACGTAGTAAAGCAATGCGTGTAATAAGCTCTTCACTCCTAAGTTCGCGAGAAGCTTAGTGTACGACTACGCTATTAGCTTTATTTGGCGTACGACCGCAGTTTGGAAGAGCAGAACAAGTTTGTGAAAGAACATGTGTTCTTACTTCTCAAAAGCGAGGCAGATAAGGTATCTGATACATCAATCTGTGGACAAAGTATACAACATTCCCCCACCCGACTATGTCGAAGTGAATATGCTAATATTCTGGCAAAAGAATAATATAGCACAGGAAAAGTACGTTAAACGTCCATGGCAAAGCTTTTTGGAGAACTCCAACAGCTCCGAAACGTATACGTAATTTTTTCAGCCTAATACTCTTGAAATGACCTAATGTCACTGACCTACGTAAGGCCAAGATAAGGGGACTAAGGGTCTTATAGGGAACGAAAACAAGACGACGTAAGACTCGATGAAAGACGAAAGTTCGAAACTGCGAAGATGTAATACTAGCCTAAAAATTTGCAGAAGAATCTTGCACAGTTGCTGTGGTTTTTGATTTCTTTGAAAACAAAAGCCCAACCCAGTACTAGGGCGCAACAGCCAAAGAAGGCAAGACACTAGATCGAGGGTCTTATGGACCAGGCCGTCTATGGGGCAATAAGCGCAAGTTCTTCTATGACCCGTGCAAGGCCAATGAAAGTTGTACAGTTGGGATTTCGATTTACCTAAAACAAACCCGAGACGTTTCGACACTTTATTCTTTTGGGGAGCTTTCAATTTCAATATTGATACTTTTTTACTTTCTTTTCTTTTTTAAGTTATTCAAATTGGGGCCCACTTCTATTATTTAGCTTCGTTTCTGCTCAGTCTTTCACTATCGCCCTCGTCTCTTTCGTATCACTCCTTCTTTTATTTTCGTTGCTTCCTTTCCTCCAATTTTTTTTCCTTTTTTCCACCAACAGCTGCAAGATACAAAGTACAAGAGTACTTTTTTGACCAAGGTGGTACTATTTGTCTGAAATTTATTATTAATATAGACTTTCGAATATGCTCATCTTATACATTAAAGCGAATGCAAAACCTGTTGGTGATTTTATAGCTCATGAATGGAAGAAACAATTGTAAAAATGAAAGCTGCGTAAGTTTCGAAAAAGTTTTCTTTTATAGTTCCATATTGTGACGAATATCAGCATCACTAATTGATACTCACATCACTAATCTGATACTAAGTGAATAAAGGCACAACAACAACAAAGTAAGCTGCCACTCTTGTGTACATCAAATCAATCATCATTTAATCACATACATGCGAGGCAACGGAGAGATACGCACAAACACATGTAGTCATCAGCCGAAATAGTACTCACATGTACACACGCATATGATTACAAACTACAAGTATACCTGTATATGGCTGATAACCAAGCATGAAGTTCGAGAAATTACTAGACCTACCCCTAAGCAGCGGAGAGTACAAAAGCAACACAAGCTGAGTAGTCAGCAAGCAGTTTGATTTAAACACGCAATTAGTTGTGAAGTACTTTCAAATTAGTCTAATAAAGACCATTTTGCATTATTGAATATTAGAGTTATTTATTCGACAATTTAGCGACACGAACGGTTGCAGAACGTTGGAAATAAGAAGAATATCCAAAAAATCGTTACAATGTGTAGATGTAGACCAAAATGTGGAGCAATGGGATCCCAGAAAGTGTCTTCACAATACGGATGTCAAGTAGGATGTTTAGGACGGTTTTAACAAAGGGTGGTGTGATTTGTTACGAAGAAGAGCAAGAGGGAAAGTGATTTTAAATTGGCCTTATGTTCATTGACTTTATGGCACCCAACCATCAAATTACTGCATATGTCCTCGATACGTGTGCAAAGTTTCAATTGACCTTAGGGCTACTTAAAATATTCATAAGATCAATTGACATTATGTCCGTTGATCGTATGTCACTCCGGTATAAAATTACTGTATTGTTATTGTCCTTGATACATGTGTAAAGTTTAGACTGACCTTAATGCCATAAGAAGTATTCATAAGGTCAATTCACCTTATGTCCGTAGAATTAAGGTCGGATCATTTGTGCGTTGACCTTATGTCATCACACCATCAAATTATTGCATTATCATCCGTCTTTGACACAGTGTACACAGTTTGAGTTAAATCTATCCGTTTAAAGTGTGTCAAAATCGAGTCCAAGGGAGTCGGTTACATACAAACAAAGAAACAGGTGAAGTTAATGGCGTTTTATTTTCTGAAAATAATGCCGCTCTGTGGTTTCTTCTCCTCTCTCTTGTGAGCTGTGTGTCCCTATGACGAAATATTTTCCACTGAATAAGAAAAACGGTCTCATTACCTGTAAAAAGATCAATTTTGCATACAAAAAAGAGCTACAAAGAGATCCATCTGCGCTAGGTGAATTAGAATTTAAGAGTGTAACATGAGGGTAACATTTTACCAGAAAAGAAAACGCCATAAAATAAGCGTGGTAGTTAAAAAAGAGATATTAAAAAGGGTTTCAAACATTTTTATAATACTACCTTTATATAAGAGGATCATAATGCAAAAACAATTTCTGCTTTAAAAAAGTTTCGCTTAAAAAAATTTATAAATACAAATCCACTTTGAGACCAATCCAATTCAAGTTGTTATTTCAAAGAATGTGGAGAAATATTTTTTGCTTTTTGGATTATTTGCATAAATTTAGCTTTATAAAATTGTTTAATTAATTTTTTTTTTAATTTCTTGTTTTTCAGTCTCAGCATTGTCGCTCTTAATATATTGTTTGAGTCTGACGTTGACTTTTACGTGCTTAAAATGTTCTTGCTTTTGTTTGACGTGTATTGAGTCCACCTCAATATCCTTCTGCTTTTTCTATGAAGTTGGCTTGTTTGCTTTTAGCGTTTTTCCATTTTCTTCTTTTTATCATAAATTATTTGTGTACGACTCTTACGAGTAAATCTGCTCGTACAATTTGCTCGTAAACAGGCAGCTGCTTTTGATGCTCGCCATGTTTTAGGAAGCTTTCTTTGTTCTATTCTTGCATTACCAGCATACATGACCAGCTTACATGAATAGTTTATGACATTTTTACTCAGTGTTGTGAGGCATGAAATTCCTGTTATTTATTAATTGATTTTGCTTGCTGGACACTTACATGCATGACTTACATATACATATTTTAGAAATTCCGCTTATTTGAAACCTTCTGCTAACGTTATCGCTTAACTGTTGAATAAATCACTCTAATATTCAGTATCGCAAACTGGTTTTTATTTAGATTACTTTGGGAGTAGTACTCCACAATTATACTTCACAACCTATAGCGTGCTTAAATCAAATTAAGCCTTGATTACTCAGCTTGCGATACTTTTATACTCTCCGTTGCTTCATTCGCATATTTCAACTAAAGTCTAGACGTTTCGCCTTCTAGAACTGCTGCATCTCCTGCTTGGTAATTGAGCTACATATATGCGTGTGTATGTGTGAGCAACTAACTGATGACAACATGAGTGTGCGTGAGTTATTCTCCGTCACCTTTTATGTACGTCTGGAAATGGATTAAATTCATATATTCATGTACATAAGAGCGGCAGCTTGCTTTATTGTTGTTATGCCTTTATTTACTAACAGCTTAGTGATGCTAGCATTCGCCACAATATGTATACACAAAGGTATTAAGTGGTTTAAAATTTAAATTTTAAAGGTGGGGGCGCATATTGTCAATTCAAATTTTTGCTGACAATCTTTTCATGAAGAAAAACACATATGGAGATAGCAAGAACTCCCAGTTCCAGGTATGGTTTCAAGTATTTTGATATTACCATAATTGTGAGCTGAAATTGAGTCAGTTCAGCTATGAATAAATTTTCCTCAGGGAATTTATCTCTTTGCTCTTCCTCCAAGTACGATATTTGCGGGAATTTTTACTCAAACAAGAAGCTAAATTTAATTTTTAAACGCAAGATAATTAACTATTATTATATTTCCGCGTGGACTTTTTCCGTTAAACAATTAGGAGGAGCTTACGAAAAAAATCGGAGTTATCTTATCAGGTATTACTTTTAAAAACTACACAAAAAGAAGTAACTTCGGTTTCCTTTAGCACTATCAAGTTACCCGGCGTTGCTCGGGTGGACAGATACTAGTCTAAATAAGAAGGTGTATTTCAACGCATTACTTCCCGTTACTAAAACTCAAGCAATCAGTATATACAATTTTATTGATCTTCTTCAAAATGTATCTCCCAATTTTTCTCATTCTTACGCTTTGTAATTTCCTTACCTCTCCCTCTTCTTTTTTTGCACCCTCTACCACTCTCTTTCTTTTTTCTTAGATCCCTCATTCCTCTAATTTATCATTCTTTGCTTTATTTTTCACACAATTCATACTCAGAATCTCATAACTTAATTAAAATATTTTAGCTGCACAACTTTTGTCTATCTATCTATTTTTTACAATGAAATGCTTAAATTTAATGAAAACTTTTAAATCATTCAATGCAATCGCTTTAACTTTTTGTGAATTCAATGCTATGACCAAACAAAAGTTCTGCACTTAAGTACGTACATGGCGTATGAGTAACTTTTGCTGACATACAAACTTTGTCGCACCACCCAGTGGAGCACGTGAAATTGAAAAAAAAATAATAGTTCTGAAATATGAAAAACCTTCGTCTTGATCGAAGGAACCTATAGCCAAAATTTGGTGATGGTTGATAAGTGGGAACGCATACATATATATGACGAAAATGGCTTTGTTATCACCTTTTTATGTCCTTAACTACCATCGCCTTTTAGCATTCCTCAATAACAATGCCCTAAAGACAAAGTGGAAAAGATTTTACCTCAGTCGGTTGAATCACTATGAACAGAATTCGTTTATATTAGACCTTCATTGATTTACTAGAATTAATCGGATATTCCACTTTTCCACGGATATTTCTTAAACGGCCGCCGTGGTGTGGTGGTAGCGTGCTCCGCCTCACATGCCGAGGGCCCTGGGTTGAACTCCCGGGCAAGGTAACATCAAAAATTTAGAAACAAGTTTTTTCAAATAGAAAAAAGTTTTAATCGGGGTCGCCCCTCGGAATTAATTTGGCAAACACTCAAAGTATATTTCTGCCATGAAGAGCTTCTCCGTCAAAACTTATCTGCCTTGCAGATGCTGTGTGGTGTCATAAAACATGAAGGTCCCGTCTAGCCAATTTTTAGGGAAGAGGCTCGGCTAAAATCTTTTCGGAGGTTATCGCGCCTTGCATTTATTTTATTATTTCTTCAATACCCAGAAGAAATACCGCTGAGTCTCGCCCAATGTTGCCCTCCGATTATCATCATTAATTGGCGCTTAACCGCCTAAGCGATTTTGGCCGTAACAAGTCACGCCAGCTATCCCTGTTTCGTGATATTTGACACCAATTGGGAGCGCCAAAGGAGGATAATTCTTCCTCCACCTGCCACCTCCAACTCAGTGAAGGTCTAACCCTTCCTCTGTCTCCAAACCGCAGTGTCGATAGAAATACTTTCTAGGCCGGAACGTCGTCCTCCATACGCATAACATGACTTAGCCAGCAGATTCTTTGGGAATTAACTCGCTGCGTTATCTATCTCCGATTGAACATACAAAGAAAAAACTACGCACCTTGAATTCGCACATATACTTGTATTTTCCCATATGTCGTTAGAGTCATGCGTATGTTTCCGAACTATGCAGCCATCAGCCTCGAGTAACAAGAGATGCATTAACAATTTCTTTGATTAAAGGGGTTGTGCCAGGGCAATTTATTGCTTCTTTAGTTGGATTGTCAGCCTCACCTATACGTTAGGCTTAAACAAAATTCCACACGAAAGGTGTTTTGGATGAACTAGAAGGTTCAACGTGGTGGAATCAAATCATTCCGAGATGGTCAGGCTAGTACCTGAATGATGCTATTTTCTGCAGCGTATCGGACCAATTTAGAGCGTAAGACCCTGAACATCGATAAAATCAATCAATTATTCAATGAATTAAAGCTGCCGCGACGACGGAAAAGGGTACGCCAATTTTCTTCCGTTTGCAATGATACATTTTTATTCGAATTTTCAACTTGTACACCAGAAGATGCGGATTGAGTTGATGATGTTGAGAAAAGCTCTACCCTTTGACTAAAACTTTCTCATGCCAAATACAGTCGCCGGCGGACCAAATGTGTTCCTCTATTTTGGTGCGATTATGTTGTTTCACAAGTCGCTTTGTTTTCACATTACGATCTCTAAATCCAACTAGAAAATTTCTCTACGTTCTTTGGTCAAGTTTGTAGTCTACAAAATATACTATCAGCAGAAGTTGTTTTTTGTATTGGACATCTGTGCAAATAGAGAAGGTATTGAAGAGGATCCTCGTGAGTTCTAGGATATAAAGTTTTACCTCTCACCCCTTAATCCAGACAAAGTTTTTAGTTTATAATTTTTATAAAGTAACATTTAAAAGTACATACAACCCTCTGGGACTGAGACTCTGACTGCGGCTGGAACTGTTACTGGAACTGGGACTAGACCAGGGGCTGGGGCTGGAACTGGGAATAAAGGATGGAGAAGAATAAAAAAATAGAAAGAAAACGAGGGTAGGGAGAGACTGGGAAGTGATAGAGATAGTAGAAGATAGGGATACATGGAGCGAGCGTAGGGGGGAAGGATAAAAATAAAAGAAGAAATGGAAAATAAGGAGAGGGTGAAAGAAACGCAGAGAGAGGAGTGAGTAAAGGGATAAAGAAAAGTGGGAGAGAGGGAGAGTAAGAGGTGAAAACTTACTAAATGTTAATACTTTATAAATTAATTTTCCCAAATAAAATAATAAAGTCTATAATAAGGACGGCAGTTGATTTCGAAAATAAATGAAATAATCGTTCTTTCTTAAAGAAATTTGAATCCTAATTATCCCGATTTAAATTCGTAAAACTTACTAATGCCAAAAAAAAGAATATAATAAAAGCCGCTTTCTAATCCCATTTAATTGCGGCTGAAAGGGAAAAATGTAATCAATGACATTGTCAAAGTTACGTAAAGCTTGAAAAAAGAGATTGGCTGCGAGCTTTATATAATGAAATTGCCATAAATATTCACAGTCATCATTAGTAATAATAATTATAAAGGTCACAATATTAAGAAAAAAGCGTTGCGTGGAAATTAAGCTGCTAAATAAACAGTAACAATTTGGTTATGAAATGCGCGTTTCCCTGGTACCAAAAATAAATGACAAGCAAGTGAAATGTCTTGAAGGAAAAAGGTTCTGCTTGTAATGAAAATTTATTGCATTTTAAAAAGTCAGAATTAATAACGGATTACAAATGGCATAAAACAATTTAGCATGACAGTTACATATTTTGGACGTGACCTTGTAAGCCAACTCCAACGTAAATAAGAACAAGTAAGGATGGGACTGTCTTTTATACCTTTCATGAATGGGGCTGAAAAATAATCTTATCACATTCGTAAAAATAATCGGCTATAAGAGATATGAAATATATAGTTAGCAGATGTAAATAGGTAGGTACTTTGTGTGAGGATGCAAAGTTTCTCGCTTTTTGTGGTCTGCGTGAAAAAACTATGACCCTGAATCAGTTATCTCAACAATGTATGACGCAAACGTAAGTATTTGATGAAATTTTAAGCTTCTAGCCTTTAAAAAGGGGGCAGAAATTACAGTTTATGTGGGGTATATAATATTCATATATGCCATCGATCTCTATGATTTTTTCAGACAACAATATTTGCTATATACGAAAGCATTTGGTGAAGTTTGAAGCTTCTAGCAGAAATTACGAAAAGTTTCTTATCTGAACAATCGGTTGTAGGGGATATGTACTATATATACGATCGATCTCATCCATTCAATATGTGCAATATACGAAATCATATGGTGACGTTTGAAGCTTAAGTCTGATAAATTGAGGAAGATATGACAATAATCCTCTTTTCTGAAAAATCGGTTGCATTGGGGATATATGCTATAATGCTCCGATTCGTCCGGTTCCGACAAATGTCTAATCGGACACTTAAATATACCCGCACACTAAATTTTATCAAGATATCTCACAAACTGACGGACTATTTTGAGGGACAAACAGAGAGACGGACATGGCCAAATCAACAGAGCTCTTCATCCTCTTCATTTCGGTATACTTATTGGTGGGTGTCTCTATTTTCTTTTAATGCCTTACAACTTTGAGATTCCTGACAAAATTAATATACCATTTCATTTTCATGAAAGGTATAAAAATAAAAAACGCAAAACAAAAATGAATTGGCAATTTATAGTGTGAAACGTGCACTTATAGCCAGGTGACAATAATTATGTACCCACCTATTTTATAATCGATTGCAACTTCGACTACGATTAAAGTTATAGCCATTTGAATTCATAATTTTGAGTTAGCACTCTTATGACCTAGGTATTTTCAATGAGATTGAAAAGTTACACAACTATTTTAGGTCGACGGACTATTGCAGCAAAATGTTACTCATACGCCTAGGGGTACCATCGATTAAGAATGCGATTCAAAGTGATTAATATTATTTGCCTCTTACTGTTTGTACCCCATTCTTATTTTAAATACTATATTAATAAATAAGAAAATAAGATCTATTATTGTAATTTGATAGACTATCTACATAGCCTACTTACGTAGATTAGGGTGGTCCTTAAATATCAAATGAGTGATTTTTTCAATCTCACTCTTTTAAATGGTATTATCACGGTGGGTGAAAGAAGTAACATAAAAACTCTGATTTCGACTGAAGACTATTTAGTTATGTTCACAGAGTAATCCATGACGTATAAAACCAGACAGGTGAAGCCAGTAGAAGAACAACAAAAATGTGAAGGCCCTTATAATAATGAATCATGAATTTTAAAGTTGTAGGGAGGGAAAATTTTTGATACTTTGTTAGCACGATAACTTGAGTAAATATTGAGATATCTTCGCCAAATTTGGTGCAGGAGCTTAAATGGAGCCAGAATAGATTGGTATTGAAAATGAGCGAAATCGGATAATAACCACGCCCACTTTTTATATATATAAAATTTTGGAAAAGACAAAAACCTGATTATTTAGTAAATAATATACCTAGAATGTTGAAAGTTGACGTGTAGACTGGTATTGAGAATCGTGTTAAAAATTTGAAAAATAATTTTAAAATGGGCGTGGCAGCGCACACTTGTGATAAAATCAATTTTACAAATATTATTAATCATAAATCAAAAATCGTTAAACCTATCGTAACAAAATTCGGCAGAGAGGTTGCTTTTACTATAAGGAATGCTTTCAAGAAAAATTTACGAAATCGGTTAGGGACCACGCCCACTTTTATACAAAAGATTTTTAAAAGGGTCGTGGACGAAAATAGTAAGCTACATCTTAGCGAAAAAGAGCTTTGTATCAATAGAATTTTACTTTTTAAATTCTATTATAACATTAAATTCGAAAACACTAAAATTTTTGAAAATGGGCGTGGCACCGTTCTTTTATAGCTAAGCAATTTTCTATGTTTCGTGAGCCATAACTCGAAGAAGAATTAACGAATCGTAATAAAATTGGGTACACAAATTTTCCCTATAGTAGAAAATATTTCCAGTAAAAATGGACGGGATCGGTTAAAGACCACGGCAACTTAGATATAAAACAAATTTAAAAGGGTCGTAGACTAGAATAATAAGCTATAATTTAGCAAGAAATAGTTTTGAATCAATGATATTTCACTTATCAAGTAGTTATTGTAAGAGGAAATGGGAAGAAATTTTTTTTTAAATGGGCGGTGTCACGTGTTATGTAGAAAAGTAATTTATCGGAAATGAAATGTGCAATTGAAGCTCACGCTTAGTATATAATGTTCGGTTACACCCGAACTTAGACACCTTTACTTGTTTTTACTAATTTAGTACTAACTAGACACACCTCCACATTGGAAACCGAGACATGAGAGAACAGATAAAGAAAACCAGAGGAAATGGCAATAAAAAGTACAGGAAGTTGGACGGAAGTCGGAAAAGTAAAGAGAACAACGAATGCCAACAATAATCGAGAGTGGCAACAATGACCATTTTTTGTTGGTTTTTTGGCCTTAAGTTTCTTAATGGGGGCTGCCCCGTCCCTCTGGTTCCTTTGGTGGGTTTCAGTTTGAATACATTCTTAGCCGAAGCATCATCTTTCATTCGCATAACATGATCTAGCCAGCGTAGGCGCTGCGTTTTAATTCGCTGGAAAATGTCGTACAGCTCATTATTAAATCTTCTTCGATATTCGCCGTCGCTGAAGCGTAAAAGCGCATTGTTAGTTAAATCGACGAAATTTTTCTTAAAACGGAACAATTTTAATGCATTTGATCACAAATAGCAGTTCACAGAACGAAAAATCGGAATCTAAAGAAATATTCCCAGATAAAAATAATAAAATGGAAAATGGAGATAAGTAACAAACGTACAAATAAGATTATTGCTTTAATAGAAAAATGCAAAGAATTCAATGATAAAGAAACGAAAAGAAATCCCAACGACAATCACATCGCCAAAGTGCCCTTAAAACGAATATATTGGCTAAGTAAACGCAAAAAACCTAACAAAGCGAATACGAGTGAAACAAAAGTACAATTAGAAATTAAAAGGGGAAAAAATTTACACAAAAGGAAATAAACAAGTAAGACTCTCTAAGTTTGGGTGAAGCTCAACATTATATACCAAGTTGTTAGTGTAGGTGCAGAAAGGGGTACAAATACATATGAGCGAAAAATAATCTATTAATAACTTAATACGAAATTATGCAAACGTCTCTAATGGGAGAATTCAGTTGTTGTTGTTGTATACGCAGCGATAGAGACTCTCCTCGGAGGTTTTGGGGAGTGTGTTGATGATTGTTGACCCGATATAAACATGGTACGTTCCGGTAACAAGCACCATTTAGGTGCAAGCACGACCACCTCGTGAACGATTTAATATGACCAAGTTGAACCTTCTAGGCCATCCCGACTTCCACCTCTTGGTTCCGTGAGGAGCTTGGAGTACCCAGAGGCTGCTAAAGAAACAGGATTTGCCACGAGTAGGTGAGGTAGAAAATTTGATTGGAGAAGCAATAAATTTCGATGGCAACCACTTGAAAGGGTTTCGCTACACAACCTCTTCAATCATTTGATTATTTCAGTTCTCTTTACGACATGCATACCTGCTGTGGGCATATTCTATGCCCCCATAACCCACTGTCAACGTGGTATGGACGGCCTTCATTAATAAAGGTTTAAACTCTTCTTGAATTGATTTGGCACAATGTGGTTCGCTTGACGCTAATCCTAATTTAAGAAGGCCTAGCGTTAGAATGATTTTTGATCTATTCTTCATTAGAAGTACATCGTATGAAAAATCAAGCTGATGAGGAAATTCTTCTCCTTCAATGGCTCCTCATACATCGTCTTCAGTTCAAGAAATCGCAAGTTTAAGAAGCTAGCAGTAAAGCTGGTATTTATAAGGCTTCCGGGCTGGATACTCTGAATAAATAGTGCCTTAATTACAAAATAAGTTGCATATGGAACTTCTGTAGTTGAGTTTCGTTATTGTGATGGCTGGGGCGCTAGCAGAAAGTTGTTTAAATTTATGAAGGTGTATTCCGTCATAGTTGCGGAGATACTATTGAAAGACATGTTGCTAGAGTAATTCCAGAAAAGCACTGGAAGGAGAATACATACAATTAAGTATTTTCTAAAAACCTCCTTAGAGGACAATGCTGCAGTCTACTTGCAGCTATTTGAAGCAGGATTATGTAGCTTTACAATACCAAATTACTTATTTCAAACTACCAGATAATACTTCATTGACAGGAAAATTTTCTCCGACACCGATTCTGGCATGAGCCAAAGTCTCAGGCGAAAAACTCCAAATATTGGTGTGAGGGCCGCTTATCTGGAAGATAATATACGGTGGCGTCTTCATTGATAGTAGCAAACATTTTCGGTTTATACGACGAAACAAAATTATCAATGGCTTTCAATGCCAAGATTATGGTGGATATGGGAATAGGACTCGCAAGGCCGGTGCTCATCACAACACAACACATTTATCTGGGTAGCTTCTCGTGTAGCGAGCGCTACGAATATGTTCTGGATTCTGCACAGTCCCGAGAAACACAAACCAGGATTCAACCCGAAGAGTAACCATTACGATATTCATAACAATAACGTAATTCTAACTTTTGTCGTTAGCCGCAACTGTAGCAAATCACAGCTATGGTAAAACAGTTGTTAATCGTAAGTTAACATAATGTTAGCCCTTAAAGACAGCCTAAGCATCACAGTAACCGTAGCTATAAACATTGCCGTAGCTGTAATAGCAGTTGTAACTATCATCATATCAAAGAGAAGTAAAAGAAAGTGCAACTGAAACTGTAAAGGTAACATTTACTATACGCATAATCGTAACAGCCAACGTAGGGGAGCCTTTACGACTACCGTTAATGTAATTACGCCAAAAATATAAGTGAAACCGCAGCTATAAACGAAACTATAGCTATAACTGTAACCGTAAGCGTCAGGAAAGCTGTCACACGATAATTTGGACCATAGCCAAAACGTAGCTCTCATCTTAACCGTGTTAGCGCAGTTACCATCACCGATAAATGTAACAATGAATACAGATCCGGCCGTATATAAAACCGAAAATGCTACCGTAACTGTAAACTCAACTGTGCCTGTAACTTTAACCATAACTGTAATAGTACCTGTAACCGTAACCGTAACTGTAACCGTAAGTGCTACTGCAACTGTACGTGTAACTATAACAGTAACTGTGTAACCGTAGTTGTAACTGTGAATGTAACTGTAACCGTAACTACAACCTGGACCGTTTCGTTTCCTCATTATCACAATCCGATGCATCATCATTAACATCGCCATCATCATTTGTAATTACGACAAGCGAGCTCTTTACGTTTTTCTTTCTTTTTTATGTTCCATCTCCTTTTACGTTTTCCCTTAATTTTGGTTTTCTTTCCATGACCTCTGCTATTCAAACTCTTTTTCCTTCCCCACCACCATCTCTTCTTTGCACTTTTCCTCGATTACTTATACGTAATATGAGACACAGTATGTACTTGCACAGCTGAGTATAATAAGAGGGGGAGAGACAAAATGGTAAACTGTCATAGAATTGTTTCAAAAGTGGCAGCATTAGGAAATGGCTTGTAAAACCACCAAATCGCTGTAGATTAACCAAACGAAATGGAATAAATCAAATGTTGACGGTTTAAACTAAAAGTAACACGAAAAAGGAGTAAAATTTAAAAATAACGAAGTAACAACTGCGAATCAAAGCGCATAACAAAGCAAACGACCTCAATGAAACTGCAGGGAACTACAAACCACAGAAAAAACTGTGAATCTAAAAAAAAGAAGAAGAGAGTTTAAATGTGTACGCGAACAAACTCGTTAAGTCTTTAGCATGAATAATGATAGGAGCTTTATTGTATTTGCAAAAGCTCAAACTGTACTCGTGCGCGCGCAAATCCATTCATTCAGCCATTACACCAACACCAACACCAACACCAACTACACCAAAGTGCAACAAGATTTTCATTGATGTTAAGTGCCGTGTTCTGGTATTTAAGGAAATCTTTATTTCCTTGTCTGTAAATATTTGTGTGTGTTGATTCGAAGTGTGTACTCTGCTTTTATGCTCTTCTAATGTTGCGAATAACTGTTTTATGTGTTACAAAAACAACGTTTTCTTAGTACACTTTGTTACCATTGAAAATAGGCCGTAATTAATTATTTATTGCTACTCGAATGAGTGGAGTGGATACTTAATTTGCTTTCTTTAAAAACATTTTCTCTTTCTCTCCAATGTGATGGAATTTGATTATTGGCCCTTAACCTTAATGGATTTTGGGGTACCTAATGTTTGCAATTAAAGTGCCTTAAATTGATGTAATAGAAACTTATATGGGGCATTCTTGAAGAAAAAGGACACATAAAAAAGCCTGAGTACTAAGTACGCGTGAAGTTCGATGTGTGCGTGTACGCCTAGAAAATTGCTGTTTTAAGTTAACTTGAGCTCGCCGAGTGGTTGAAGTTAAACTGCAGAGAGGTAACCTTACCAATTACAAATAATTTCGGCCTTTTTGAGCTTTGTCAGCTTTTTATCAGTAGAAACTGATACCGTCAAGCTATTATTATTATTATATATATATATCTTAATAATAAACCCAACGGATTTCCCATCAAAGACCGCCCAACCGACAAGAGGGGCACATCAGCATGACGCACGGATTTGTTGCTTTTGATTGCCGAGTCGTTGAAAGGCGAAGGTTTGTTAAGCGTCGGGATCTAAAACTGCTCAGCCAAAGAGAAAGACTCAACAGCTAAGTAAAATATATGTAAGACTTATAGATACTGTGGCGAATATTAGCATTTCTAACATCACTATCCTGTTAGTAAATAATCACAACAGCAAAGAAAAGCAAGCAGCCAAACTTATGTACATGTACATATTAAAGCAAGCAGCCACACTTATGTACAAGGCAACGAAGAATAATCCAAACGCATAACCAGCAGCTTGAAGCAGAGAGGCCATTTCACATACACATATGTAGTCAGCAGATAAGAGTGAAGAGAAACAATCACAACTCACGCTGCCTTGAGCTAAGAGCAGTAGTTGTTACTCACACATACACCCCCATATAGCTAAATAACCAAGTATGATATACAACTCTTCTAGAAGGCATGTTCGTGAAAAGTCTAGACCTTAGAGATTATAAAATCAGCGCAAATTGAGGAATAATGAATCAGTTTGATTTTAACACGCTTTTAGCAAAGTACGCGAGTATTGTAATTGTGAAATACTACAACTACAGTAGTGTTGTAATATTGTTATACGGAATATTTGAGTAATTTATTCGACAGTTCAGCGATTCGAACGATAGCGGAAGGTAAAAATAATCAGAATTTCAAATATTCGTTATAATACATATGAAAACTTTGTAAAATGTGAAGTACAGTTAGATAATGAAATAGTTATGTGTATGACTACGAAGAGCTAGGGAGCAAAAAACAGTTTTCTTAATGATGAAAAGTGAGACCGAAATATCAAATGTGGCATAGTGAGAGTTATAATTCTGACACAAACAGAAAACAGTTTTGAAATATATTGATGGACGGGCGGGAACTCTAAAGTTCACTTCGCTCAGGAGGAATGGGCTAAAAACCGTTAAGTAATTGGTAATAAAAAAAATGCCAAGCATTAGGTAGGAAGATTAATAAGTTTAAGCCGATTTGTATGTGAGGGTAGATTATACAAATAAACACAATTAAGGTCAGTCGATTTGTATGGACGAAAGTTAACCGATATTTCGCCACCGAATTTTTGATAGGATTTGGGCTCAGGAAAAAAAGTTCCACTACGCATACCTAAAAAAATTATTTTCAAGCCTGCGAAATTTCATTTTTTTGACTTCTTTCGACTTTGATTTTTAAGTTTTATTTTCATGACTTTTTTCGACTATGGCTTTCAAGGTTTTTTTCCTGACCTACAATCAAATGATAATTTTTTTAGTAGCTCATGAAAAAAACCTTAAAATTCAAAGTCGAAAAAAAGTCAAAAAATGAAATTTTGCAGGCTCGAAAATTATTTTTTTGGGTATGCGTAGTGGAACTTTTTCTTCCTGAGCCCAAATCCTATCGAAAAATCGATGGCGCGATATCGGTTAATAAATCGACCCAGTCTAGAATACATACTTTTTTAATAGCAGTTTAAAAGGGTAGTAGACTAGAATAATAAGCGAATAATAGTTTTGTATCAATGACAGGAATGTCATATCAAGTTTTATTGTAAGAGGAAGTCGGGAGACATTTTTTTTAATAAGTGGTGCACGCCCCTATTCCGATCAAGCATTACAAAACATTTCTAGAGCCTCAACAAAATAAAATAAATCCCTTCTAACAACATTCGAAAAAGTAATTTATCTGAAATGAGTTGTACAGTTGAAACTCACACTAAGTATATAATGTTCGATTACACCCGAACTTAGACACCATTACTTGGTTTGCTATAATTTTCTTGGAAAACCTAAGACAAATAATCAAGCACATAAATATTTTTGCTTTCATTATTGATATTAGAGAAAATTGCCAAGTTTACAAACGGCGATGGTTACTAGGACATATTGCTGAATTTCATTTCTTCATCAGCTAGCTTCTCGGGAGCTGAGTATTGAACTCGAAATCTCCAATATTCATATTTTTTTATACTAGTGTAAAGGCAGATGCCTTTAACCACTCAGCCAAATGAATGCCCCGCTGCTCGCTTTGCAATTGGTTTCTAAGTATTACCTATTTGTTGCTATTCCTTTATACACCTTTAGGTACATACTAATTCTATATGTTTTTAATCCTAATTATGTGGTATACTTATAGGCGCGCTCTCAAGAGCAAAGCTTTTATAAGCAGTACCTCCGCTGTGCACTACTATCAATATTATTTATTATCTGTATTAAATAAGCGAGACATATTGCTTTATACAATTGTTTTTGTTATTGATATTAGAGAAAACAATAAAAATTTTGCAATTCAAAACGTTTTTTTGACACTGCTTTGTAGGAAAATAAAGAAGAAACGAAAATTTTTGTTGAAAAAAAATTTTATCGCCATAATTTTTCATGTACTTAATTTAATTAACACTTACCAAGCATTCATATTTATTCATATTAAAAAACTATAAATAATAATCGTTTACGTATTGCCCAATCAAAAATTCATCGGAAATTATGACAGTATTTTAATTAAAAATGCTTTTATTAAAGTTATTGCAAACGTGCGCGTACCCTGCTAGTGTTTTCTTTTCTGAAACAAATGTTACCCGCATGTTGCACTTTTAAATTCTAACTTCTGAACTGGATCAACTGGAGTTATGCAAAATGCCTATATTTGTATGCAGTGATACCCCTTTTCTTATTTTTTGGAAAATATTTTGTGAAAGGAACATACAACCTCTCGAGGGAGAGCTGATAAAAACCAAAATAAATAAATAAATGTAGCCTCGGAAGAGATTTTAGACAAGTGGTCGGCAAAAATTAAAATGTAAGTGTATTAGTGAGAACGAGAGCATGAGCATCCAAGTAGGAAATTTAAGTCAAAATTACAACATGCAGAAGATGCATTTGTAGCGAAAATTTTGGAAAATTTCATTTTTGATTCAAAAATAGCTTGAAATATTCTCAAGTCCCTCAAATATAGCAAAAATAGAGGTGACCACTCGCTTAAAAAATCATATTTCGGAAAATCATACATTTGCCGCAACCGGAGAAACACAAAATGTTTAAAATATTTGCAGCTGACTTAAAAAATGCAAACATAAAGATATATTCATGTCATTTTTGTTACTATTTCCCAAAATGTTTTTAACATTCTATAGTAGTTTTTTGCAGTGCTGAAGTTAAATTTTTTTTGGCGCCGA
This sequence comes from Eurosta solidaginis, assembly GCF_040869045.1. Lineage (NCBI taxonomy): Eukaryota > Metazoa > Arthropoda > Insecta > Diptera > Tephritidae > Eurosta > Eurosta solidaginis. Next base: position 76,999,334 of record NC_090319.1, read on the forward strand.
AAAAAAGGAGTCCAGAGTGAAATTCTTAAAACTTTTTTAAAAATAATTTAAAAAACTGAGATTGTAGTGAACAGTTATTTAAAATAACACACCCAAAATGATAAAAACCCAAACCTAAACATGTTTGGAAGACGAGCTACATATGGAAAGGCCCTCATGCTAGTTGTGTTTCCCTCCCGTAGTATTTCTCGCAGGGAACCTCAACATTTTTGAGGCAGCCGTGCGCAATGTTTATTCGTTGTTGTCTCGCTAACGACCGATGATGGAGAGTAAGATTATGTGTGAAGCAAGACTGGCTCAATTGAGCTATGGCGCGCCGACCACTGATTTAGACTCAGCTACTCTTCCAAATTGCCAAGACGGGACCTGCATGTTTTATTGCGACACCAAACGGCATCTGTAAGGAAGACGAGTTTTCACTGAGAAGCTTTTTAACCAACAGGGCGACATTATTTTCAGAAAGATAACCCAACATTAAGTACTCAGCTGATTGTTCTACCGAATTATTCATTTAGCTTCTTTTGAACTGAAAATTTGTAATGCCGCTTTCAGTTATCTCGTACAAGCCCGGAATAGGTTCACCGATTCGTCATCACCGATTCACCGATCCTACTCACCGACATCGACCAATTCACCCGTTCATCATCTGCAACGCGCCAGGTATTGGTTCCATTAATCACCGGTTGCTTGGGAATCGATTCACGGATTCGTCATCGCGACCAACCGCCTATCCAACCATCGTAGCCTCCTTCTTCTGATTGATAAGTGTCTAGTCCGCTGCAAACCCCATCCCAGTTAATCGATACACAGTTCACCGAAACCCTATCACCGTTCACCGATTACACCAGCAACCGCAAGGTGTCCGTCAACCGATACACCGTTCACCCGTTCCGCCACCTGTCCACCGGTGGCTGAACGCCTTTCATCGGTGTCACACCGGTCACCCCTTACATCAGTTAGTGGTTGGTCGCAAATCCATTTCAATATCACAACTAGGTTCAACTCTTCGCCACAGTGTATGAAAAACTCCACTCTGCATTGACTTAGTGCTGTCACAGCCTTCGAGGAAACCCACCTTACATATACCTTTTTACAAAACAGAGGTACCGCGTTTCATCCCGATAACCTTATTCTTTTTCCAGTAACGACTCCCGAATCGTAGAGGAGTAATTGCTCAAAATAGGGGCAATGTCATGCCCATTTCTTAACTTTTTTTCATTTTTTTGTTAAAAGTCAAATAGTTATATTATCGACGACGTATCGGCGAGTTATCGAATTCAAATATGAAATTGATAAGAAAGTTATTGAAAAGTTATAGATTTTTAATCGACGTGTTTTCGGTTTGATATCGCAAGCTTATGGACTTTCTGCCAACATTTTCGGACTATTATCGAAATAATATCGAAAACGTTATCGATTTAGTATAGAAAAAATATCGATTATTTATCGTTATGTTAACAAAAAATAATTGATTTGTTATCGAAACGTTATTTTGTTAACGGTATGTTATTGATTTGTGATCGAAAAGTTATCGATTTTCTATTGAAAAGTTATCGTTTTGTAATCGTAGTTTTAACGGCGTATTATCGATTTGTTTTTTTGCGGATGCTGAAAACATTATAAATTTATTAACTCCAGTTGACAGTCTAATGTACAAATATACATACATATGTATGTCCTAGCAGATGTATTCACCCCTCAAACAGTCTGGGAGCGCTCATAGTTTAGGAGTCCACTATGAGTCCGAAATATTTGAAAAATATGGGCCACATAAATATGATCCTATAAGAGTCTTCTATAAGTCCTATATGATGGAAATTATTAGCTTTACGCCAAGAGTGTTCAGCAAACAAGGCAACTTTTTTTATTTTCAAACGACGTATAAATTTAATTGCTGAATTGTAATGCTAAGCACTCTATTCAAATTATTTTTAAATATCCAAAAAAAGATACAAAAAAAGGAATATTCCGGGTATTTTCCTGGTATTTACCCATAGAAATGGTAAATGCCCGGAAAAATCCCATCTCTATTCATATTCAATTTGAATAAAACCATAGTTTATAATGTGCCTAGCTGTTCCCGATTTAAATTAGCATGGACGCTGCAGCCTTATCATCTCCGTAAAGCTAAGCATTTTAATAATATAAGTATTGCGTGCTGTGTAATTGTAGCCACAAAACTGCTTCCTTGGTTTGCCGTGGTTGGTCTATCGAGCTCTCTATATATTTGATTAAAGCTGACGTCAACATGCCCTAGCTCTTTTATGGGTTTTCTTCGAAGCTCCTGTTTTCCAACCAATATTGAGGATATGATTTCCCATTCTTAATGCCATGCATCCAAAGTCCGCCCTGATCTAAGCAATCCTACTCCCTATATAAGACGCATAAATGACTCCAAAGAGATTCATATAAAAGCAAATAAAAAGGTGGTGTTTATGAGCGTAATGGCAGCCTGATCAGACTCCTATTTAGGCTCACATAATCTATAAAAGAAGGGAAATACACTCATTGAGTACTGATGACTGTTCAAATTAGGACTCCTTTCTGACTATTTATTGACTCTTAATTTTTGCTGGTTCTTGTATCTTAATGTTTGCTGGGCATTTTATTTTGTTTACAAACACACAAACATTTTTTGGTTATAATTTTCATATCTACATACGTCATTCACTCTTCAATCGTTGACATTGATACCACTGCACTTAATTGTTTCACGCTAAGCAGTGGTTTTAATTTCAAATTAATTCCTGTTTTTTGCTCTGTAAATATGTGTTTTAATGTAAAAAGTTAAAAAAGCTTAAAGCTTTCACTTAAATTAGCTTTAGTGAAATGTAAATAATCTTTGTGGAGAGATGAATATGATATTGAGATTGAAACATCGGCTAGGTGGCGCACGAACCCATGTGAAGAAGTCCACGTATGTGGAGATAGCTTGTGGCCGCCATTCACTAGGGAGTAGTAAGGGCGATGTGCGCTCTGCTTGGGACCCACTATATAAAATCAAAGTTCAATGAAAATAACAATCGAGCCTTGTGTAAAGAAAAAACTTTTTTTTTAATGACGACGTTTAAAGCGATTGGTGGCATGGCACGGCTGGGTGAAGTCCTCGTGAAAGCAAAAGCTGACATCTCGCCCTACAAGGGATGTGTTGGACGAAACAAGAAAAAAAAAAACAATTAAATTACTAGAGTGGCCTCGCAAATTAGCCCAGTTTCGGTGTTTGATTCGTGATGGTAGAGAGGCTGCGCCGTCAAGTCTATCGTTCACGCATTTGCACGCCCATTTCGGCACTACCCGTGCAAAACAATTTGCCAATGATTTCGCGTAACTCGACTCCTACACCTGCTCTCTGAGAGCACAAGTGAACCCAATTGAATGCGCCAGTAGTGGGAGCCTATCACTTAAGCACTCCGAGCAGCCACCTTTAAAAAAAATGGGTTCTCGGCGACCACGGAAAGTCAACTGGTACGATGGAGAATGCCGCGTGGTAAACGCAAAAACGGACGCTACTTACAAGGATACGTTAAAAGCAAACACAACAAGAAGAATGTGTGAATGCTACCGCGAATTGATAACGGAAGCAAGACGGCGTTACAGGAAGAAAAACCAGAGGCAGAAAGGCGTAGGTGCGTGGATATTTAGTTGCTCTATACCAGCGATAACGCCCGAAAATTTTACCAACAAAAAAAAAAAACGGCAACAGAGGAAAGGCTTTAAGTCCGGGACCAAAAATCCTGTAAAAACTAGAAAAGCGATCTGGTAGCTGATGTCCAAAGAAAATGGTGGGAAAAATTTTCGGAGCTTCTATATGAAGAGAGCGATGAAACGCCGAGCGAAAATGAGTAATCTGAGCCCGCAATCTATGAGAATGGAACGAATTTTCTCCAACTCGACTAGGACAAACAAGGCCACCGATATAGATATATTGCGAACAGAAGTTGAAGAGGCACATGCATGAACTTCTATGCAAAATATGGTTGAAGGATTGCACGCCCAACGATGGGAATCTATGTGTTCTTTAGCCAGTTCATAAGAAGGGGGATCCTGCAAACTGCGCCAACTATATCCTAGAAGATTATATCAGGCGTATTGTGCGAATGATTTAATCACACCATAATCAGCTGATTGGACCTTATCACTGCGGCTTCAGACCTGGTAAATCTACCATCGTCCAGATTTTCATAATGCGCCAAATCTTGGAAAAAAGTCCACGAAAAAAGAATGTACACACATCACCTATTCGTCGCTTTTAGTGCCCGCTTCGACAGCACGAAAAAGAGCTGCCTATATGCCGCTATGTCTGAATTTGGTTTCCCCGCAAAACTTATACGGCTGTGCAAAATGTCGTTAAACAACACGATCAGCTCAGTCTGAGATTGGGAAGTACATCTCCGAACCACATAAAACTAAACAAGGTTTCAGACAGGTTAACCTCCTATCGTGCGAAAAAATTATACTATAAGACCGTGCAATTAAAAACCCCCAAGCGGGTTAGGGGGTCAGAATATACCCGCGGTAGGTATGCCTGTCGTAAGAGGCGACTAAAATACCAGATTCAAGGGGCTGTGTAGCGCAACCCTTCAGATTGGCAGCGCAATATAGAGCTTCTCCAAACCCAATTGTTAACCTCACCTTCTCAGGGAACTTGGGGTGGAGAAGGAGGGATGGCCTTAAGGTTTAATGTGGCCATATAAATCGTTCCCGATATGGTCGGGCTAGCACCTTAATGGTGCTGTGTTACCGGAGCGTACCGGATCTGTATCCGGAAAAGGACCATCACATGGATAACACTCCCCAAAGCCTCCGGGGAGCAACCTTATCGCTACAACAACAACAAAAACACCGTGCAATTAGTGGCACATGCTGACGACATTGATATCATTACCCTGAACACCAGTGCCGTAAGTTCTGCTTAGTCCAAACTGGAAAAAAGTCGACAAGATGGTGAATCAGAACAAAACGAGTCAGCGCATTTGCGCCTTGCGAAATAGTAAGACTTCCTTTATTAGAAAACCAGCATTAACACCAACAACAACATCAGCTCTGAAATCTAGCGAAGCATGACTATTGCCAATTAATGCTGCTTTGGATTGAGTAGGCAATTGAAAACTAAAGTCCCCTCACAGAAAACGAAAATCACGCTCTACAAGTCACTTATCGTATCGGTCCTGCAATATGGTGAAGAAGTACGGACCATGACAACATCAGATGAAGCGGCTCTGGAAGTGTGCCAGAGAAAAGCTATTCTATGTTATTTCTATGCTTTGGTGACGACTAGAACCGAAGAAGATTTAATGATCAGCTGTACGAGCTATATGCAGACACCTGGTCAGGTCTTGTTATGCTAATGAAAGATGATGATCCAGCCAAAAAATATTCTTATTGGAACCCACCTATGCAAGCAGAGGAAGAGGGTGGACCTCTCTGCGCTGAAAGGACCAAATGTGAACCGATTTCAATTCCCTTGGCGCCAGTTAGCGGAGAAGCAACCTTGTTGGGCGAGCATAACCGCTTAAACAGTTAAGCGCTAATTAAGTAAGTTAGTATGTATCTTTATAGCCGGTGTTTCTGAATAGCTGTTGTTCAAATTTCAGTATCAAAATTCATCAACATTATGTATGTGTTCAAGGACACATTTTACAATCTTTGTATTTTCTTTTTAATATAGACATTTTGAAACTGTAAACTCAAATCTGCAAGAAAACTTTGCTGTCATACCTTAATCAATGCCAATTTACTTGTATCAGACGCACATGGATATGAAGGAACGTAGTCCTAATAATCAAAGCCAGTGCATTCACCACATTCGCACTTTGTTGATAAACATCACATGGAGCTACATGCATATATACATACATGACGGCATCTTTCGAAACGAGCGGTGTAGCTGATAAACAAAATGGCCACCAAACGAACGGAAATTGTGTAAATTTCAAAAAGGAAGCGGTTTGGCTTTGACTTTGTTGGTGTCAGACGGAGTTTGCGAAAAACGCTAACATACGTATGTACTACGTTTGTATGAATGTATTGTGCTGCCGTGAGGTCACTGCTTACCTAAAAGCATCATACCTTCGTGCATTTTGGAGCTATGGGTTCACAGTTATAAGTTACTTATACATAACTTCATAGTAACATTGTAGCTATTGAAGACAAATCATATATACATATTCATTCAGTGATACTAACTTAAAATATACCAGCATCTATTTATCTATATAAACAAATCTTATAAAATAAAGTCGCTGAATTTCATTGTAAGCCCATCACCTCACAGAGAATGATCCGATTTTGAAACGGTTTCCTGCATTTGAAAGCTTAGGCACGTGAGATGTACATTTTCAATACAGTTTAAAGGTATATATTAAATGGGCGTGGCAGTGTGCCAAAATGTAGCCAAATATTACAAGTTTTTTTTATTACACAGCTATACAGCTAAACACATAAACGGATGGATCGATTTTAATATTTCTTCTTTGCAATAACAGTTTGTAGTATTTACCTTCGTTCTGAATAAAAAAAAAAAAATACTTGATTCCTTTCTTATGTCACCAAATTGTTTAAACAAATGTAAAATTTTTTTCAAAAAATGCAGTGCGTGTGTTTGTTCGCTGTGCACTGTGCGATCCAACTTGCTTTGAGTGGGACATATTACGTTACATGCGTACATGCATAGCGTTCGCTAGCGTTAGTTATCCCTTTGCCTAGATTCTTATTTACGAAACTTTTTTTCTGGAAACTGAAACAGGGATCGATCTATTTGAACAAAATCTATTCATGGTTTGATTTGCCTGAAATTTGGAATATACATAGATATCCCTTTGTCTAAATTAGTATTAACGACACTTTTTTTCGGAAAATGGACCAGGGCCGGCTGAGACTGGGCTTGGACTAGGACTAGGACCGGGAGTAGGACCGAGACTGGGATTGATTTGGAAGTGATTTCGGACTCGGTACCTTTTGTGGAACGTTTTTGAAAATGGCTATTCTCTTGGTCCCGGTTACTTTTGGCACTGCTAACTTTTTTACAACTGATATCTTTTTTTTAACTTTTAACATTTTTACTTTACTAATTTTTCAGGATTTAAATAAGACATAGATTTTTTGTAAATTGTTAATTTTTGTAAAGATCACTACGATTTTTGTCAAAAGTAAGCTTAAGCGGTTGCCTGACGATCCCGACTTCTAACATGTTATTAGACTACAGTGAAAATCTCAGAGGTAAACTATTGTACTAGTCTTTGCTTGTTCGAGATGAACTTTGACAGTCAGTATCATTAGAGAAGTCGTCGGAAGACGGCACTCTGCTTAAACGCATAGTGAAACAAGTAAGAAAGGCTAAGTTCGGGTGCAACCGACCATTACATACTCAGCTGCCAAATTACAGCTTGCAAAACTTTTAAATTACCTTCTTTTAAAAGTGGGCGGTACCTCGCCCACTGCCCAAAATTTTACTAACTTTCTATTCTGCGTCACAAGGTCAACCCACCTACCAAGTTTCATCGCTTTATCCGTGTTTGGTAATGAATTATCGCACTTTTTCGGTTTTTCGAAATTTTCGATATCTAAGTAGTGGGCGTGGTTATAGTCCGATTTCGTTCATTTTAAATAGCGATCTGAGATGGGTGCCAGGAACTTACATAGCAAATTTCATTAAGATACATCAAAATTTACTCAAGTTATCGTGTTTACGGACAGACGGACTGACGGACATGGCTAAATGAATTTCTTTTTTCGCTCAGATCATTTTGATATATAGAAGTCTATATCTATCTCTATTAGTTTATGCCGTTACGGGGTACCGTTATGCGAACAAAATTAATATACTCTGTGATCTCTGCTCAGCTGAGTATAATTACTCACCCTTACAGTCACCGTTACGCTATGGACATATTCAGTCTGTGTCAGGTCTTTATTGACCGCCCAGTTCAACAGTCACAATTATTCTTAAAATGTATATAGAAACTTCAATACAGATTTCGTTGTTATTTGAATGAAAAAAAAACACACAAATTGTCCCATTTCTCTTGTCAATCACTGTAAACAAATGTGTGCGCACAAGTACGGCAACACCAATCCAGTCACAGCCAACCAACGAACCATCACTAGCACGTCAACATTTACCCTTTGGTTTTTATGGACGGCTTTGTTTGCCTCGTTGTTTGGCCATGGTTGGCGTTGGGTCGAAGGTAACTCTTCGTTTAATTACCTCTTGGCAGCAGACCGTTTTCAATTATTCTGGCCTCCAATAACAGCCGTGGCAGTAGTAAACACATCGCAATCACAATATGTACAAAAGCCGCAGTTGGACCACCATGCGTCCATAGAGCACGTAACGTACCACCACGTGCCTCCTCTTCCAGCCCATCGTGTGGTAACATCGAACAGCGACGCTCTTTTGCGCCAGTCGCCAATTTAATACCATCGTTTGCCAAGTTGCCAACCTGAAATTAAACAAATACAAATCGAATATGCAATTAAAATTACAAAAGCCAAGTAAGTAAAAGTGAGAATCGGATATGTATTTTTCATATGTCTAGCCCCAATAGTACATATTAGAAGTTTACGCCGGTTTTCTTACTTTATAAAGCTTGATTTTTCTACTTAAAAAATAATATTTAGGAAAGGTTTTGTTTGTATGTATTTAAGGAAATCAAGGTATTGGCCATTTCGGAAAGGTCCCGGGGTTTGCCTCAAAGTCTCGCGGATCATTCGGCTCCTTGCGGAGGGACTGTCCTGCATTCACTTACTCCAGGGAGGCTTCGAACCTAACCTGATCTAAGGGACTGGTACTGCTGCGTAGGCCGAAAAAAATTTGAGTACTTAAAATGATCACACTTTTGTCTGTATGTCTCGTACAAAGCGTAGTTTCACCGAAGGAGATGTTCTGGTCTAGCTCCTAATACTCAATGTAGACACGATTTCTTTAAATTATTTATGGCCCCTTGCTGGTCACGCACAAAGGTGGCTTACGGTTGCTATTAACGGCCTTTTAATATTCATGGCTCTCGTGGCATATTTTTAACGATTAACACCAACGCTGGCCTATTGTTGATCGCGGAAAAGTGCGCCTCAGTTTTTTCGACTGTTTTATGAGCTATAACTCCCAATGTGGGAACAGTAGTAATCCTGTCTACCACCAGTCACTACCACGCCTTCTGGCCCTCACACCACATGCCAGCACAGAAGTTATAGGACTAGGACTTCGAACTCATACATTCGTCGACGTCACTTTCCCAGAAGTCCTAGGTGTAACACCGAAGACTTTCTAACTGATTTTTTTGTCCCGCTATGCTGCCAAGGTGGTGTGATGGTAGCGTGCTCCTCCTACCACACCGAAGATAGTGGGTTCACGAGCCCGGCAAATCAGATGCAGTTCGGAGTCGGCATAAAACAATTTGTAAGAAAAATTAAAAGGAGCACGACGCAAATTGGCCTAAAATCTCTCGGAGGTTATCGCGCCTTACATTTATTTATTTATGCTGCCGAGCACTACCAGAGAAACACTTTAATACATTCGGCCAAGGATGCCGCCCTCGAAATCATAAGCGGTCCAAGTGGATATTATTGCGTAAATTATAGGTGAAAATAGTATAATCCTACATAATAAATTTTACAAAGACCCTGGATAATTTTTTTTAAATGTGGACCAAAATTTGTTAAATAAAAACGATATTTTAGAATGAAAGTCAACCGATTTTAAGTTGAAAGATGTTAATGTTAGGCTCAGTCCAAACTGTTGGTTTCATGCCTTTTAATACAAGAATTCATTGTAAATAACCGAGTAGCTTCAGTTTTCAGCCTAGTTCGACTGTCCACTACGTTAGGGTAGTAGAACACCCGGTCATTTATTCGACTGTCTTGGGAAAGCTTTTGCTTCACCAATTTGAGTGTTCCTGCGAAGGACAAAGCCTCACCTGGTTAATATGTATATGTGCAAAGTGATTTTTCAAACCCTTCTCATACGTGCATATATCATCAACTTAAGTCTGGGCTGAGAATCATTTCAAAGGAGTATTTAAACCTCTTGAACCCACTAAAAGATTTTGTATCTTTGATTTCGCTTATTCTTTCTACCAATGGGGGTATAGATTTTTTTTTTAAATCTGCACCTTTTTCGGGCAACTTGTTTTTTTTAAAACTTGAGGTCAATTTGACAACATGTTCGACTTGGGTCATTTTATTTGAAGTCATTGCTCTTTACTAATTTTTTGAAAAATTTATGCAAAGTGAGCATTTAAATTTTTTATATAACGTTTCTTTTAGTTCTTATTGGATTCTTAACGCTTTGCTTGGGGTTTTATATGTGTAATATGATTTTATATTGATGTGTTAAAAGTAAATGTTTCATAACAATCCGATGAGTCGACGTTAACAAATTACCAACACTCCTATAAGAAATCGATAAATCGATAGTTTTTGAATAAGACGCCGATAACAGATTGTCAACACTCCGATAAATAATCTATAAGTTTCTGAAAACATAGTTATTGTTAAACAATTTTAATTTTAACAAACCGGGAATTTACTCCATCACTTGCTCATACAAAGATGACGACGGGAAAGAATGTGGTGCAAAATACATTGGCCAATCGACACGCACTGTTCGGACCAGGTTCAACGAACACTTGAAATACATAAAAAATATTGAACCGAAAAGTGGAATCGCTGAACACGCTTTATCGAATCAGCACTCGATAAGCTTTGACGATTGCAAATTAATTAAATCTGAATCTAATGTAAATAGATTGAATATTTTAGAATCGTTACATATTTATGTAAACAAAAATGTCTCAGTAAATCGTGATACTGGTCCACTGTATTCTAGTCTCTTCACAGCGTTGCAGTAAACTTCGCTAGTTCCGTGTCTTGTTAGTACATATTAATTTTGTTATTGCATATTAATTTTTTATACTCAGTTGAGCAGAGCTCACAGAGTATATTAAGTTTGATTGGATAACGGTTGGTTGTACATATATAAAGGAATCGAGATAGATATAGACTTCCATATATCAAAATAATCAGGATCGAAAAAAAATTTGATTGAGCCATGTCCGTCCGTCCGTCCGTCCGTCCGTCCGTCCGTCCGTCCGTCCGTCCGTCCGTCCGTCCGTTAACACGATAACTTGAGTAAATTTTGAGGTATCTTGATGAAATTTGGTATGTAGGTTCCTGAGCACTCATCTCAGATCGCTATTTAAAATGAACGATATCGGACTATAACCACGCCCACTTTTTCGATATCGAAAATTTCGAAAAACCGAAAAAGTGCGATAATTCATTACAAAAGACAGATAAAGCGACGAAACTTGGTAGATGGGTTGACGTTATGACGCAGAATAGAAAATTAGTAAGATTTTGGACAATGGGCGTGGCACCGCCCACTTTTACAAGAAGGTAATTTAAAAGTTTTGCAAGCTGTAATTTGGCAGTCGTTGAAGATATCATGATGAAATTTGGCAGGAACGTTACTACTATTACTCTATATGTGCTAAATAAAAATTAGCAAAATTGGATGAAGAACACGCCCACTTTTTAAAAAAAATTTTTTTTTAATTCAAATTTTAACAAAAAATTTAATATCTTTACTGTATATAAGTAAATTAAGTCAAAATTCAACTCCAGTAATGATATGATGCAACAAAATACAAAAATAAAAGAAAATTTCGAAATGGGGGTGGCTCCGCCCATTTTCATTTAGTTTGTCTAGAATACTTTTATTGCCATAAGTCGAACAAAAATTTACCAATCCTTCTCAAATTTGGTAGGAGCATAGATTCTATGACGGTAACTGTTCTCTGTGAAAATGGGCGAAATCGGTGGAAGCCACGCCCAGTTTTTATACACAGTCCACCGTCTGTCCTTCCGCTCGGCCGTTAACACAATAACTTGAGCAAAATCCGATATATCTTTACTAAACTTAGCCCACGTACTTACCTGAACTCACTTTTTCTTGGTATAAAAAATGGGCGAAATCTGACCATAACCACGCCCACTTTATCGATATCGAAAATTACGAAAAATGAAAAAAATGCCATAATTCTATACCAAATACGAAAAAAGGGATGAAACATGGTAATTGGATTGGTTTATTGACGCAAAATATAACTTTGGAAAAAACTTTGTAAAATGGGTGTGACACCTACCATATTAAGTAGAAGAAAATGAAAAAGTTCTACAAGGTGAAATCAACAGCCCTTGGAATCTTGGCAGGAATACTGTTAGTGGTATTGCATATATAAATAAATTAGCAGTACCCGACAGATGATTTTCTGGATCACCTGGTCCACATTTTGGTCGATATCGCGAGAACGCCTTCACATATACATCTAAGGGCCACTCGCTTTTAAAACCCTCATTAATACCTTTAATTTGATACCCATATCGTACAAACATTCTAGAGTCACCCCTGGCCCACCCTAATGGCGATATCTCGAAAAGGCGTCCACCTATAGACCTAATGCCCACTCCCTCTTAAAATGCTCAGTAACACCTTTCGTTTGATACCCATATCGTACAAACATTCTAGAGTCACACCTGGCCCACCCTAATGGCGATATTTCGAAAAGGCGTCCACCTATAGAACTAAGGATGACTCCCTTTTAAAATACTCATTACCACCTTTCATTTGATACCCATATCGTACAAACACATTCTAGAGTCACCTTGGCCCACCCTAATGGCGATATCTCGAAAAGGCGTCCACCTATAGACGTAATGTCCACTCCCTCTTAAAATGCTCAGTAACACCTTTCGTTTGATACTCATATCGTACAAAAATTCTAGAGTCACCCCTGGCCCACCCTAATGGCGATATCTCGAAAAGGCGTCCACCTATAGACCTAATGTCCACTCCCTCTTAAAATGCTCAGTAACACCTTTCGTTTGATACCCATATCGTACAAACATTCTAGACTCACCCCTGTCCCACCCTAATGGCGATATCTCGAAAAGGCGTCCACCTATAGAACTAAGGATTACTCCCTTTTAAAATACTCATTACCACCTTTCATTTGATACCCATATCGTACAAACACATTCTAGAGTCACCCTGGCCCACCCTAATGGCGATATCTCGAAAAGGCGTCCACCTATAGACCTAATGCCCACTCCCTCTTAAAATGCTCAGTAACACCTTTCGTTTGATACCCATACCGTACAAACATTCTAGAGTCACCCTTGGTCCACCTTTATGGCGATATCACGAAAAGGCGTCCACCTATAGAACTAAGGATTACTCCCTTTTAAAATAGTCATTACCACCTTTCATTTGATACCCATATCGTACAAACACATTCTGGAGTCACCCTGGCCCACCCTAATGGCGATATCTCGAAAAGACGTTCACCAATAGACCTAATGCCCACTCCCTCTTAAAATGCTCAGTAACACCTTTCGTTTGATACCCATATCGTACAAACATTCTAGAGTCACCCTTGGTCCACCTTTATGGCGATATCTCGAAAAGGCGTCCACCTATAGAACTAAGGATTACTCCCTTTTAAAATACTCCTTACCACCTTTCATTTGATACCCATATCGTACAAACACATTCTAGAGTCACCCCTGGCCCACCCTAATGGCGATATCTCGAAAAGGCGTCCACCTATAGACCTAATGCCCACTCCCTCTTAAAATGCTCAGTAACACCTTTCGTTTGATACCCATATCTTACAAACATTCTAGAGTCACCCCTGGCTCAACCTAATGGCGATATCTCGAAAGGGCGTCCACCTATAGACCTAATGCCCACTCCCTCTTAAAATGCTCAGTAACACCTTTCGTTTGATGCACATATCGTACAAACACATTCTAGAGTCACCCCTGGCCCACCCTAATGACGATATCTCGAAAAGGCGTCCACCTATAGACCTCATGCCCACTCCCTCTTAAAATGCTCAGTAACACCTTTCGTTTGATACCCATATCGTACAAACATTCTAGAGTCACCCCTGGCCCACCCTAATGGCGATATCTCGAAAAGGCGTCCACCTATAGACCTAATGCCCACTCCCTCTTAAAATTCTCAGTAACACCTTTCATTTGATTCCCATATCGTACAAACACATTCTAGAGACACCCCTGGTCCACCTTTATGGCGATATCTCGAAACGGCGTCCACCTATGGAACTAAGGATCACTCCTTTTCAAAATACTCATTAACAGCTTTCATTTGATACCCATATCGTACAAACATATTCTAGAGTCACCCCTGGTCCACCTTTATGGCGATTTCTCGAAAAGGCGTTCACCTATAGAACTAAAGCCCATTCCCTTTTAAAATACTCATTACCACCTTTTATTTGATACCCATATCGTACAAACACATTATAGAATCACCCCTGGTCCACATTAATGGGGACATCTCGAAAAGGCGTCCACCGATAGACCTAAGGCCCACTCCCTCTTAAAATGCTCAGTAACACCTTTCATTTGATACCCATATCGTACAAACAAATTCTAGAGTCAGCCCTGGTCCTCCTTTATGGCGATATCCCTAAATGGCGTTCATCCATAGAACTATGGCCTACTCTCTCTTAAAATACTCTTTAATACCTTTCATTTGATACACATGTTATACAACCACATTCCAGGGTTACCTCAGATTGATTTTCCTTATTTTGTCTCCATAGCTCTCAACTGAGTATGTTATGTTCGGTTACACCCGAACTTAGCCTTCCTTACTTGTTTTTTTTTATCTTTGTTTCATTTCTCTTTACATTGTATTTGCATTGTATCAGTTTTTTTAGTTAGTTGAAAACTAGCAACTGATGATGACACCACGCGCGTGTCGAAACAATTGTATTGTTATAAATAAAACAATTTAAACGACTAAAAGGTGTTGTTTCAATTTTATATGTTGTATAGTTATTGTTATCCTTTCGATAACAAACAGATATTTCGTGGTTTAAAAGTTGATTTGTTGAATTTGATGAAACTTAATTTATTTTGTATAGATTTAGTTTAATTTAAATTAATTTACTTTAATTCGGCTTAGTTTAATTTTATTGAGTTTAGCTTAATCTAATTTAATTAATTTTATTTTAATTTAAATTATTTTTTAAATTTAATTTATTTTTTTTTTGTATGAATTAAGCGGGGACTGCCCTCATTGCTTTTTAAATGTATGAAAACGTTTATTTGAAGCAATTTTTTAATTATACTCAGCTGAGCAGAGCTCACAGAGTATAATAACTTTGTTCCCATAACGGTAATCCGTAACGGCATAAACTAATCGAGATAGATATAGACTTCTATATATCAAAATGATCTGGGCGAAAAAAAAATTTATTTAGCCATGTCCGTCCGTCCGTAAACACGATAACTTGAGTAAATTTTGAGGTATCTTGATGAAATTTGGTAGGTATGTTCCGGGGCACTCATCTCAGATCGCTATTTAAAATGAACGAAATCGGACTATAGCCACGCCCACTCTTTCGATATCGAAAATTTCGCAAAACCCAAAAAGTGCGATAATTCATTACCAAAGACGGATAAAGCGATGAAACTTGGTAGGTGGGTTGACCTTATGACGTAGAATAGAAAATTAGTAAAATTTTGGACAATGGGGGCACCGCCCACTTTTGAAAAAAGGTAATTTGAAAGTTTAGCAAGCCGTAATTTGGCAGTCGTTGAAGATATCATTATGAAATTTGGCAAGAGCGTTACTCCTATTCCTATATGTGTGCTAAATAAAAATTAGCAAAATCTGATGAAGAACACGCTCACTTAAAAAAAAGAAGTTTTTAAGTCAAATTATAAAAAAAAATTGAATATCTTTACAGTATATAAGTAAATTATGTCAACATTCAACTCCAGTAATGATATATAGTGCAACAAAATACAAAAATAAAAGAAAATTTCAAAATGGGCGTGGCTCCGCCCTTTTTCATTTAATTTGTCTAGAATACTCCTAATGCCATAAGTCGAAAAAAATTCACCAAACCTTATGAAATTTGGTAGGGGCATATATTCTAGACGATAACCGTTTTCGGGACGAAATCGGTTGAAGCCACGCCCAGTTTTAATACACAGTCGACCGTCTGTCCTTCCGCTCGGCCCTTAACACGATAACTTGAGCAAAAATCGATATATCTTTACTAAACTTAGTACACGTACTTATCTGAACTCACCTTATCTTGGTATAAAAAATGGCCGAAATCCGACTATGACCACGCCCACTTTTTCGATATCGAAAATTACGAAAAATGAAAAAAATGCCATAATTCTATACCAAATATAAAAAATGGGATGAAACATTATAATTGCATTGGTTTATTGACGCAAAATATAACTTTAGAAAAAACTTTGTAAAATGGGTGTGACACCTTCCATATTAAGTAGAATAAAATGAAAAAGTTCAGCAGGGCGAAATCAAAAGCCCTTGGAATCTTGGAAGGAATACTATTCGTGGTATTACATATATAAATAAATTTGCGGTACCCGACAGATCATGTTCTGGGTCACCCTGGTCCACATTTTATTCGATATCTCGAAAATGCCTTCACATATACAACTAAGGGCCACTCCCTTTTAAAACCCTCATTAATAACTTTCATTTGATACCCATATTGTACAAACACATTCTAGAGTCACCCCTGGTCCACCTTTATGGCGATATCCCGAAATAGAGTCCACCTATAGAACTATGGCCCACTCCCTTTCAAAATACCCTTTAATACCTTCCATTTGATACCCATGTCATATAAACACATTCCAGGGTTACCCTTGGTTCATTTTCCTACATGCTGATTTTCCCTTATTTTGTCGCCAAATCTATCAGCTGAGTATGTAATGTTCTGTTACACCCAAACTTAGCCTTCCTTATTTGTTTATAATTTATTTTATAATTTGGGAAAAATTTAAGCAACGTGACATCAGGACGGGCAAGGCGACAGCTATTTCGATTATACCTTGTAAATCTATTCAAAGCCTTTTCTCCGGAGAGTGGGATTTGAACCCGCTCTCCTACGATGGTTGAAGTGTTACAAACGCATTCAGGCACGTCATGCCTTGGTTGTTGTAAACTTTAGAAGGCAATTGGTATGTCATTAAATAAATTACTTTTGTTTTATTTATTTTTTATTTATTTTTTATTTTATTTAATTTTTATTTATTTTTGATTTCATTTTTTTGTTTTATTTTATTTTATTTTTTTAAATTTATTTTATTTTATTTTGTTTAAATTTAATATAATTTTCTTTTATTTTAGTTTGTTCTGTTTAATTTTATGTTACTTTGTTTTGTTTTCTTTTATTTATTTTATTTTATTTTTTTTATTTTATTTTTTTTATTTTAATTTATTAGTTTATTTTTTACTTTATTTTGTTTTATTCATTTTATTTTTATTTATTTAATTTTTTATATTATTTTATTTTATTTTTATTTTTATTAAATTTAATTAAATTTTTTTATTTTACTATATTTTATTTTTTACTTGATTTTGTTTTATCTTATTTTATTTAATTTTTTTTATAATTTTTTATTTATAGATTTAATTAATTTAATTTCATTTTAATTTAAATTAGTTTTATTTCATTTTATTTTATTTTTTCCCTGAGCTCCACTTTGGGCTATACATTATACATCGGTTGTATACAACAAGACATATAAAGCTATTTATACTAAATATACATAGGTAAATTCATAATAATTAAATTACATGTCAATGTCTAAAAACGAACGAACAATGTATGTTGTTGACATAATTACTGCCTTTTGAATAGGTAGAAGCTTATCTTCTAATTTTAGTTTCTACAGGGCCGTCATAAGGGTTTTGGGCACCACGCCTGTTGATGAAATGATTACTGGCTCTATGCCTACTTTATCAAGGTGCCATAACAAACTTCATTTCCTTAGCAAGTCCTATGCACTTTCTTTTCTTTTCTGTGTGCACGTCTTTCGAGTTGTGCGTATTGGGAACCCCAATATCTATTAAATACACGCTCTTTTCTTTCTTTTCTAATAGGACTATATCTGGCCTGTTATGGGGTATACTTCTATCTGTAAGTGTAGAGCGGTCCCAGTATAGTTTATATTCGCTACTTTCTAGCACTACCGAGGGAGTATATTTATATATTTATAATACGGGATCCGGGTGAACGATTTTCGCTACGTTGTTATGTCGTGCTAAATAGTCTGTTGTTGCGAGCATGACGCAAGCTCTTGTTATGTGCTGTATTGTTTCCGACTGCTGTTGGCACTTCCTGCATTTGTCACTGTCTATTTCAGCGCGTACAATGTACTTTAAGTAATTTTTTGTGGCGATGACTTGGTCCTGTATTGCTATCATGAGGCCCTCAGTTTCCATAAAGATTCCTGAATTCTTCAGCTGAATTCACCCCCTTGAATGGGGGTGTCTGCCATGAAGTGTTTTTTATTTTATTTTATATAATTTTATTTCATTTTATTTTGTTTTATTTAATTTTATTTCATTTCATTTTGTTTTATTTTTGCTTTATTTACCTTTTATTTATTTAATTTAATTTAATT